>NW_024429187.1:13457184-13909684 GCF_017639785.1 Mesocricetus auratus
AATTTCCCTCATGAACATCGATGCAAAAATACCCAATAAAATACTAGCAAATCGGATTCAAGAACACATCAGAAAAATCATCCACCATGATCAAGTAGGCTTCATCCCAGGAATGCAGGGATGGTTCAACATTAGAAAATCTATCAATGTAGTCCACCATATAAACAAACTGCAAAAGAAAAACTATATGATCATCTCATTAGATGCTGCAAAAGACTTTGACAAAATTATAGCTGTAAAGCAGCAATGATGGTAATTTTGAGGTTGGGGTCAGCACAACATGAGGTCCGTATTAGAGGGTGGCAGTGTTAGGAAGGCTGAGAGCCCCTGCCCTAGGGACTCTCACAGAGGCCTCTCGTTAGCTCTTCATTTTCATGTCTTCAGGAAGGCAACCCCTGACACCCTGGAAGCTAACCTCACTTCTCTTTGTTTTGAATTTTCAGTGACACTGGAATGATGTTGGGTTCAGAGATGATTTTCCACACCCTCCTCCAACACACATGCAACATACTGCTTCCTGCCTTACAGTTAAAGCAGATCAGGCTGTCACGCGTGACCTGCCGGGCGTGGGGTACAACCTTCCCTTGCCCTGGGAAGGAAAGATAACCAGAAGTGCTGTACCCCAAGAAGGCTACCACCCACAGAGCTAAAATGAAGCCAAACAAAGAATCCATTTCTTAAAGAAATGTTTCTATCAGTTTGTTTTGTAGGCAGAGTCTTGGCACACACACCAGACTGGCTGTGGCCTCACACTGAGCCACATGCCTCTGCCTCCTGAGAACTGACGGGTTTCTAAAGATGGGGGAGAGCGGTTATTCCCCACTTCTGCAGCAGCCCTGCCCAGGTTTCTGGTTCTCTTCCCTTCATGCCTCTTCAACTCTCCTGTTACACTCACACACAAAACGCAGTCACCTGCACCCACTTTCTCTCCTGTTACACTCACACACAGAACACAGTCACCTGCACCCACTTTCTATCCTGTTACACTCACACACAGAACACAGTCACCTGCACCCACTTTCTCTATTGCTACACTCAACACACAAAACACAGTCACCTGTACCCACTTTCTCTATTGCTCTAGGTTCTAGGGTCTTTAACCCTCTTGGTACAACTGCTGCATTTCAAACAGGATTTGCAACATGTTCTTGGACTGTCAAGTAACCCAGAGTAGTTTTAAAGTGTTTACATTTATTTGTGAATAGTATGGATGTGTGTTTGTGTGTGAGCACATGTGTTGTGCCACGGCACATGTGTGGAGGTCAGAGGTCAATATTCAGGCATGAACTCCCTGGGGATGGACTTGGGTCTGCAGGTCCCTTTGTCCACAGAGCCATTCAGGAACAACTCACCTCTTTATCTCAAATTCACACACCGTCTATTCCTTAACTCTCCCCATACTTAAAGAAAACACACCTTTCAAATCAATATACTGTGCACTCACACTGAGGTTTTGGGGTCCTCTCAAGTTCTAGTGGGCTGTAGCGGCAAAAACGGCTTTGAGCGGAGAAAGAAGTGTTCAAGTCCAAAGCTGTTCCAACACAAAATGTGGTGTGAAAATCTTGACGATTGGAAAGGGAGCAGAAGTCAACGGCCGGAGTGTGGTCATTTTTAATAGTGTGTGATGTGTATGTCTGTGTGTGTACAGGTACTCAGGGCAGAGGGGGCACTCACTGACTGTCCTGATTTACCAACCTCAGCCTTATTCCCTAGAGACGGGGTCTCTCAGGTCTAGGATAGTGGCCGGTAAGCCCTGTGGATCCCAGATCTGTTCTCTCACAGCGCTGGGGTTGCACGTGCATGTGTGGCCACACTCTGATGTTTTCACGGGTGCTATGATTTGAATTCAGGTCACCGTGCTTACATAACAAATACCTTCCCTGCTGAGCCTTCCCCAACCCCGGGTCTGTGGTTATTCAGTTGCTCAAATGACACACCAGAGATAGCAGGACCTCCTAGATGTGCTGTGTCTCAAGGTAGTCAATCAGCCCTGCCTGGTGGCACCCACCTTTAATCCCGGCACTCAGGTGGAAGAGACAGGCGGGTCTCTGTGTGAGTTTTAGGCCAGGCTGGTTCACAGAGTGAGCTCCAAGACAGCCAGGTCTACATGGTGAGACCATGTTGCAAAAATAACATGTCTCAGAAAGTCAAATGCTGGAGAAATGGCAGAAAATGGGAACTCCTGCAGGGTGCACAAACCCTTGCTGTAAGTTTCTATTCAGGGGCAGGCTGCCTTGAAGGGGTGGACATGTACAAGCACCCTGAGCCCTGACCTTGCGACTCTGCAGCAGCCGATGCATGAAATGCAGAACTGGAAGGCTGAAGCAGCTGCTCCTGTAAACACTGACGGGGAGTGGCAGGGAGAAAGACACTGGAAACCAGGGCACGGGCAAGAAAGGGGCTTCTAATGAGTTTCTATTTGCTCAGGAAAACCCTGAGAAGCCTCCAGGCTCTTGCTAATGCTCCTGCCCGAGTTAAGTGTCTTGGGCCAGCACTTGAGAGGCTGAGGCAGGAGGATTGCTATAAGTGTGAGGCCAGCTCAGGCTACCTAGTCTAGAATGTCAGCCTGAGTTAAGTGTCTCAGGTCAGCATTTTGGCACTTGAGAGGCTGAAGCAGGAGGATTGCTACCAGGCAGACAGACAGACAGACAGGCAGGCAGGCAGGCAGGCAGACAGACAGACAGGCAGGCAGGCAGGCAGGCAGGCAGGCAGACAGTGTCCTACCCTTTGTACTTCCACTTCCTCTAGTGCCACCAAGTTGATCTCCTCTTCTTGGACCAAGCTAAATTCTCTTTCCTGACTGGGCTCCAGCTCATCTTCTTGGATGATGGCTTTTTCTGCAGTGAGGACCTTTTCTTCATTGGTGGGGGCCTTTTCTACAGGCTCTTCCTTTTTCAAATGCTCCACTGCTGTGGGGACCTGTTCCTCTTCAGTGACAGTGGTGGGATACAGGGGGGTCACATGGTCATAGCGTGTGTGTAGAAGCCGAAGGGCGACGTCACTTGTAGCCAGTATCCTTGGGATTTCAAATCCAATTTGTGTTCCAGAGAATTTCACACTTCGATACCTGTCAGAAATGGGTAGAAAAGAGGAGGATCAGTCTGGAGAAGGTCTTGGTCCCACGCTACCTATGAGGGTGTTTGTTTCAATGCCCCTCTTTTTGTGTCCTGCGCCTACTCCATTTACCTGCAACACTGGGACCGAGTGCTTCTCAAAGCATCCTTGGATTCCAATCCACACTCCTCCCCAGGAGCCGCTCAGTGCTCCACCGGGCCATCTTTTCTTTGTCACTCTCTATACCTGATCATCTATAGTTTCAATTACTGCCCACCTTACCAGAGGTATCAGTTGGGCTTTGATTTTCCTGGTGAGGACAGGGAGGAGGAAGAGGCCTCCCTAAATGAACTCTAAGAGGCCTCAACTGACCCTTGCACATATGTGAACATATTTCTTGCTCAGAAAAATCTATGACACTGAAAACACTGATTCTTCACCAATGACTCTCCCAAAAATACCACCCCAGACTTCTCTCAGTGCCTACCACACGTTGATATCTGGGTTCTCAGCCAGGCTAGCATTGGATTATTCCTTGGAATCCTTTCCTATCATTATCAGGAGAAAGTCAAACAGTACATCCCCCACTACTCCTCACTGCAGGAGAGCATCATCTCCTGGAGAGCACGTCCTCTCATGGAGGAGAGCATGTCCTCTCATGGAGGAGAGCATGTCATCTCATGGAGGAGAGCATGTCATCTCATGGAGGAGAGCATGTCCTCTCATGGAGGAGAGCATGTCCTCTCATGGAGGAGAGAGCATGTCATCTCATGGAGGAGAGAGCATGTCATCTCATGGAGGAGAGCATGTCATCTCATGGAGGAGAGCATGTCATCTCATGGAGGAGAGCATGTCATCTCATGCAGGAAAGCATGCCATCTTCCCCGAGATGAATTTCTTTCATGATTCTGTGGCATTAAACAGCAGAAAACCTGACACATTATCTTGAAGTTGATAGGAACCACAGCATTTTGTAGAAAATACAACTTGGAAAGTAGTTTGTTCCCTCCTTTTATGGAACATCAAAAATGAAGTTCAGAGCCAGGCCCGATGTCACACACCTGCGATCCCAGCACTGGGGAGGCTGAGGCAGGAGGTTCACCAGTTCAAGGCTGGCTTTGGCACAGGACGAGGATGGGGAGAGGGCGCCTAACTTCTTTAAAAAGGTTTGTTTGTATGCACACAAGTGTTTCTTCTACATGTATGCATGTGCACCACTCATGGCATTCACTGTAGCACATCTGCACTAGACACTGGGATACAATGACTCCCATAGAAACTGATGTTTTGAAGCCAGCCTACTAAACGCGGCTGTCTGTGGGGAAGTGGTGCGGGGAGTACCTGGGATTCTTCTTTAGGTTTGCCCACACATACAGGGTAACATTCTCATCTTGGATGATTTTTTCCATGTTCCCACTGTCCAGATCTGCTAAGGTACTAGCTTGCTGTAAGAGAAAAACATAACAGAGCCTGTCTTAGGAAAGTCACAGTCACTGGAATATTTGTAGATGGGAGTTTCTGTCCTGACAGGTCCTGCAGCCATTCAGTCCCAAATAAGCACAGAGAACACAGAGGCTCATTTAATTATAAACTGTTTGGCCCATTGCTCAGGCTTATTACCACCTAGGTCTTACGACTTAAATTCACCCATAATTCTTATACATATTTAGCCACGTGCCTTGGTACCTTTTCTTAGTGAGGCATTCTCATCTTGCTTCCTCTGTAACTGGCTGGTGACTTTGTCTCTGCCTTTCCTCTTCCCAGAATTCTCCTAGTCTGGCAGCCCCACCTATGCTTCCTGCCTGGCTACTGGCCAATCAGCAATCAGCATGTTATTAAACCAATATGAGTAACAAATCTTTACAGTGAACAAGAGCATTATCCTGCACCACATATTGGGTTCCTTGTATTATTACAAGAATAATCTGGATAAAAGTAAGTTTAAATCAAAACGGCAAAGAACTTTTCTGGAAAAGAATACTTTAGAAGCCAAGGGGATGGCTAGGTGGTTAAAGCGACCATTGTGTGTGAGGACCAAAGTTGAGGTCCCCACAACCTCTGTTGATGTCTGGTGGCTTCCTGTAACGTCAGCCTGGGAGGGCAGAGACAGAAATTCCTAGAGGTAGCTGTCTAACTAGACCAGTTCTATTGCAAGGTCTGGGTTCAGCTGAGGGATCCTGCCTCACCATACAAGGTGGATCCTGATGCCAACCTTGGGGCTCCATATGAAAAAGGCACACATGTGTGCGGTGTACATGTACACGAGGCAGTAAGAGATCAGGTGCAATAGGATAACCCAGCTGGACGGGAGCCCTGCTAATCCTCCTCCATCTTTTCTGTGTCCTTGTTTTTCCTCTCGCTTCTGTGTGGTGCTGAGCATGCCAGCAAATGCTCTACCACTGTGATCCACCGCCAGTTTCCCTGGTCCCCTTTGATGCACTAAGATCTGGCTTGTACCAATATCTCTATTTCAAATATAATGTCAAAGTGTATAAAATAAAATGAAAAATCTTTCCCTTACAGTAAACATCTTAGCCACTAACAACCCTACACAATCCCTTACTCCATTTGTCCTACAATACACACAGTAGATGCAAGAATATGACGTATATTCTACAGCAAGGGTAGAGTCAGCTCTGTGATGATATATTGTTTATGATTTATTAAAGTCACTGGAGATCAAATAGCACAGCAGCCATACCAGTTAGCTATAAAGGCCAGGCAGTGGTGGCCACACTTTAATCCCAGGACCTAGGAGACAGAGGCAGGAGGATCTCTCTGAGTCTAAGCCACCCAGGAGCTCCATGAGACTGAATCAGTCTAAAAGAACAACAGGGACCATGTCTTCAATCCCAGGGCTCGTGAGAGGTGTTTAACAGGAACAGGGTCTCAGAGCTGGCATTCATTCTCCAAGCACACTGAGGATAGGAACGCATTGAATTCTCCAGGCACACTGAGGAGAGGCAGCTGTCTGAGGCTCATGGAGACAGGATCAGCCCTTTCAGCCTGAAGGTAGAGCTGAGAGCTAATGACTGGCTACTTTGCTTTTCTGATCTTCAGCTTGAACCCTAATATCAGCATTTTATTTTTCATGCTACACAGCTTTCTGCAGGAGTGTTTAAGCTTAGACTACATCTGTCCAAGGACTCTTTGAAACCAAAAGACAAAATGACTAAATGCAATGTATGTCCTAGACTATGTTCTGATGATCTGCAGTGTACACCTGTAGTCTGTGTGCTGATGTTCTCCACTGTACACCTGTAGCACGTGTGCTGATGATCTGCAGTGTGCACCTGTAGTCTGTGATCTGATGATCTGCAGTGTACACCTGTAGTCTGTGTTCTGATGATCTGCAGTGTACACCTGTAGTCTGTGTTCTGATGATCTGCAGTGTACACCTGTAGTCTGTGTTCTGATGATCTGCAGTGTACACCTGTAGTCTGTGATCTGATGATCTGCAGTGCACACCTGTAGTCTGTGTGCTGATGATCTGCAGTGTACACCTGTAGTCTGTGATCTGATGATCTGCAGTGTACACCTGTAGTCTGTGATCTGATGATCTGCAGTGTACACCTGTAGTCTGTGTTCTGATGATCTGCAGTGTACACCTGTAGTCTGTGTTCTGATGATCTGCAGTGTACACCTGTAGTCTGTGATCTGATGATCTGCAGTGTACACCTGTAGTCTGTGTTCTGATGATCTGCAGTGTACACCTGTAGTCTGTGATCTGATGATCTGCAGTGTACACCTGTAGTCTGTGATCTGATGATCTGCAGTGTACACCTGTAGTCTGTGTTCTGATGATCTGCAGTGTACACCTGTAGTCTGTGTTCTGATGATCTGCAGTGCACACCTGTAGTCTGTGATCTGATGATCTGCAGTGCACACCTGTAGTCTGTGATCTGATGATCTGCAGTGTACACCTGTAGTCTGTGATCTGATGATCTGCAGTGTACACCTGTAGTCTGTGATCTGATGATCTGCAGTGCACACCTGTAGTCTGTGTGCTGATGATCTGCAGTGCACACCTGTAGTCTGTGATCTGATGATCTGCAGTGCACACCTGTAGTCTGTGATCTGATGATCTGCAGTGTACACCTGTAGTCTGTGTGCTAATGATCTGCAGTGCACACCTGTAGTCTGTGATCTGATGATCTGCAGTGCACACCTGTAGTCTGTGTGCTGATGATCTGCAGTGTACACCTGTAGTCTGTGTTCTGATGATCTGCAGTGTACACCTGTAGTCTGTGTTCTGATGATCTGCAGTGCACACCTGTAGTCTGTGATCTGATGATCTGCAGTGCACACCTGTAGTCTGTGATCTGATGATCTGCAGTGTACACCTGTAGTCTGTGATCTGATGATCTGCAGTGTACACCTGTAGTCTGTGATCTGATGATCTGCAGTGCACACCTGTAGTCTGTGTGCTGATGATCTGCAGTGCACACCTGTAGTCTGTGTGCTGATGATCTGCAGTGTGCACCTGTAGTCTGTGATCTGATGATCTGCAGTGTACACCTGTAGTCTGTGTGCTGATGATCTGCAGTGTACACCTGTAGTCTGTGATCTGATGATCTGCAGTGTACACCTGTAGTCTGTGTTCTGATGATCTGCAGTGTACACCTGTAGTCTGTGATCTGATGATCTGCAGTGTACACCTGTAGTCTGTGATCTGATGATCTGCAGTGTACACCTGTAGTCTGTGTTCTGATGATCTGCAGTGTACACCTGTAGTCTGTGTTCTGATGATCTGCAGTGCACACCTGTAGTCTGTGATCTGATGATCTGCAGTGCACACCTGTAGTCTGTGATCTGATGATCTGCAGTGTACACCTGTAGTCTGTGATCTGATGATCTGCAGTGTACACCTGTAGTCTGTGATCTGATGATCTGCAGTGCACACCTGTAGTCTGTGTGCTGATGATCTGCAGTGCACACCTGTAGTCTGTGATCTGATGATCTGCAGTGCACACCTGTAGTCTGTGATCTGATGATCTGCAGTGTACACCTGTAGTCTGTGTGCTAATGATCTGCAGTGCACACCTGTAGTCTGTGATCTGATGATCTGCAGTGCACACCTGTAGTCTGTGTGCTGATGATCTGCAGTGTACACCTGTAGTCTGTGTTCTGATGATCTGCAGTGTACACCTGTAGTCTGTGTTCTGATGATCTGCAGTGCACACCTGTAGTCTGTGATCTGATGATCTGCAGTGCACACCTGTAGTCTGTGATCTGATGATCTGCAGTGTACACCTGTAGTCTGTGATCTGATGATCTGCAGTGTACACCTGTAGTCTGTGATCTGATGATCTGCAGTGCACACCTGTAGTCTGTGTGCTGATGATCTGCAGTGTACACCTGTAGTCTGTGTTCTGATGATCTGCAGTGTACACCTGTAGTCTGTGTTCTGATGATCTGCAGTGCACACCTGTAGTCTGTGATCTGATGATCTGCAGTGCACACCTGTAGTCTGTGATCTGATGATCTGCAGTGTACACCTGTAGTCTGTGATCTGATGATCTGCAGTGTACACCTGTAGTCTGTGATCTGATGATCTGCAGTGCACACCTGTAGTCTGTGTGCTGATGATCTGCAGTGCACACCTGTAGTCTGTGTTCTGATGATCTGCAGTGTGCACCTGTAGTCTGTGATCTGATGATCTGCAGTGTACACCTGTAGTCTGTGATCTGATGATCTGCAGTGTACACCTGTAGTCTGTGATCTGATGATCTGCAGTGCACACCTGTAGTCTGTGATCTGATGATCTGCAGTGTACACCTGTAGTCTGTGATCTGATGATCTGCAGTGTACACCTGTAGTCTGTGATCTGATGATCTGCAGTGTACACCTGTAGTCTGTGTTCTGATGATCTGCAGTGTACACCTGTAGTCTGTGATCTGATGATCTGCAGTGTACACCTGTAGTCTGTGTTCTGATGATCTGCAGTGTACACCTGTAGTCTGTGATCTGATGATCTGCAGTGTACACCTGTAGTCTGTGATCTGATGATCTGCAGTGTACACCTGTAGTCTGTGTTCTGATGATCTGCAGTGTACACCTGTAGTCTGTGTTCTGATGATCTGCAGTGCACACCTGTAGTCTGTGATCTGATGATCTGCAGTGCACACCTGTAGTCTGTGATCTGATGATCTGCAGTGTACACCTGTAGTCTGTGATCTGATGATCTGCAGTGTACACCTGTAGTCTGTGATCTGATGATCTGCAGTGCACACCTGTAGTCTGTGTGCTGATGATCTGCAGTGCACACCTGTAGTCTGTGTGCTGATGATCTGCAGTGTGCACCTGTAGTCTGTGATCTGATGATCTGCAGTGTACACCTGTAGTCTGTGATCTGATGATCTGCAGTGCACACCTGTAGTCTGTGATCTGATGATCTGCAGTGCACACCTGTAGTCTGTGATCTGATGATCTGCAGTGCACACCTGTAGTCTGTGATCTGATGATCTGCAGTGTACACCTGTAGTCTGTGATCTGATGATCTGCAGTGCACACCTGTAGTCTGTGATCTGATGATCTGCAGTGTACACCTGTAGTCTGTGTTCTGATGATCTGCAGTGTACACCTGTAGTCTGTGTTCTGATGATCTGCAGTGTACACCTGTAGTCTGTGTTCTGATGATCTGCAGTGTACACCTGTAGTCTGTGTTCTGATGATCTGCAGTGCACACCTGTAGTCTGTGATCTGATGATCTGCAGTGCACACCTGTAGTCTGTGATCTGATGATCTGCAGTGTACACCTGTAGTCTGTGATCTGATGATCTGCAGTGTACACCTGTAGTCTGTGATCTGATGATCTGCAGTGCACACCTGTAGTCTGTGTGCTGATGATCTGCAGTGCACACCTGTAGTCTGTGTGCTGATGATCTGCAGTGTGCACCTGTAGTCTGTGATCTGATGATCTGCAGTGTACACCTGTAGTCTGTGATCTGATGATCTGCAGTGCACACCTGTAGTCTGTGATCTGATGATCTGCAGTGTACACCTGTAGTCTGTGATCTGATGATCTGCAGTGCACACCTGTAGTCTGTGATCTGATGATCTGCAGTGTACACCTGTAGTCTGTGATCTGATGATCTGCAGTGCACACCTGTAGTCTGTGATCTGATGATCTGCAGTGCACACCTGTAGTCTGTGATCTGATGATCTGCAGTGTACACCTGTAGTCTGTGATCTGATGATCTGCAGTGTACACCTGTAGTCTGTGTTCTGATGATCTGCAGTGTACACCTGTAGTCTGTGTTCTGATGATCTGCAGTGTACACCTGTAGTCTGTGATCTGATGATCTGCAGTGTACACCTGTAGTCTGTGTTCTGATGATCTGCAGTGTACACCTGTAGTCTGTGATCTGATGATCTGCAGTGTACACCTGTAGTCTGTGATCTGATGATCTGCAGTGTACACCTGTAGTCTGTGTTCTGATGATCTGCAGTGTACACCTGTAGTCTGTGTTCTGATGATCTGCAGTGCACACCTGTAGTCTGTGATCTGATGATCTGCAGTGCACACCTGTAGTCTGTGATCTGATGATCTGCAGTGTACACCTGTAGTCTGTGATCTGATGATCTGCAGTGTACACCTGTAGTCTGTGATCTGATGATCTGCAGTGCACACCTGTAGTCTGTGTGCTGATGATCTGCAGTGCACACCTGTAGTCTGTGTGCTGATGATCTGCAGTGTACACCTGTAGTCTGTGATCTGATGATCTGCAGTGTACACCTGTAGTCTGTGATCTGATGATCTGCAGTGTACTCCTGTAGTCTGTGATCTGATGATCTGCAGTGTACACCTGTAGTCTGTGATCTGATGATCTGCAGTGTACACCTGTAGTCTGTGATCTGATGATCTGCAGTGTACACCTGTAGTCTGTGTTCTGATGATCTGCAGTGTACACCTGTAGTCTGTGTTCTGATGATCTGCAGTGCACACCTGTAGTCTGTGATCTGATGATCTGCAGTGCACACCTGTAGTCTGTGATCTGATGATCTGCAGTGTACACCTGTAGTCTGTGATCTGATGATCTGCAGTGTACACCTGTAGTCTGTGATCTGATGATCTGCAGTGCACACCTGTAGTCTGTGATCTGATGATCTGCAGTGTACACCTGTAGTCTGTGATCTGATGATCTGCAGTGCACACCTGTAGTCTGTGTTCTGATGATCTGCAGTGTACACCTGTAGTCTGTGATCTGATGATCTGCAGTGTACACCTGTAGTCTGTGATCTGATGATCTGCAGTGCACACCTGTAGTCTGTGATCTGATGATCTGCAGTGCACACCTGTAGTCTGTGATCTGATGATCTGCAGTGCACACCTGTAGTCTGTGATCTGATGATCTGCAGTGCACACCTGTAGTCTGTGTGCTGATGATCTGCAGTGTACACCTGTAGTCTGTGATCTGATGATCTGCAGTGCACACCTGTAGTCTGTGATCTGATGATCTGCAGTGTACTCCTGTAGTCTGTGATCTGATGATCTGCAGTGTACACCTGTAGTCTGTGTTCTGATGATCTGCAGTGTACACCTGTAGTCTGTGATCTGATGATCTGCAGTGTACACCTGTAGTCTGTGATCTGATGATCTGCAGTGCACACCTGTAGTCTGTGTTCTGATGATCTGCAGTGCACACCTGTAGTCTGTGATCTGATGATCTGCAGTGTACACCTGTAGTCTGTGATCTGATGATCTGCAGTGTACACCTGTAGTCTGTGATCTGATGATCTGCAGTGTACACCTGTAGTCTGTGTTCTGATGATCTGCAGTGTACACCTGTAGTCTGTGTCTGATGATCTGCAGTGTACACCTGTAGTCTGTGTCTGATGATCTGCAGTGTACACCTGTAGTCTGTGATCTGATGATCTGCAGTGTACACCTGTAGTCTGTGTTCTGATGATCTGCAGTGTACACCTGTAGTCTGTGATCTGATGATCTGCAGTGTACACCTGTAGTCTGTGATCTGATGATCTGCAGTGTACACCTGTAGTCTGTGTTCTGATGATCTGCAGTGCACACCTGTAGTCTGTGATGCTGATGATCTGCAGTGTACACCTGTAGTCTGTGATCTGATGATCTGCAGTGTACACCTGTAGTCTGTGATCTGATGATCTGCAGTGCACACCTGTAGTCTGTGATCTGATGATCTGCAGTGCACACCTGTAGTCTGTGTGCTGATGATCTGCAGTGTACACCTGTAGTCTGTGATCTGATGATCTGCAGTGTACACCTGTAGTCTGTGATCTGATGATCTGCAGTGTACACCTGTAGTCTGTGATCTGATGATCTGCAGTGTACACCTGTAGTCTGTGATCTGATGATCTGCAGTGTACACCTGTAGTCTGTGATCTGATGATCTGCAGTGCACACCTGTAGTCTGTGATCTGATGATCTGCAGTGCACACCTGTAGTCTGTGATCTGATGATCTGCAGTGTACACCTGTAGTCTGTGATCTGATGATCTGCAGTGTACACCTGTAGTCTGTGATCTGATGATCTGCAGTGTACACCTGTAGTCTGTGTTCTGATGATCTGCAGTGCACACCTGTAGTCTGTGATCTGATGATCTGCAGTGTACACCTGTAGTCTGTGATCTGATGATCTGCAGTGTACACCTGTAGTCTGTGTTCTGATGATCTGCAGTGTACACCTGTAGTCTGTGATCTGATGATCTGCAGTGTACACCTGTAGTCTGTGATCTGATGATCTGCAGTGTACACCTGTAGTCTGTGATCTGATGATCTGCAGTGTACACCTGTAGTCTGTGATCTGATGATCTGCAGTGTACACCTGTAGTCTGTGATCTGATGATCTGCAGTGCACACCTGTAGTCTGTGATGCTGATGATCTGCAGTGTACACCTGTAGTCTGTGTTCTGATGATCTGCAGTGTACACCTGTAGTCTGTGTTCTGATGATCTGCAGTGCACACCTGTAGTCTGTGATCTGATGATCTGCAGTGCACACCTGTAGTCTGTGATCTGATGATCTGCAGTGTACACCTGTAGTCTGTGATCTGATGATCTGCAGTGTACACCTGTAGTCTGTGATCTGATGATCTGCAGTGCACACCTGTAGTCTGTGTGCTGATGATCTGCAGTGCACACCTGTAGTCTGTGTGCTGATGATCTGCAGTGTGCACCTGTAGTCTGTGATCTGATGATCTGCAGTGTACACCTGTAGTCTGTGATCTGATGATCTGCAGTGCACACCTGTAGTCTGTGATCTGATGATCTGCAGTGTACACCTGTAGTCTGTGATCTGATGATCTGCAGTACACACCTGTAGTCTGTGATCTGATGATCTGCAGTGTACACCTGTAGTCTGTGTTCTGATGATCTGCAGTGTACACCTGTAGTCTGTGTGCTGATGATCTGCAGTGTACACCTGTAGTCTGTGATCTGATGATCTGCAGTGCACACCTGTAGTCTGTGATCTGATGATCTGCAGTGCACACCTGTAGTCTGTGATCTGATGATCTGCAGTGTACACCTGTAGTCTGTGATCTGATGATCTGCAGTGTACACCTGTAGTCTGTGTTCTGATGATCTGCAGTGTACACCTGTAGTCTGTGATCTGATGATCTGCAGTGTACACCTGTAGTCTGTGATCTGATGATCTGCAGTGTACACCTGTAGTCTGTGTTCTGATGATCTGCAGTGTACACCTGTAGTCTGTGTTCTGATGATCTGCAGTGCACACCTGTAGTCTGTGATCTGATGATCTGCAGTGCACACCTGTAGTCTGTGATCTGATGATCTGCAGTGTACACCTGTAGTCTGTGATCTGATGATCTGCAGTGTACACCTGTAGTCTGTGATCTGATGATCTGCAGTGCACACCTGTAGTCTGTGTGCTGATGATCTGCAGTGCACACCTGTAGTCTGTGTGCTGATGATCTGCAGTGTGCACCTGTAGTCTGTGATCTGATGATCTGCAGTGTACACCTGTAGTCTGTGATCTGATGATCTGCAGTGCACACCTGTAGTCTGTGATCTGATGATCTGCAGTGTACACCTGTAGTCTGTGATCTGATGATATGCAGTACACACCTGTAGTCTGTGATCTGATGATCTGCAGTGTACACCTGTAGTCTGTGTTCTGATGATCTGCAGTGTACACCTGTAGTCTGTGTTCTGATGATCTGCAGTGTACACCTGTAGTCTGCGTTCTGATGATCTGCAGTGTACACCTGTAGTCTGTGTTCTGATGATCTGCAGTGCACACCTGTAGTCTGTGATCTGATGATCTGCAGTGCACACCTGTAGTCTGTGATCTGATGATCTGCAGTGTACACCTGTAGTCTGTGATCTGATGATCTGCAGTGTACACCTGTAGTCTGTGATCTGATGATCTGCAGTGCACACCTGTAGTCTGTGTGCTGATGATCTGCAGTGCACACCTGTAGTCTGTGTGCTGATGATCTGCAGTGTGCACCTGTAGTCTGTGATCTGATGATCTGCAGTGTACACCTGTAGTCTGTGATCTGATGATCTGCAGTGCACACCTGTAGTCTGTGATCTGATGATCTGCAGTGTACACCTGTAGTCTGTGATCTGATGATATGCAGTACACACCTGTAGTCTGTGATCTGATGATCTGCAGTGTACACCTGTAGTCTGTGTGCTGATGATCTGCAGTACAGACCTGTAGTCTGTGTGCTGATGAACTACAGTGTGTGCCTGTGGTCTGTTCAAATGATTCAGCAATGTATGCTTTGTGTATAGCTATAAACTGTTCTAATTATTCAACAATATGCTTATAGACTGTGTTCCTCTGATTCTTCAAAAATGCAACAGAATTAAAACTTACACATCATTCATTGGGAATTTAGACTATGAGCCAGATAACAGAATTATAAAATGATGAGTTTTATGAATTATACTACCTTACAATTATTTGGACCTTATCATTATTGCCGAGATATTTGGAGAAGAAATGTATAATACACAAACTTCTGAATGGTGCTAAGGGGAAAGGGGAACAAAGAAAGTGTTACAAAACATTTAAATTTTTATTTTTATCTATAAATCAGCTAAATAAAGCTGAAAATTCATAGTTAACATAGAGCTCATATGGGAACTCATGGTAGTGTTCTTTTATGTTTATATGGTACTTTCAAAATAAAAATTAGGATATCAATAATTGTAATCAATATCAACTAGTTTACCTATAGTAGATATCTTCTAGTTTTCTGAAGTTCTTTTTTAGTGAATTCAGTACACTTTGTCAAATTAAAGAAAATAAGTTTTTGGCTGATAATATTCTGTCTCTGTAGAAAATAAGTTATTTACAGTTATTAAATCATATACGCACAGGTCCTTCATTTCATTGATTTGTCCCAGAATATTTTAAGAGTTTTAGAAACGTTAGCAGACTATGACACACAGTAAGATGCCACAACCTTTTAAAGTTAGTGCTGTAAGGGAAATACCACCCATACCCGCAGAAGCAGTTCTGTGGCCACGTCCACCTTCAGGCTGAGGAGGTCCTGCAGGCGCAGAATTGACCCTTGATGCTGCACAACTGTCCTGTGTTCCAGGTCACACAGCGGAGTTTCCAGTAAAATGAGCTTCAGCTTCTCAATCAACTGCAGTGTAAAGATTATTGTATCACTCACCTGGAGACGTGGAACGGGTGGCCCATCACTTTCAGATGGAGAAACCCTTTCCTGTCTTCTACAATTTAAGCTCACAGAGAAAGAAGATATTTCTTCAAAAGAACCCCCTTGCAGGTTTCCCACCCTGTGGGCACAAAGCTCTCAGTAGCCAGGAAATCATTTCAACTCCCCCACATATTTTGCCCTGTGCGTTTCTTCGTCTAGCTGTTTCTACCGGGCGTAAGTACCAGTTTTCTATGTTTAGGGAGCCATTGCAACAGAGCATCTCATCCGAGAGAGTGAAGGGAGCTCTATTTAGAGTTTCGTTGTTCAGAAGTAGACATTACCTAGGGGATGGTTGGAAGGCACGCACAGGCTTGTGGATTAACCACTTAACACACAGGGATGATGCCACTAACTCTACGTAGTTAGAGTGAGCACTACTGCAGGCACCCGGTTGGTATCGAGAGGAAAATCGGTGTGTGTGTGGGGAGGAGTGGTTCTCATACACAGAGGTGTGTGGTGTCAGAAGTGTTCAAAGTCTGTATCTCTTCTTGGAACTTGCTGGGCTCCATGGACGAGAGGATCCCTGTCTTTCAGTTCCGGAAGGGTGACCCTCAACATTGCTTCTGTAAATATCATCTCACCCTACTCTGTGTGACTTCAGATATTCCGGGTCCAGACTCCAGCCCGGCCTCCTCTCTCGGCTGCTCTTTCATCTACCCGTCCTCCATGCTCACACAGTCCTCCCATTTATGCTCACACAGTCCTCCCATTTGTTTATAAGAAGGCTCAAGGAACATGCGCGAGCCAAGAATGATCCACGCATGTGCTCTGATCTTCTGCAGCGCGTACATGCTCCTGTCACCCACAGTCTGAGGCTCCCAGACACACTGGTCCATCTGTTCTCACCACAGCCTTGCTACGGCCTCCGTCTACAGGAGTGTGAGCCACAGATGTGCACAGATGGACAGACAACACAGTGTCCATCTGGAATTCCAATGGCTTCCGAGTTTTCCCGTGGCCTAAAGGCCTCACTGACTCTTTATGAAACAATATAGTTAAAGCTATTCATTTTTCTCAGTGTTTTTATGGGATGAGTCTAGGCATCTTATTTGCAGTCACAGAAGTCAGGGCACTGTTCCCATTTTTACCTTCACCAGGGCACAATGACATGGATAAAACTATCCCAGGGACAGCCATTAGCTCATACATTAAAAATGTAATAGTGGGGGGGGGGAGTGCCAAGCCTGGGAGGATTTCAACATCCCATCAAGAGCACATTCATTTCCTTCTACGGAACCCACTCCTAAAAATCCTAGCAACTCACCAGAGGGCACCAGCATTCACCAGGGAGAACCAGCATTCACCAGGGAGAACCAGCATTACCAGAGAGTGCCAGCATTCATTCACCAGACAGAGCACCAACATTCACCAGACAGAGCACCAACATTCACCAGGGAGAGCACCAGCATTCACCAGAGAGAGCACCAGCATTCACCAGGGAGAGCGCCAGCATTCACCAGGGAGAGCGCCAGCATTCACCGGGGAGAGCACCAGCATTCACCAGGGAGAACGCCAGCATTCACCAGGGAGAACGCCAGCATTCACCAGGGAGAGTGCCAGCATTCACCAGGGAGAGTGCCAGCATTCACCAGAGCACCAGCATTTACCAGGGAACATTTGCAACCCAAACCACAGCACCAGATGTCAGGTGGGAATAAAAGTTTCTGCTTCCACCAGCCACATAAATGCAAACAAGTTCATCGCTGGCCTCCATGACTCAGAGAGGTAAACGCTGCGCTTGTGTCTTGCCTTGTGAGGTGGGCTGTGACAGTGAGGGAATGGCTGACTCAGAAGCAGCCATGCTAGCACGTGCTCCGGCATCGGGTCTGGAGTACTTACAGACAGCACCAGTTTACTCTTCTCAATCACTTGCTCGAAGGTCTCATTCTTCTCCTCTTCCCACAGGCTAAGGAAAGTGTTCATTTCCGGAGCAATCGAAGGGTCGGGGCTCCCGTCACACTGGATGTAGTGCTTCCACTGGGGGTACAAATGTGTGAGTGTCACACTCATGAAAATTCAGCCAAGGAGGAGATCAACTTTTAAAAACTGCGGCGCTAGCCCAATGGTAGAGGCACACGTGTTCAATCCCAGCACTCAGAAGCAAGCCGATCTCTGAGTTCCAGCTCAGCCTGGTCTACAGAGTGAGTTCCAGGACAGAAAGGGCTGTTGAAACCCTGTCTCAGAAAAAACAAACAAACAAAAATGTGGATTTATTGGTCAGGGGGACACATACACCACGTGAGCCTGTGAAGGTCAGAGACAACCCACGGGAATCAGGTCACTACGTCCCCCATGAGGTCATCAGGCTTGGTAGCAAGCTCAGTGATCCACTGAGCATCTCAGGAGCCCCTAAATTGCTTTTTTGGAAATCCAAAGCTTCAAATTAGCAACCACAATTTACACGAAAACTATGGACGATGTTAACCAGTAACTTGATATAAAATATACAACCAAGCAAAGAAACCAACTAAAGTGGCCAGGCCCTCCCTCCCCTTCACACACTCTCTCTCTTTTCACGTCAGTATTTCTAGGGATCCGTGTCACCTCATCCAAGTTGTGATGACTGCAACACACAGACAACAGGAGACTTAGACTTACTGGCTCCGAAAAGATATGGCAGCTGCCCATGCCCTACACGGGGCACGCCACACTGAATGACGTAAGATGGGCAGCTGCCCGTGCCCTACTCCGAATCACTTTCTTTCAGGCGGTTTTGTTTCTCCATCTCATAAACAGGACAGCACAGGAAACGTGGTTGAGATCACTCCCAGGGTCATCACACCACACATCCAGCAGCCCCTGAACTTAGCCGACCCAGCATGAAAGCAATCAAGCACTGCTTGTCACAGTCAGAGCCTGCTCTGCCTGGTGTTGGACCAGCTGTCTCCTGAGCATCAGACTCTCCATGAGGCGTCCAGGAACTGCTGCTGACACATGTGGTGACCTCACGTTTTTTACACTGGGTGGGGCCCTTTCTTGGAGCCTTCGAGATGAAGCACGTCAGTCTATATCACAGGATAAGTAAAAGCAGCCGGCCAGTAGCTCTCACTCTACCCCAGCTCAGACCAAATCCTCAGACTGCTCCTGACTTCACTGCTCTCAGGTTCACTCAGACTGCCATGCTGTCCTCAGCGTGGCTGGCGACTCCTGAGACTGACCACTGAAGACCCTGCTCCTGTCTTTTATATCTCTCTAGTGCTGGGATTAAAGACATGAGCTCTGCTAATCTTTTAGACTGGTTCAACTTCATGTAGCTCAGGGTGGCCTTGAACTCGCAGAGATTCATTTGCCTCTGTCTCCTGAGTCCTGGGATTAAAGGTGTGTGCCACCACTACCTGATCTCTATAGCTTGAGGCTGACTTTGCTTTCTTAATCCTTAGGTAAACTTTAACAAATCATAAACAATATATCACCACAAATCTAGAATAAATATTAGCTGTTCGAGGAGATAACAAAACCCAACCCAAACATGACTAGCGTTAAAGATCTGATTGGAATTCTTTACAATAATCACTCCACTCACATGAAAGCTCTTCTTTTCTGTGGTGTTAGAATCCAGGACTCATACATGCTAGGCAAATACTTGACTTCCAAGATAGTTACTTCTTCTGTGTACAACACCATAAGAGAACTACAATTTTGAGTAGTATTAATAGCATTACAGCAGGACTCTGATTTCAGTTAATTTCATATAATTTTTGGAACACATAAATAAGTCATATAACCCAAAGATTTACCATGACTTATGTGACAATACTTCCCACAAAATTTAGCATAACAAATAACTCATCAAGCTTAGAATGCCTTTTCTAGACGTTGGAGTTAGCCTTTCTGATTTTTGTTGTTTTGAGACAAAAGCCTTGGTATGTAACCTGAAACGCAGGTCCTCTTGTCTTAGTCCCTGTGCTAGGACAGCAGATGCTCTATCAGAATGCCTCACAGTTATCACAAAGCCAGACTCTAGAACCGTCAGTAGGTTTCTACCCTACACGTTTACTCTTTTTAGTCAGAGCTATTCAACTTTAGATCATGAAAACAAGCCTTCGTCTTTAAAATAATCTCTCTGTCTAGCTTCTTGACTCAAATACATTTTCCTTGTACAAGGGATTGCCGTTTCTAATTTCATCACCTTATATGTTTAGCTCTGTAACCTTCACTTCTTTCTTCCTTTTTCTTATTTTGTATTTTCCGAGACATGTGTAACCTTGGCTGTTCTGGAACTCATTCTGTAGACTAGAGTGGCCTGGAACTCAGATCCACCGGCCACTGCCTCTGCTGGGATTAAGCTGTCAGCCTAATTTCTAATAAAATGCATGAACAGCAACATGCTGGCTTTCTTCCATCACTGGGCACATAAGCAGCCTTAGGGTCTTTGGGAACATCTTGCACAGAGTGGTCTGTGCGGTGTCTAGACGTCCCCGGACACAGGGGTTGTCTTTCCCATCCCACGCAGAGCAGAGTACTCGCAGCAGCTCACCCATTATCCAGCAAACCTGAGCTTGGCTCTAGCTGTAATTACAGAGCTCAGTAAACACAGCTGCCACCAGGCAGCCCACTCAACCTTTCATTTACCTGAAGCACGAGCAGGTGGAGACGGTTCTCTTCCCAGCACCTGGCAGTGCCGCCGTTCCGTCTCTTCTCCACTTAGGCCACTGTGTGCCTCATTTGCTCCTTCATGGCACTCAGGACACTGGTCTATGCCTCTGAATCTACTAGAACATTCTACACAGACATGGTGTAGTGCCTGCCTGTTATCACCCCAGTTGCTGGTCACTGCTTCTTGGAGTACTTACTGTAACCAGGCGAAAGGCTCACTTGGGCAATGCAAACAGAGGCCAACACTCCTCTTTTCAGAACGGCTGCCTGTACCTTCAGTCAGTAAAGGTAACGCAATGCCTCCTACTGTGCAGGTCACTTAACCCTGTCAGAACGCCTGGTGCCGATGCACAGGGTCAGTGTCAGGAGCAGGATGTTCACGAATCTCCACCGCTCACTTCACCACACACCACACTCCGGAAAGGATGGCCAAAGGCACGGTGGAAGGTTCCACACTGTCGGCTGGATCCAACGTCACCTCAGCTTGATGATCACTTAGGTTATTGTCATTAGGCTAGAATTGTTCTTTAAACACAGACTGTCACTTATGGAGTTCAAGAAAGACACCAAACACTGTAGTGTATCAACACAAGGCAAGGCTCCCAAATCTCTGTCTATTTGAAGGCAAAGGAACTCAGTTGTGAGCAATCCTCTGCAAATGAGCTCCTGCTAAGACTGACGTCAAGCCGGTGGAATGCCAGTACTCAGGAGGCTGAGGCTGAGACGTCACAACTTGGAGCAGAGCCAGAGTGAGACAGACAGACAGACACACACACACACACACACACAGAATGAATTTCACCATGCCTACCTTGCTACAAACCATCTTTTGTTTGTACCCAAACACCTCCCTCCAAACTATCTCCTCTGTATCCCCTCATCCATCCATCCATCCATCCACCCATCCGTCCACCCATCTGTCCATCTGTCCATCTGTGCCACCCACCTTGCCTTTCATGACTGACCTCCCTGATGACTGCCCGTGTATCCAGTCCCACGTGAGATTACTATCATCTACCAGGGAAGAGAATCTCAGCACAAAGTCTGGCTAAGACCAAATGGTCAAAGCTGAGGCCTGTTACATACGCAGACCCAGGACTCTTTGCCTTCTCCCTTGTATAAACCTCCAATGGCTTACTTCTTCCTCCTGGTGCAGAGAGAAAAGTCCTCACATAGAGGGAGGCTTTCTCCACAGCTGCAAATTCCCTTCTCCTGCTGGGTCTCAAAAAAACAGAACAAGCAGTTTCCCAACACAGCTGTTCTTCTAACAGAGGAGCTGACATCAGGGCAAGACCCCCCGACAGCACGGGCTGTGCACACTGACAGCTACACACTTGCTGTTTGAGTTCAACCAAGGCACAAGGTGGACGCCACCACCACTGACCCGAGGGCTCAACCTCTCCAGTAACTCAATGGCTTCCAAAGCCTGCATGCGAATTTACAATTCATCCCAGTGTTTCCACGGTATTTAAAATCCTTTTTGTACTCTCCCCATCAAGCAATCAATTTTACCCAAAGTCATCTCACGGTGGCTGCTGTAATCTCAATTTATTTTATCCATTTAAGACTCATCCATGTCCTTAGTCAGGAATGCATGTTACTGGAAATATGATACATGTGACTGGCTAGAGTTTCAAATGGAGCTTTAGACCCAATACGCATCCCAGGCTCTGACTGATTCAGCAGCCAGCATAAACTCTAGCATTACAGGCCGAGGTTACGCCCATGCACATGAACTAGCCCTAGAAGAGATCCGAGAGACGGGCTTCTAGACTGCAGACGGAGCCACGTTGGCTGTTGCTTAGAAACCTCACCTGTGCTTTCTTTCCTCCTGTCCCTTTCACTCAGGCGCTGGAAACATCTTTACAGGAACTAAAGCCAGTTTGTTTCTGCCTGGCGCACGGAGAGACCTCTCTGCTGTATTTCTTCAAATTCAGCTAAAGTGAAGCTCAGAGACTCCTAATCCAGAGGAGATTTGCCCACAATGCCCAGACGGGGCAGGCAAACAGGAAATAACATGGACTTGGGGGCAGCCTATGCCTGGATACTCTCTGGAGCTCTGTCAGGTCTGGAACCCTGTCCCCAAGCAGAACATGGGAAGCAGACAGCTCTTGGGTTAGTAAGGTCACGCACAGCTTTCTGTGCAAGGGACACATCAAGCCATGAGTCACCAAATCGCATGGTCTGAGGGCCAACGAGTGGAAAGAACCAAAGCTAGTGACATCACTAGACACCATTTCTCAGACCATGGGCGCGAAGCAGGGAGCAACTTCAAACCACCAGCTGTGGGTCCCAGCCTTCACTAGCTAACTGGCTGCTGGCCTCAGGAGCCAGCCAGAGCTGCTCTTGGGTTAACCTGTGATCTGCTTGGCCAGGTAAACGGACACAGGCTGCAGCTTCCCAGTGTAGTGCGAAATGAGTTTTACTCTTTGGGCTTTTTGAGGGGCCCGCCACCCGGCTCCCAAATAAATCATACACACAGCCTTAGCGTGGCTTGTTTCTAGGCAGCTTTTCTGAACTTAAATTATCCTGTCTACCTTTTGCCTCTCGGCTTTTCCTGTTCTCTTCTGAGTATCTCACTTTCCTTCTTACTCCGTGACTGACTGGGCGGCTGGGCGGCTGGGCGGCTGGGCGGCTGACTGACTGGGCGGCTGACTGACTGACTGGGCGGCTGACTGACTGGGCGGCTGGGCGGCTGACTGACTGGGCGGCTGGGCGGCTGACTGACTGGGCGGCTGACTGACTGGGCGGCTGACTGGCTGGGCGGCTGACTGGCTGGGCGGCTGACTGGCTGGGCGGCTGACTGGCTGGGCGGCTGGGCGGCTGTCCCTGATGTCCTCCTCATGTCTCCTTCTGTTTACACTCTCTGTCTGCCAGCCCCGCCTATCCTTGCTCCTGCCTCCCTGTTGGCCGTTCACCTCTTTATCAGACCATCAGGTGTTTTAGACACTCAGAATCACAGCTTCACCGAGTTAAACAAATACAGCATAAAAAAAAGTCACACACCTTACACCTGACAATAATATTCTGCCACATCCCGCAACTTTTACTTTTAATGCACAGGTATCTTGTGATGACAAGAACCTCATAAGCCAGCTTCTGCCAGCTTCAAACTTTTCTCCTATGGATTCCTGCCCTCGGGCCTTCATGCAAGAAAAGAGCCTGGCCTTGCTCTGGGGCATGCCTTGGTTTAGGGTGGTGGGCTGGTCAGCATTACGCCTTGGTTTAGGAGTGGTATGGCTGGTCTAGTCTGGGTTAGGCCATTGTTTAGAGATGTTGGGCTGGTCTGGGTTAGGTCATGGTTAGGGTGGTGGGATGGTCTGAACTTTTCTCCATGTCACTAATTGTTGGGCCTAAGAAAGGCTTGGATGTGAGGCCCAGTGTAAGCTCCTGAGCCTGACTTGAGTTTTGGGCTCAGATGTGAGGCCCAGTGTAACCTCCTGAGCCTGGCTAGAGTTTGTCGACCTGTCTCTGACCTGTAACCTCCGCGTGGGGGTGACTCAGCCAGACCTGATGCAAAATTGCCCCCTGCCTAGCTACCTGCCTGCTTGGTGGAATACTATTGGCCCTCACTCCTCACGTCACCTTACCCTATCCTAAGATTCCCATCCCCTACCTCAGCCCTATATAAGTTCCTGCATGTTGGAATAAATCGAGATCCTGCTTCGACAGACTCCGACTCAGTGTGGTTTTTTTTCTCCCTGGTAACTAATGGGGGGAGGGTCTGAGTCGTTGACACTCACCATCCCGCTCAGCCCCCGGGAAGAGGCCGGCTGGACTGGCCCTCTCCCAGCTCTACCTGCAGGGAGGACCCTGCAACTAATAAGAGTGTATTCACCTGCACGTCCTGCCTGACATCACTGGATTTGATTCCTTCCAGACGCCTCTTCTGCAGTATCAGTGAGAGGCCAGCATTCAGCCTATTCTGGATTTAGACTTGGCCTCCTCTCCAGGATCCGTCCCACATGTGACTGTAGGTGGGGCTGTGTTGTCATTGGGGTGTTTGGAGGGCATCATGGGGCGGATCATCAGGGTGGTTTCAGTCCCCGTGTGTCTCAGGGAACAGGGAGGCTGAGAGGATGGGGGGCAGCGGGGGGGGGGGGCTGAGACATGACAGGCTATGGGGATGAGAGCACAAACCCCTATCACTGAAGGGCCCCACCTGCCAGAGACTCAGGTGACGCCTCTCCTGAACAGTGACAGTTGCAACATCCTGTATCACTGCTGAGGGATGGATGAACACAAAGATGTAACCATGAACAGCTGGAGATAGTTTCATGATTGCCACAGTGTATTCAGATGTGACAATAGCCACAGTGTATTCAGATGTGACAATCGCCACAGTGTAGTGTATTCAGACACGAGCTGTCCTCTGGAAACAGTGCTGAAGGATCTGCCCTGATCACAGCTCCACACACCTTCCAGTTGAAAACAGACAAAACAGCGTGGACTGGGCTATACTGAAGCACCACAAAATCAGCTCACACAGATTCCCGAGAAGTGAGCAGTGAGGGAACATAAACGTGCCTAGTGTCCCTTTATTGACAAATAGCTTTCTACAACTGTATCAGTTTCTTTTGCCTGAACAATATATTTGTCAAATGAGAGGTTTTTAGAAAATTTGTTTGTATTTATGCATTTCTGTGTGTGCACTGCCTGCAGAGTCCAGAAGAGGGCGTCAGATTCCCTGGAGCTGGAGTAACAGGCGGCTGTGAGCCTGCTGATAAGGGATGCTGGGAACCCAACGCAGGCTCTCTCCAAGAACAGTGCGTGCGTGCTTGACCACTGAGCCATTTCACCATCCCAGATGTTCCTCTTAATACACTTTCCCAAGATAACAATTAGTACCAGACTCAGTTCCCTCATGGTCCCAGAAGTGTGAGCACGAGAGGAGACAGCCTCACCTGAGCCAGCGCTCTGGTTTCCCGTTTCAGTTTCTCTGCTTCAGGAAAACAGCCTTCTAGCAAGTTCAGTTCTTCAAGTTCTTCGTTTCTCCTCTCTAGGTCCTGCCACAGAAGGAGGCCACACTGATAGCTCTTCCATGATAGCATTCACAAGGAGCTTTTAAAACCCACGTGGCTGAATATATAGTTCCTGAATAAACAGCTCAGCCAATCTGGATAAAAGTGCTAATCCTGAGACAGTCTGGATCAGTAGCTGTAAGGCAGGATCTTTAGATGTTTGAAGGTTCCTTTGTGATCTGAGAATGAATCTTCACGAATGCCCATTGCCCCTACTGTGCATGGTACAGTCTCTACAGTGCATGGTAAGTCTCTACAGTGCATGATACAGTCTCTACAGTGCATGGTACAGTCTCTATGGTGCATGGTACAGTGTCTACAGTGCATGGTACAGTCTCTGTGGTGCATGGTACAGTCTCTACAGTGCATGGTACAGTCTCTACAGTGCATGGTAAGTCTCTACAGTGCATGATACAGTCTCTACAGTGCATGGTACAGTCTCTATGGTGCATGGTAAAGTCTCTACAGTGCATGATACAGTCTCTACAGTGCATGGTACAGTCTCTATGGTGCATGGTACAGTGTCTACAGTGCATGGTACAGTCTCTGTGGTGCATGGTACAGTCTCTACAGTGCATGGTATAGTCTCTGAGGTGCATGGTACAGTGTCTACAGTGCATGGTACAGTCTCTGTGGTGCATGGTACAGTCTCTGTGGTGCATGGTATAGTCTCTGAGGTGCATGGTACAGTCTCTGTGGTGCATGGTACAGTCTCTACAGTGCATGGTACAGTCTCTACAGTGCATGGTACAGTCTCTACAGTGCATGGTACAGTCTCTACAGTGCATGGTACAGTCTCTGAGGTGCATGGTACAGTCTCTGTGGTGCATGGTACAGTCTCTACAGTGCATGGTACAGTCTCTACAGTGTATGGTACAGTCTCTACAGTGCATGGTACAGTTTCTACAGTGCATGGTACAGTCTCTACAGTGCATGGTATAGTCTCTGAGGTGCATGGTACAGTCTCTGTGGTGCATGGTACAGTCTCTGTGGTGCATGGTACAGTCTCTGTGGTGCATGGTACAGTCTCTACAGTGCATGGTACAGTCTCTGAGGTGCATGGTACAGTCTCTGTGGTGCATGGTACAGTCTCTACAGTGCATGGTACAGTCCCTACAGTGCATGGTACAGTCTCTACAGTGCATGGTACAGTCTCTATGGTGCATGGTAAAGTCTCTACAGTGCATGGTACAGTCTCTGAGGTGCATGGTACAGTCTCTGTGGTGCATGGTACAGTCTCTACAGTGCATGGTACAGTGTCTACAGAGCATGGTACAGTGTCTACAGTGCATGGTACAGTCTCTACAGTGCATGGTACAGTCTCTACAGTGCATGGTACAGTCTCTATGGTGCATGGTAAAGTCTCTACAGTGCATGGTACAGTCTCTATGGTGCATGGTACAGTGTCTACAGTGCATGGTACAGTCTCTACAGTGCATGGTACAGTCTCTACAGTGCATGGTACAGTCTCTATGGTGCATGGTAAAGTCTCTAAGTGCATGATACAGTCTCTACAGTGCATGGTACAGTGTCTACAGTGCATGGTACAGTGTCTACAGTGCATGGTACAGTCTCTACAGTGCATGGTACAGTCTCTACAGTGCATGGTACAGTCTCTACGGTGCATGGTAAAGTCTCTACAGTGCATGGTACAGTCTCTATGGTGCATGGTAGTGTCTACAGTGCATGATACAGTCTCTACAGTGCATGGTACAGTCTCTACAGTGCATGGTACAGTCTCTACAGTGCATGGTACAGTCTCTACGGTGCATGGTAAAGTCTCTACAGTGCATGGTACAGTCTCTATGGTGCATGGTAGTGTCTACGGTGCATGGTACAGTCTCTACAGTGCATAGTACAGTCTCTACAGTGCATGGTACAGTCTCTGAGGTGCATGGTACAGTCTCTGTGGTGCATGGTACAGTCTCTACGGTGCATGGTACAGTCTCTACAGTGCATGGTACAGTCTCTGTGGTGCATGGTACAGTCTCTACAGTGCATGGTACAGTCTCTGTGGTGCATGGTACAGTCTCTGTGGTGCATGGTACAGTCTCTAGGGTGCATGGTACAGTCTCTGTGGTGCATAGTACAGTCTCTGTGGTGCATGGTACAGTCTCTGTGGTGCATGGTACAGTCTCTACAGTGCATGTGTCTCTGTGGTGCATGGTACAGTCTCTACAGGACACAGTACAGCCTCGGGTGTCTTAGCCTGAATCAAAGCCATGTCTCAAACGGCACTAGCTTGGGGCTGAGACTGTGAGAGGTAGTGGTGGCTGCACACAAGACCATCCTGATGGAGGGGGCAGTAATTACTTCTTCTAAATCCTAACCCTAAGAGTCGAAAATTTTACACTTTGTGTGTTAGAATGGAAAGAAGGCATTAAGGACACCAAAGGCAATAGTGTCCCGAGAAATAATCTATAATCGAGTGTTTTTGTGGATATGTTCTCAAAAATGTATGAACTGCACATAACAGGTTGAGGATATAAATCAAACATTTGTTTAGAATGGCAAGGCTTAGCATTCAAGTAAAACTTTAGATTAAAAGGCTGCAGCTGGTAAACAGCAAATCTTTAAAACTTTCTGATTTGACTGGCAGTGATACTAACATAGGTGATTTTTTTTCTTGGGCACAGGTTCTTACTATGTAGCCGTGGCTGGCCTGGAACTTGCTATGGAAACTAGTTTACCTCTGCTACCCGAGTGCTGGATCCAAGGCATGTGACACCACAGCTAACACGTATGTGATAGTTTGATAAAGGAGAATAGACATGCCAACATGTGGAAGTGGTGAGCTCACTGACACAACATGCTCTAAAGAAACAGCACACAATGCTACAGAGCAGAGCGTGGAGACCCAATCTGCTCAGAGGCAGCAGCAATGCTTGGTTCCCAAGGGGTGTGTGCGCACTAACGGTGTGTGTCTACTAACGGGGTGTGCCCACTAACAGTGTGTGTCCACTAACGGGGTGTGTGTCCACAAGCGTAGCTTTAGATCCCACATGGAGAAGCTCACTCGTACAGCTGGGAGGTGGCATGTGCCTGTGCTCCCAGCTACTCAGAAAGCTGAAACAGGAGGCTCACTTGAGATTGAAGTTTGAGTCTAGCTTCAGCAACACAACACAGCTCTGTCACACGGAGGAAACAGCAGCAGCCACCATCTGTTTAGTTGAGGTGCAGTGTCCAAGAATGCCACAATATCCGAAAGGCTAGGACCTTTTCCCATTGTGTGTGTGTGAGTGTGGGTGTGTGCACGTGTGTGTACAGGCAGACACTGACAATGAGTGTTCTTCCCTGGGTACTCTCCACCTTTATGTTTTATGGCAGGGTCCCCCTCTAAAACTGAAGCTCCTCAGCTTCGCTAGGCTAGCTGGCTGTGAGCTGCAGGGATCCCCATGTTTCTGCCCCTCAGTGCCAGAGCTGCAGGTAGCCAGTACACTTGGTTATTCAAGCCCAGCTTAGACTTCATGGTTTCAAGGCAGGCACTTTCCCACCGGAGACATCTCCAGCCCTGTTGCATCTTCTCCCCAGTTCTGTAATCTATCTGTGCAAGGTGAGCTTTTCTTCATATACTCGCGCTGAAACGTCTAACAAAATGCTCACATCGTCATGAGAGCCCATGTGTCTTCCGCTGAGCTAGATGCTGAGGAGATTTTTAAAACATTAACAGTGCAGCCAGGAACAGTGACATATGCCTTTAATCCCAGCACCTGAGAGGCAAAAGCAGACAGATCTCTGTATGAGGCCAGCTTGGTCTACACAGAGAGTTCCAGAACAGCCAAAGCTGAATAGAGAGACCCTGCTTAAAAAAAATCGGCTGGGCAGTGGTGGCGCACGCCTTTAATCCCAGCACTCGGGAGGCAGAGGCAGGCGGATCTCTGTGAGTTCGAGGCCAGGCTGGACCGACAGCCTCCAAAACAATACAGAGAAACCCTGTCTCGCAAAAAAAAAAAAAAAATCAGTTGGGTTCATCCCCCTAACTGAAAACATGTGTGAGGTGACGGCTGGGGACCGTCAGTGACTACAGGGCTGGGCACTGCTGCAGCCACGGACGCAGGGGTGGGGTCAGCATGGCGGCACTGCCAATCATACTTACTTTCTTTTCCAGCAGACGCCATTTCTCCTTCTCTTTCCTCTGTATCTCTAGCCTTTCCTGTTCTTCTTTTTCAAATCTCAGTCGAGCCTCCTCTGAAGAGCCAAAAAGAGACCAAGAATCAACTGCAGATATGCAACCACAGTGCTCAGTGTCTCAGACTCTTTTTTGTTTTGGTCTGCTTGCTTTGGCTTTTCGAGACAGGGTTTCTCTGTATAGCTTTGGAACCTGTCCTGTCCTGGAACTCCATCTATAGACCAGGCTGGCTCACACGCATAAGTACATCTAAAACAAAAATTTGAAATATATGTTGAAGGATATGACATAAACCCCAGACACAGATCCTGGTGCTGAACTTTTTTAGTCATTTGAAAAGGACTAATAAGGCCAGCAGGATGGCTCAGGTGACAAAGCCACTTGCCAACAAGCCACCTGATAACCAGAGTTTGATTCCCAGGTTCTCATGTGAGAGGAAAGGACTCCCACAAGTTGTCCCCTGGCTTCTACATGCATGGGAAAGTACCAGTGCCCTGGATAAAGAAAGAAATCTAAAAGCATCAGTTAGAAAACAAAAGAATGTGCTTTATTATCTACAAAAGACAAAGTATACAAAGTCAAGAGAGTATTTTACAAACCTGACTATAAATCTACAGACACCGAATCCTAGTACCCTTGACCGTCAGAGCACTCAGACTTTAAAAACCACTTTCTAGTATTTCAGTTGGCCAGTATTTTTATCAGTGCTTAACTCTAATGAATGAGATCGCTGGTTTAACTGGCAAACAGCTATTGCTGAACATCAGGGAGGTGGGCTCAGGGTTGAGAGCATGCGCTGTTCCTGCACTGGACCCAAGCTCAGTCCTTAGCACCCACAGCATACAGCTCACTCGGCCAGCAACCAGCTCAGAGGAACCAACACCACCTCTGGCTCCTGTGGGCACCTGAGCTCACTTGTGCATACTTTACACATACACATAATCAAAAATAAACGACACAAGTCTTTTTAAAACCCTCAGGGTAAAAAAAAAGGTTAGGCTGTTGTATTTTTTGCTGATGTATATTGCTCATCTTTAATAAACTTAGGTTCAAAATTCTTACCACACAATCAGCACCAATGCCCCTATCTTCATTAGTAAATATGAACACTTTATGGCAGCCTTGACAAAATCAACAAATAAAATATGGGCTGATCAGCTGGATTTGAATTTCTGATGAGCATTGATTTTGTGTTGTTGTTGATTTAAATATAGACAAATACTGTGTGGTGATGGGGGTCCTTCTGAGCATGTATGGCCTTATTGGTTGGTGAATAAAGCACTGTTGGCCAATAGGGAAGGGAGGTGGGACTAGGAGTCGAGGAGGATTCTGGGAAAAAGAGGCACAGTCAGTCACCATGTAGGACTCGAGAGGAGTAAGAGGTCCGGACTCTTTCTCCGGTAAGAGAACACCACGTGGAAATACTCAGATTAGCAGTTATAGGTTAATAATTAAGTCAGAGCTGGCCAATGAGAAACCATTGCAAACGGCCAACAGCTTCATAATTAATATAGCGTCCTGTGTGTTCACTTGGGACTGATGCAGCTCGGGGCCCAGGCTGATGGGAAGAATTCTCGCTACAGTGTAGAGCAAAACACCAAAAGATCAGTGGGTGGTCAGAGCCTGGACGTCGGAGTCCTGAACTCTGTCTGCCCACTCGGATCTGACTGTGTGCACGCTGAGCGTGCTGACTGGTGTTTCTGAGTACACTCTACCTATAGGAATCCCTCATGAGACTAGAGCCTGTTGGAAATGCTGAGTGTGTGTCAGAATCGGCCTGTGGTGACGTTCTGTGCGGCCCTGCGCAGCATTCCGTACCTTCCTCCTTCTGGCGTCTCTCTTCCTCCTCCTGCAGGAGCCGCAGTCGCTCAGCTTTGGTGATCTTTTTCTTGCCGGCAGACTTGACGAGGAGCACAACATGAAAGAGGCTGTCAGCGCAAGTCATTTAAGCACACATTCCCTCAGATAATGATTACAGCTGCTGCAGGGATGGCTCAACAGACAAGGGACTTAATGCTCCTCCCAGCACCCAAGTCAGGCAACTCACAACCACCTGGAACTCCAGCTCCAGGGATCTAATGCTCTCTTCTGGCTTCTTCATGCACCCGCAGTGCATATAAAATCACACACACACACACACACACACACACACACACACACACACACACACATTTAAAAAATAAATCTTAAAAATAGCAATTATGAAAACAATTACTGATTTTAGGAAACCAATTTTCATGTACAGTAATTCAATAGGTAAGAGAGCCAATTAGTACCCAGCACAGACTATGAGCCCTACAGAGATCTGTCTGAAAATAAACAATACAGATAATCATATAACGCCTTCCACAGCAGGGACAACCCTGGCAAGAGTGTGTGAGGGAAGTAACTGTTGAGCTTCCAACTTGTGGAGTCAAGTAAAACACCACCCATGGTGCGAGTCTGAAACTGCGCATCTGTAGACACTGAAGATGCTTCTACAGCGGGCAGGCTTTCAGTTCCTTTGCAGGTTTGGAGGGAAGAGTGGTGCTTCAGCTTGTGTTCAAAGACTCTTTCTGCTCAGGGAGAGGTGACATAGGAAGAGGGCAAGCACGCAGCCAGCAGGGAGGCAGCTGGAGACCAGCAAACTCAGCAGGCTCCGGGAGACTCCACAGAGGGGTCAGGAAGAGTTGAGTGTGCAGAAAGCTGGAACCCCAGCTGAGGTGTGGAGGGGCACAGCTGTGCGTCCCAGTAACTGCTACACAGACACACAAAGCTGAGGTGGGGGGGGGGTCTGGCAGTGCATCCTAGTAACTGCTACAGGGTCACAGAGAGTGTGCAATGGTGTTTCCTGAAGAAATGTTTAACTGCATAAATACTCAGCACATATTCACATAGACATTCCTTCTGAGTGTTTGTAGACGCACTGGGCTCCCACATGTTTATTCAACAAACACGATTAAGTTTCCGCTGTAGACCGGGTGCAGCACTAAGCGTTACAGATACAAACATAAGTGTGGTAAGCGGTGGATTACGCTGCTCAGGGTAGAGCATTCCCTAGTGTGTACAGGCCTCAGAAGACAGCTGCGGCCAAGTCTGCGGATCCCTCTCTGCTCAATCTCTGGGACCTCGGGTAGAGGAGAGAGCAGCCTCCTGTAAGTAAGGTGTCCTCTGACTGCCACACACAACATGATCCAAGACTTGCAACTGAGGTTCATCCTAACTCAGGTGCTGAGAGCCCAAAGGGTAGACACTCATTCCTTAATATTAGTTACAGGACTCTGTGAACGCCGAAGTTCACATATTCAAGCCACTTATAAAGAGACAGTGTTTGCATGCAAACTATGTGTGTCCTCTCCTACACTTCTACAGGCAACCACATCCAGTCTAGACAGCTGCTACATTTAGTTTACTGTTCAGGAGTAACTCACAGAAAAGTCTGCATGTGTTCTCTGCAGACGGGATTTCCCAAATATTTATTTCTTTATCACTAAAACATTCCAAATTGTTTCTTCTAACTTTCTGATTCACGCAGTACACAGTACATGTTATCTATTACCACATTTAATTAAACATTTATGTGAGTATGAGTGTTTGCCTGCATGTCTGTCTGTGCACCATGGGCATTCCTGGGGCTCAGAGGCCAGAGGAGGCTGTCAGATGCCCTGGAACTAGAGTCATAGAACTGAGAACCACCACGTGGATGCTGGGAACCAAACTCAGGTCCTCTGCAAGAGCAGCCAGTGCTCATCTCTGTAACCCCTATTAGCCCCCGCCTTTTTCAGACAAGGTCCTATTGCACAGCTGAGGCTGGATTAGAACTTGTGGCCCTCTGGGCACTGAGATCACAAGAGAGCACCACCATGCCCAACCTTCTGGTCACACTTCTGAAGAACATTCTTAATGTGTTTGGTTTCATCCATGAGTACAGAGCCCACAGATAAGGAGGGTCGAATGTAACTGTGTTTTCAAGAGTTCAATTTAAGGACAATAGATCACTGAGATATGCTTTAAGGCAGGTAGATTAGACCTACCTCCTGTTGTGTTCAGGGAGATAAACAAAGTGAGAGTTCTGACCACAGACGGGTGATGACCAGAGGTGGCCACTGCTGAGCTCCATGAACTGCTACTTTAGAGGACCTCAGACACGGAGTGACCAGCTTGAGTATTCCATGACTAGAACAAATGCAACTGATTTTTAATTGCTTTAGTACACTTTATTTTGGGGGACAATGTCTGGCCATAGTTTTTGGGGCTTTTTGGTTTGTGCCTGTTTTTTGGGGGGGTGTTTTGTTTTGGGCCCAGACTGCACTCAATCCCACGATCTTCCTATTCCAACCTCCACTGTATCTGGAATTACAGGGTGAGACAACATGCCACACTTGAGAAGTGATTTTTTAAAAAATGAAAAAAAGTTCAAGTAAATCCAAATCTACTGGTAGGCTAAATCTGGCCTGTAACAAAAGATTAAAATTTCTGCTTTAAACTAGTGATGTACAAAGTAAAGAGGGAAAAGACATCCAGACATGAGGCAACATGTCCCTTAGCCAACCTCAATTTCTACCCAGTACAAACAAAAGCAGAAAAACACAAGCATCGTGCTGCCTTGCAGTCCCTGGGTCACTCACAGCAGGTCTGTACCTACGTTTTAGGTTTGTCTGGAATGAATAAAAGGAGGGTTGAACCCAGCATACTTCACAGTGGAAGTAAAAACTGAACCCTCAAATCCAGGTGCAGGTCAGAGCTAAAGTCCATCTATAAATCGTGTCTTTTTCAGACTAGAAATATAACCAAACGTGAGATACATCTGTAAATTATCCTTCTGTGATTTAAATAATGTTATTATCTAAAAGATGAGCTTACTATATTCTATAAACTACAACTAAGCAATTACTTTAAAATTCCACAGAAGTTTATTTGTACAATACATCCATAAAAACTATCTGTTTTGAAAACATAATTTCTACATACCTTTTTTGGTTTGGGACCCTAGAAAGTTGGAAAACAAAAGCATTGACACATTTTAAAAACGGTTTCAGATACTTTGAACAAGCAGCACATGAAACATAAGTTAGGGGAAGCTGGCAAGGGCCCAAGGGAATTCTCTTTGTGCCTTCTCTGCAACTTTTCTATGACGCCAGTTACTTTAAACTAGAAAGATGCTGTTAAAAAAAAGGCAGAGTAAACTAAAAGAGCATGCAGAAAACCCACAAGATTTCCCCCAAGCATCTTCCGGAAGTACTATGACAGATTTGCAGATGGGGGTGCTGTCTAATAAAGGAATCTTTCTGTTACGTAAGATTGGTGGTTTTTATGGTAAGGCAATCAGTTTTTTAAAGTCTGCCAATCAATGATAAAATGAAGACTGTGCAGCCCACATGTTGTAGAGTCAGCTGCCCATTTTGAAAAAGCACAGTATTCCCAGACTGATTTACAATTGCAAGTACTTCTCGGTAATACTATTTGTTCCTGCGCAGTCCTGTGTGTCCATCGGCCTTCTGGTAAAGGATTAATAAGGGACTGTGTGAGTGTTACCCATGTTACATATCTGAAGAGCCATAGGAAGTACAGGTTCAAGCCACAAGAGCATTATTATAATACGCAAGTGCTGAAGTCAGCACACATTAAAGGCATCTTCCTGAAAGGGTGCGCACATTTCAGAAATTCGCTCTGTAGCTATTTGCTGGTGCACGGGCAAGGCACTCTAAAGTGTAGCTAGAGCTACAGAGAGAAGAATAATGGTGGCCATGCTCTGGCGATTTTTACAAATGATTTTCATCCTGGCTATACTGCTTCCTATCACAATGGGTAACATACTTCCATCTTGAAACAAACACTGTATGGCAGACCATATAAACATCCCTGCCCTACTCTCAAGCAGCCATTCTTAGAGGTGATGGGCACATTTTTATTTTTCACTAGTACTTCTGACACGAAGCAGGTTTGGGAAAACTCCCACCCTTGTCTTTCGAGTAAACACAAGAGCCACCAAGGAGTAAAACCGTTCTCAAACCCTAAGCGGTGAAGGGTGCCACTGCTCTCTGAAGGAGAAGCTCTTTGAGAAATCCATACTCCTGGACCTACAGTGTACGCAGTTGCTCCCCTTCCCGTGTGTAATTCCTTAGATTGCGGGGGGGGGGTTGTGCTGTAGAATATTATTTTAAGGTGCGTGACTTTTGTTTATGCTGCATTTGTTTAACTCTGTGAAGCTGTGATTCTGAGTGTCTAAAACACCTGATGGTCTGATAAAGAGCTGAACGGCCAACAGGGAGGCAGGAGCAAGGATAGGCGGTGCTGGCAGACAGAGAGTGTAAACAGAAGGAGACATGAGGAGGACATCAGGGACAGCCACCCAGCCGCCCAGCCGCCCAGTCAGTCACGGAGTAAGAAGGAAAGTGAGATACTCAGAAGAAATGTAAACGCCCAAGGAAAAAAGGTAGATGGGTTAATTTAAGAAAGGCTGCTCGCAACAAGCCAAGCTAAGGCCTTCATAACTAAGAATAAGCCTCTGAGTGTGATTTACTTGGGAGCTGGGTGGTAGACACTTTAAAAAGCCCAACGAGTAAAACATCCCACAAAAGGGTTAAATTGTATCTTTTCAAATTTTCATGCTGTAATCTTAACTTCTTGTGTGTCAGCATTTGACCCACTTAGAAAAAAGGCTTCACCAAGTTAAGATGACCCCATATTGAATTGGGTGGACCTCTGGATCAATATAGCTGGTACCCATGTACAAAGAGGAATCTTGAATGGAGATCCTCACAAAAAGATCAATTGTCACGTGAAAAAATGAGGTTACACTGCTACACCCCAAGGCACTGTTAAAACTAGTGAGGTCTGAATAAATTCCTCCAGACTGACTCCAACCTCAGGTGCACAGTCTCCAGAATGGTGATGCAGGCAGTTTCTGAAGCTTAAGCCACCGTGTTCATGGCACCGTGTTCCCTGGAAACCCCCGAGGCATTAGATTTGAAGTCATAACTCCCTGGAACCTACATTTTAAGCAAATCGCCCAAGTGTCTTAGAAGTAAAAGCTGCGCGGTCAGACTTTGAGAGGCAGTGCTAGGCAGATCTGGCGGGGGGGAATACAAACCCACGCTTCCATGGAGCAGACAAGCGCCTATTCTTGTCATCTGCCAGCAGTTTTAACTTGGCTTAAGACCCATCGGGGTCCTGCTAGGGGAGTTCTCCACTTCCCACTTCTTCCCTCCACTTAGGGAAAACCCGCATTTATATTTCAATAAAGGATTGAAAAGTGCCACCGCTTCAAGTACACCAGCTGCTACCGTGGCAGTCACTCTGCTCAAGTTGCCTGTTGCAGGAGGGCTGGAATCCTCGGGGTCTCTGACTTCCAGCCAGCCACCATCAAGAATGCACTCTGAATTTCCATTACAAAATGAGCTGCATTCTCATTCTCCAGGTCCGATGAATGTGATAGCATTCTCCAGCGTCTTGCTGGAGAATGAGAGAGACAGTCCGTGTTGGACTGTCTCCTTGGTGAAGACAGGAGAGTTGGAACACAGGAAAAACAGAAGGGGTGGAGGGGGCTTTATTATGTTGAGTGCGTGCAGGCTGACTACCTAGAGGCAAAACAATTCGGGCTCCTACGAAAGAGCACACACAGGGACTTCCAAGCTGACTAAGCTGCGGGTCTGGAAGCATTCCTGACCGGTTGTAGTCAGCCTAAGACTAGGAACGTGCATCCCGGGGAAGGCACTAGGGAAGGACCGAGCTCCACGTTTAGCTGCGGGAGAGGTGTGGATGCCGCCACCCCCGGCTGGCACAGCTGGTTTGGGACTGCGCCCGTCCGCCGGCCCGCCTCCAGCAGCGCTGCAGCGGATTCCGCGCTCGCCCTTCCCGTCTCCTTCGTGTTCCCGGCTTACCATGAGAGAAGGAGGAGGAGGACTTGGCGAAGGGAAAAGTCGGAACTGCGGCGCCCGAACGCTCACGGTTGTCAGGACGACAGGCCACGCCCACTCACCAATCCCGGCGCTCTGCGAAGGTCCGCCTGCGCAGTCGCACTGTAGCCTTCCGGTGGGAGTCCTGTCCTTGTCGTGGACTGGTTGCCCGAGCCCCATCCCCACTTCCGACACAAGCCCGGCCCCTCACCGCGGCCGGAGTCCGCCCACTTCTGCCTGGCGCCCCGCCCTCATCCATCCCTCAGGGATCCCAGGGGCTCTCAGCCCCGCCCACTCCTGCCTGGCGCCCCGCCCCGATCCCCGCATGTTCCCAGCCCCGCCCACTCCTGCCTGGCGCCACGCCCACTTCCGACAGGCGGCCCGCCCCTCCCAGGGCTGCGGCCCATGGGACGTTTACGGCCCTGGTGCCGCAAAGCGCTGAGTGTGGCGGTGCGATCGGCTCGTTTCCCGGAACCCGGGGCTGCAGGTGGTGAAGTATGCTTTAGGAGCGGGCTGCTGCGAGCGGGAGGGGGGCTCCCAGGCTGACCCGGAGCTCGTGGGCATCCTCCTCCCGAGCCTGGGGTTACCGCCGTGGGCCGCCACGCCCGGCCCTGCACAGGGGTTTCTCCCTGGCTTCTGTGCGCCCGGGCGAGCCCTTCCCCGGGGGTCTGGGGCAGGGATGGCGCCAGCCCGCTACTGGGTGAGGCCGGCGGGTCGCCAGGAGGGCACTTGGCCAAGTAGGCGAGGCAGATGGGCTCCCAGAGGGCGGTCGTTACCTAGAGATTAAAAGTAGTGATCGTGGTGGTCTAGTTTCTATGTAAAACCTCGCCCTTTCCCCAAAGAGCTGCCCACACAAGAATCGAAAGTGACCTGAATTGACTCCCAGGTGAAGGTCCAGTCAGCCCTTACTGTCCCAAGGTCAACCATTCAGTTGTGCTGTTGCAGCGGTCCTCAGAATTTGAGCCCCTCCCCATGTGAAGAAGGGGCACTCTGCACCAACAAGCAACCTAGTCAGTTCTCTATCCCAGCCTAAGACCTGTCTAAACTGCTAAACACCAGATGCAGTAATTCCCCTCGCCCAAATTCCAACTTAATGTCCTATCCCTCACACGTTCGCTAAATGTTCTACTCGGAAGTATTACTGACAGCTGGTTTTTGCGGGTTAAAGTTACTGGTTGCATTAACAGTTATGACCTTAAGGGCCTCTGAACCTTGGTAAGGAGATTAAAAAAAAAAAAAACTATCCACTGTCCTCCCTTGAGAATGATTGTTTTAAACAGGCTATAGCTTGCTGTCAAATTGTATCTATGTAAACTTAATTTCAAATCACAGTTTTAGTAGTCATTCCTCAACAAGAGAGCCCAATGACTATGTATGCCCCCATCCCCTGCAAAATTGTTTAAGCACTCCGGTTAATATTGTGGGTTAAACACTGGTTTCAGTGCCTTACAGAATTCCACTAAATCTTAAGGAAAAAATAAAATTTAAAAAGGGAGAGATGATGACAACAGTAAGACTTTAGAAGCTGGAGAACATGTCGACTGTGACTTAGCACACTAGAAAACCTAAGTGGACACCATCATTCTCAAGGGAGGACAGGTAGAATTAACTAGGGCCTATCCACCTCAGCACTAAACCCAAACCAAAGAACTCAGCATGATTACCTGTGTTTAGGACAGGGTGTCCTATGTCACTTCAGTCACAGCTCTCCTTAATAAACACGGGGTCTGCCCCTGCTTCTGCTCCCCCCAGCTCAGCAGTTTTGGTCGAATATGATGCTATGACTTCAAGAATCTCCCATTTTCTGCAAGTTAGTCCTTAGTTAATCTTGAAAGAAAATCTACTTTGAAATTTTAAAAAACTTTTCCTGGATAATTGAGTCCCAAGGTTGTTGGGTGGCACTGAGATGCCAGCAGCCAGAAGGGACAGAATGGAGGGCTGGGAAGTGGAGTCCCATAAGAATTCAAAAGGGACAGAATGGAGGGCTGGGAAGTGGAGTCCCGTAAGAATTCAAAAGCAGGGGAGAGTGGTTGTGCCCTAGAGAGGACACCATCGGGGAGGCAGGACACAGCGACACAGTGTGCCTTCCAGGAACAGGGACAGGAATGGGAAGAGTGTGCCAGATGATGACAGTGGTAAGAATTTGGTCACAGTAAGGGGAGAAGCTATGATCCCATTGTTGAGGATAACCGGAACCAGCTTGTTCATGTTTGGATACAAGTGTTGGAATTACTGACAGGAAGCTAAAATGAAAATAAATCCTGTAATGTGGGAATTAAATGTTCCCGGATTATTTAAAGATCAGTATGAAAACCACACACATGCTTATAGCACCAGTGCATGCCTTTCCTCAGGGCTTAAGAGGCCCAGACAGACAGTCCCCATGGTGCAGCAGCTCTCAACACAGAGGTCGAGACACCTTTGGAGTCAAATACCCTTTCACAAGGGTCACCTAAAACCATTTGCTTACCAGATATCTACATTTCCACTCATAAGAGGATCAAAATTAGTTGTGAAGTGTAATGTGCATTCTCCCCACCAGCCACTTGGGTTCTGCCTGTCTCAGCCCCCAAAATAGCACACCAGACACTGTATTATGAAGCTGTTGGCCGTTTGTTTGGTTTCTCATTGGCTAGCTCTGACTTAATTATTAACATATAACTGCTAATCTGAGTATTTCCACATGGTGTTCTCTTACTGGAGAAAGGGTCTGGATCTCTTACTCCTTCAGTGTCCTACATGGTGACTGACTGTGCCTCTGTTTTCCAGAATCCTCCTTGACTCCTAGTCGCATCTATCTTGCTTCCCTATTGGCCAACAGTGCTTTATTTAACCAACCAATAAGACAACATGTACACAGAAGGAGGAACTGTATTAAAGGGTCACAACATTGGGAAGGTTGAGAACCACTGTGGTAGTACATCTTGCTTCCTAAACTATCCCATCCATGTGGTGGATTATAAATCCACTTGCCTCTATGTGAACTAGGTTCCTAGAAGAAGTTACTTTACAGTGGAGAATACTGGTTTTTTACTCAGCCGTAACAGAACACAATGGAATTGTGCCTACCTGATAAAGATGCAATGTAAGAGCTTAGAAGTGGGAATCTATTTAGGTTTATCTAATAAGGCCTTTGCCACCTAAGCATTAAGAAGCGTGGTCTACATCATAGGTGCTGCCTGCTTCCTGTGGAACCTCTTTTCAAATACTTCATAAACTAAATACTTCAAATAAACTAAACCAGTTTCTTTTAGTTCTTGCCTCTGGGAACAGCTTTCTGGATCTGGACTCTTCGTGTCTCCCAAGTAAAGACGCCTAAGCCTCAAGAACAGGGTAGACAGTGTTACTTTTGGTAAGGAAACAGGTTTAGAAAAATTAAGAGTGCCTTGATTATAAAAGCTCTCAACACAAATCATCATTCTGGGGCATAGGAGGTCTCAGTGGGCAAAGCACTTACACAAGCAAGAAGACCTGTGTAAAGACTTGGGTCTGTAATCCCAGTGTGCCTGCAGGCAGATGGCAGAGAGAGGCAGGAATCCCTGAATGGCAGGGCTAACTGTTTGTGGAGAAGCACTGAACCGCTGACCTGAGGTCATGGCCTGCACATGCATACCGTGTCCAAGTGCACATCTGCATTCAAAGATGACAAACAAGCTTACCATTTCCCCAATGTGTAAGATCTGTGATTAAGATTACATAGCAGTAGCCGGGCGGTGGTGGCGCACGCCTTTAATCCCAGCACTCGGGAGGCAGAGGCAGGTGGATCTCTGTGAGTTCGAGGCCAGCCTGGACTGATAGCCTCCAAAACAAAACAGAGAAACCCTCTCTCGTAAAAACAAAACAAAACAAAATTACATAGCAGTTATGTGAAAGAAAATCTTCCTTTTCTTTAGGTATGTTACATATAGAAGTGGATTAATTCCATGTTAAATGAAAATGGCCAATTCTTTACGAGGAGAAGTACTGGCTCTCTATAAAAATGTAAGTAATTATGCTGCCAACCTTACAAATGTTACTGTGTGACATGCATTGCTTAGAGATGCATCTTTCTTTTTAAAGCTGCTGTATCTTGGACGGGACTATCCAAAAGGAGCAGACTATTTTAAAAGGCGTTTGAAGAATGTTTTCCTTAAAAACAAGGACGTGAAAGACCCAGAGAAGATCAAAGAGCTTATTGCACGGGGAGAATTTGTAATGAAGGAGCTAGAGGCCTTATACTTCCTTAGAAAATACAGAGCTATGAAGCAACGATACTATTCAGATACCAACAACTAACCAATCATTGCCACCAATGCCTGGCTGACAATCAGTGCTGTTTGTGTGTATCAACTATTATAAAATAATCCAATTTACAATGGCAAGATAAATGTTTAAAAAAAAACCAGTTGCCCTACTGTACTAAAATACAATTCAACCTCACAGATACTGAGAGCTTTACTCATAATCCTTTATGCTCAAGTTTTAATATAGTTACTTTAGCACATTGCATGAGAATACAATTGTGAATGAAAATACGCCTAATTTTCTAACCTGCTATAGCCAATTATCCTTAGTCTATTTCTCCATTTACTGATAAGACTGTAATTAGCAAGTGAATGGTGTCTGACACGGTTACCCTTTAGCGTGTGAGCCCTTGTTTGGTTTTTCCCTCCATCTAGTGTGTGGAAGTGCATTTCAAGGGTCTCTACACCTCCTCAAAAATGATTTGAATGCAGTTATCAAAATAAGACACATGAAAGTGACTTTGACCTGGAGATGCTCAGTAGATGGCTGGCATTCTATAGCTATTATTCCCATTATTCTTGGTGCTGCTAACTCCCCTAAGTCCCAAAATCACCTGTCCTGCTTGGACTAGCTTTCATGAGGAATGGTAATGTTCCTGTTTCCACGATTAATGCAGGCATTCTTTTTGTTTGCCCATAACAAAGCTAATGTGCAGTGGACCTAGCACAATCACGACTGCAAGTTTATGCAAAAACTTAAAACATTTATGTAATATTTTTAGCAACTTTACAAATAAAGAACTTTCCAACTCAGAGCTGCAAAAAAAAGTGTCTACTTAAAGAGTTTCCAATCAACTACCTGGCAGAAGGTGCAAATTTCCATAAGAAACAGCCACTGTCAGGGCTGAGGTGTAGCTCCATGTGAAGTGCCTGCATAACAAAAGTGAGGTTCTGGACTTGAGCCTCGAGCACAATTACAAATGATTAATCACACACTTCATAGTCACCATAACTATTTTTATTACATTACAATGATTAGGAGCAGTACAGTTCATGACAAAAATATTACAAATTTCAGATCACTTCACAGCACATACTCCTATAAACATTTAAAAGTTAATTTTAATTAAAAGAGTGGTCATTTTTAAATTTAATGTTTGACATGACCAACATTCCCTAGGTCAGCACAACCAAAGGATGGAGAACAACTGGATCACACTGCATATGCCCGCACACGAAAAGAAGAAAGAAAAACATGGAGAAGCACAATGTACAAAATGTGCATGTTTCAGTTCACACTATACAAAAGTAGTTCAGATACATTCCAGGTAAACATGGTACATTAAGAAATAGCACTAGTAAGAAATTGGCACTCAAATAAAAATGCAGAAGCAAAGACACAGACAGTGGAGTTGGGGACCTGGACACAAATCAGCACACAGCCCACTTAGCTGGTTGAGGTGGCTGGGTCTAAAACTGACATTTCTGCAGAGCACTTCATTTTTCCCAAATTCATCTAAAATGCCTACCATCCCAAACAGGCACTTCATACTATTAAACTAAACCACAAATCTGAATCTAATTAATAACTATTCTTTGAAAACTAATGTACTTTAGAAATAATTTTCATATTTGACAGAATTTTACAGTTACTGGGTGTATCTGTTCAGTTTTTCAGTGCAGAACTCATGCTACCCAGTATTACACAGAAGTTATTAAGAATAAATTCAACTTTAAAGTAACTTTTGGGTCTTAAGAAAATGACTACACAATCATCAAAAGATCACTACTTTTTAACAAATGAAGTTTAAATTTTTATTGCCTACACAAAAAAAAATCCCTCCTAAATATGTACTTAGTGGAAAATCAGTGGAATACAAAATGAGATGAATTTGTGCAAACTGTAACTTATGACATGCCTCACAGAACTTAAGACAAAATTGTGCAATGGTGGCAAAGGTCTTAATAGCCTATGAAAGTTAGGATCTAAATTCCTATGCAGTGTGACTCAGTCAACAGAGCCTAGAATTCCTGATTGAAATATTAATCAAATGGTATTTGCTGCTACATTCTTCCCACGATCATGGTAATGCCTATCACTGTGATTAAGCACTGGTGTTCAACTTCAGGATTTAAGGCTATAGTAACTACATAACATTTGTTTGTTGCTAGGACTTCTTCCCCTTAAAAAAAAAATCTCTACAAAACCTTTTTGTCAACAAAAGGATAACAATTCAGAACTACATACATAATGGTAATTATCATTCCTTTAACCATGCCCAAAAACATTAAAGACTGAACTGTCTTCAGTACTATCTGATTGTGCAGTGCAGCTCCTAAAGTCCACCTGCCCCTCCGTATAGAAACAAAAGTATCACTAATTGTGTTAAGATTTACTATCTGGGTGGTGGTTGCTTTAGTCCCAGCACTCAGGAGGCAGAGACAGGTGGATCTCTCTGAGCTCGAGGTCTACAGAGTGAGTTCCAGGACAGCCAGGACTACAGAGAAACCCTGTCCTTAGATGACCCCCCCCCGTCCCCCACCCAAAGGACTTAACATCCACGGATAGACTGTCCTAGGAATATGCAGAGTTTAGAACATTTCAGAAATCATTCTGATTTTGTTTCCTTTCTTGCAAATAAACTCAGGTTCCTGTTTATTTGTAGCCAAATAAAACTATATTAGAAGTTGGTATTTAATTTTTACAAGTTTTTAAAAACTATTTACATAAGGAGAAAACTAGATTAGGGAATGTCTATTCCTTTAGAAAAATGAAATAATTATATTAAGTAGCTTGAATAAAGAGTTGCATTGGAATCACACCAAACAATTCTTGCTGAATTGAGGGAAAACTGCAAGAGACCAAACCCCTCTCTGCAAAGCCACGCATTCTATTCTGTCTAAAGTCTTAGCGACCACATTGCACACCACCAGCAAAGACTGCGTCCCTTTTCTCTGGGGATACCACATCACATCTCCAGTGCCTTGTGTGGTGCCTAGCATTAAGACAAGCACTGAATAAATGCTGAGTAAATAAACTCTGACTTTAAGAGTGTTTTTCATTGCTAGACTGTATTTATTAACACAATGGCATCCATCACTAACCAGGATGGTACCTAGATGAAGACTAAGCTGTCCTTCCACAGACACTGCTCTCTCTGTTCACACTAGATTTGAACATCCCTTAGCCAACCGTGGACTGGGCTGCAGGCATGAAGTCCAAAGGATCAAGATTAAATTCTGTAGTGGCTCCTGAACACCAGCTATTAATTCAAATCCTGCTATGCCCACCTGAACACCAGCTATCAGTTCAGCTCCCACTATGGCTCCTGTTGGATTATTTTAAGCCCTGGGGACGAAAGTCATAGGCAGCTTTGCTGTACTTTCCTTAGTGGGCAACTTTCATGTAGTTGTTCATTGCAAAAATGATACTTGAAGTGGGGGTGGGGAGAATTAAAAAAACTACACTAAGACAGGGCACATAACGGAAGGGAGTCCTGCAACTGGAGAATGGGCACTGAAATACAAACTTGACCTCTTGCACAATTTTGCCCAAGACTGGTGTGAAGATGACAGTCCATGTGAAACGTTACAGATTGTGCTGAGAGTGACCACCTGGTGCAGCGGTGTGTAAACAGACTGTAAACTAACTGCACAACTCAGAAGAGTCTCTGAGATGATTTCACATCAAGTAGACAGTGATACGCTAAAGTCAGACTTCCAAAAGACAGACATCCAGTCTTCATAGTCCAGTGGACTTTAATTACTTCAGGTAATTCAAGGAATGCATTAGTGCATTGAAGGGATTGTTTTTGCTGTTAACTTATCTATTCTTAAAGCATTAGATATTTCTAAATACATATCAGGTTTGGGGAATACTTAGAAATGTTTGATCAGAGTTGAGAGACTAGTCAACATGCATTTTCAAACTTTTATACATCATTGTTTTGAAGATTTACTCTCCTTGTAGCCTCCTACCCCAAAATCTCAACCTTGAATCTAGCATTGAGATTTACTTAAATTGTTATTATTACAAACAAAGAAATACTGCTTTGCAGCAGAATTGCTACATGGTGAGAATACACTGTACTGAGCTGTCCAAACTCTCCTGTTCCCCATTTTGACCAGCACTGAATGTGGCAGCACTTAATCCCGGTAACACTCATCGCAGGGTCTTGGAAGGCCCAGCCTTTGATCTTAGCACCTTCTAACCCGTAACTGTCTCAAATCATCTTCAGTTTCTCAACCAGAATTAAAACTACTTTCAAGGACATAAGTTCAAAAGACTCAAGAGTTAAGCTAAGAACACTCTGACACAGGGGGTTATACTAATTCTTATGAGAACTCTTATATATATGTTAAAATTGAATTATTACAAAAATTTAGTAGCATGGAAATATGGCTCAAATGGTTACTATTTCTTAGTGGATCTGCCTTACCAGGAAAAACGATTAGAAATCTTACAGTAATTTACCCAACATGGAATGGACTTTTATTCACTATTTTCCATTAGCTTTCCCCCCCCATTTTTCCCCTTTTCTAGAAAAAATATACTATTCTGGAGAGTGACCATGACTAATAGCAGTGGAAAGCTAGAGAAAGTCTCTGAACAGTCTAACTAACTACACTTATGAAGGATGATAAACTCTAGGACTTGCTAGAGGTGAATCAAAGGGAAGCCCATAAATCTGTGATTCCTCAGTCTTAGTAGAACCAACCATAAGGTCTCAAATGAAGCTGTAATTACTAATTAGTTCACTGGATGACTAGATGAAACAGCAGGGATGGTTCAAAAGCTTCATTACTAGGGTTCACACAATGCTCACAACTGGTAAGAGAATTAGCACGGAATCAACTACATGCACCAAACCCCAAGACAGAGTCTCAGGTCTTTAGTCTCTTCCACAGGCATTGCTAGTTTAAGTCCAAAACCCAGGGAATACTGGCACTTAGAGAAAAGAGGTTTCCACTGTCATTTAAAAATAAGCATTGAAGATAAGAGCTGACAGCTTGCACGAACAGAAAAAAAAATTAGGTAATGCTAAAACAAATGCTAATAATTTAGTGTAATGTACAAAAATTATCACTTTTACTTAAGTATGCCTTAAGAAAAAAGTACAAATTGTATTTACATAATTACACACTTTGTCTTTGACTTCTTTTTCTTCTTTTTACCATCTTTGCTCATCTTTTCTTTATGTTTTCGAATTTCTCGGACTAATGTATAGAAGGCATCATCAACACCCTGAAATATATAAAAAAGAATTAAATGTTAGTGTATATGACGGTCTTAGGTACTGCAGTATAGACTTTCATTGCTAATGGAAAGTTTAATAAGGATAAGGAATAAAAAGTCCAGTATATGTTGATGTTCTGCCAGCTGAATGGGCCATGTTAGGATTAAGTATTTCTACATGGATACTCTGACATTTAAAAAAAATTAAATTAGTATTTTAAATTTTTATGCATTTAAAACAACTTAATGTAGATGAGTGTTTTGTGTGCATGTGCCCGTGCATCATGTGAGCACAGTGCTCAACCGAGGCCAGCAAAGAGCATCAAATCCCCAGGGTCAGGAGTTACTGACAGTTGTTAGCTGCCCTGTGGGTGCTGGGTGGCTGAGTCCTATGGAAGGATAGCCAGTGCTCTTAGCCACTGAGCCATCACTCCAGCCCTGGTATTCACAGCACACAATGATAGTAAGTGACGCGGACTCTTACATAAGCTTAACAAATGACCTTTTCTTCCCCAAAAGGACTTGATTTTCATACTAACTTTTCCCTGCTAACAAACTTAGTCACAGTTCCCAATGCCGGCTGGCCGGCCTCCATGTATGGTCTCCACTGCTGCCTTGACAGCTGTGATGCCACCAACCTCTGCAGGTGGCAGAGACACCCGAGAGATGATGTACTTGGCCATACTGCAGAAGATTCTCTGGCTGTTTTAGTACTGTTTAGCCACTCAAAACTTGTCATATAAATGTTTATCTTCAAAGAACAGTCAACATTAGTCATCAAGACCTATAGCTATTTGTCATTAAAGCAAAACACATAAATCAGTTGTGACTAAAGCTGATTAAGTCAGAGTAATTTCCAACCTCCTAGACCCCGGCAGGAAGAGTGCACTCCCCTCCAAGTAGGAGAACTCACTTGAGACCTTCAATGCCCAAGTTTACACTGGAGTTAGCCCTTGCTTATCTGTGTCAAAAGCAAAAGTGAAGCTGAAGAAAGAAGTGGTCAGGATTTATTCCATCTGCTCACCCTCATAGGAACTACAGAAAGAAATTTTAGCCTAATAATACTTCCAAACCTAGACAATCGAGGGAGTCTAGAAAACAAGTACCCCCAAATTTAAGCCACTTGTATCCTTCCAAGTTACAGGACTCATGCTGACAACCAATCTCTAAAGTTAAAAAGTAGAGTGGCAATGAAGCTTGCTCACACTTAGTAGGATAGCATCGGTATCATCTATTTGAATGCAAGTGAATAAATCTATATTGCCCAAAATCTCCAATCTGTACTCACTGGTGCTTTTCACCTCCTGAAACCATTCCTGATACAACACAAGCAATACAATCAAGATTAATTAGATACCTCCTTCCCTGCTGTCCTTAATTCACAAATCGAAACTCTTAGGATCACAGACCCTGGGAATTGGATGCAATCTTTTTGTCTGCATACATACGATGTGTATGGGAGGGATATGGATGTGTGTGTGTGTGGGGGGGGTACCTGTGCATTCAAGTGGAGGCCAGAAAAGGACACCGTGAGTCTTGTTCTAGCACCCCACTGATTACTTCTGGCTCCTCCCCGACCCTGGAATTGCAGATGTCACCTGACAGCTATGTGTGGTTTGTAGGAACTAGAACTCAGGTGCTCATATTAGTGCAGCAAGCATGCACATTCACTAACCATCTCCCAGCCCAACACAGAATCTTATCTAACTCTCTTTTAACCTCATGATTATGCTATCTACTCTATTTCAACTTTTTTTTAATCACATTCATTTATTTTTGTATTTGTGTGTGTGTCCTGGCACACATATGGAAGTCAGAGGACAACTTCAGGTTTTCTCCGTCCACCAAGTAGATCTGAAGGATCAAACTCAGGTCTTCAGGCTTGACAGCCATCTCATTAACCCTCAAACTATTCTTCTTACAACAAGGATGGCACTAAGACAATGGTGCAATAAAGACCCTGAGAGGGACAGCTGTAAGACACCCTTTAAGGTGGAATAAAATACAAGCACTTAAGAGTCGGGGAAGACAGAATTAAACAGCATTTTCCCTATTCTCAGGCTCTGACAGTCTGTTAGCCTCTAACTGCATTAATTCTAATTAGGTTAGAGAAATGTGCACGGGGCAGTGAACTCCTTGTTCTTGTGAGACCTAATTCTCATAACGTTACATCTCATATTCTAATTATTTTGTTTACTCTTACCCCTTTTCTAGGACTGTGAACAACTAATTTGTACATATGTATCATTATTAAAAATTTTAAATAATTATAATTTTAAATATCATTAATTAAATACCCTTTATATATGAAGTGCTGTGTGCACTAAAATCACAGTGATTCAATTCAGAGAGTCAACTATTAACATTCACACCAGTCATTGCTACAAACTGAATCTTTTAGACATTTAGCGGAGTGTGGTTCTGCCTGTTTTGAATATGATGTTAAGTGTACCACATACTCTAAGTATCGTTCTATTTTAAAATAATCTAAGAGTGAGGCTGTAGAAAGGAGAATAAAGTTAAAATCACCACTTAAATCTGGTCATGACAGTTATTCCAAGGGTTAACTTCTCAAATTCCATTTTTAATGTTGAATTGTACCATAATCTCTAAAAGTGAAGTATGGCTTTACCCAATGATATAAATTCTAGAAAGCCATGCAAGTATTGCTTTGTTTCTGAGTTTACATCTCTCAATCTGAAACACTAATTTTGTTTCATGTCCTCAAGGACACATCCATGACAACATCCCCCACAATCACTCACTGAGTGAAGCATTTTCTGACCTGGGTTAATTTACACAAGAAGGTCAAAGGATCCACTCAGTATTTACTAGTAAGTACGTATGTGTCAAGAATTTCAGTATGCAATGGGCACACAAAGATTAAAATATATGGTCCAGCTCTAGAATTCTATTGTCTAATAAAAGAATAAAACATAAGCTATTTCAATGCAATATAAGCCATATAGTTAAAAAGTGCATACTGGAAATGCAGAAAACAACAATGCCCACTTTGAGGGGCTGAAGAGATTCTCAGAGACTGGGGAATCACATGTTAGCTGGTTGATCAAACTGGGGAGAAGAATACAGATGATCCAAACAAGAGGCAACACTGAAGGGAAGGCAGGGAGGGATAACATGGCGTCTATGGATGGACAAGACTCTGGCAAGATGGTATTTTCTCAGATTTAAAGTTCCAAAAGTCTGGTGAAAAGGGAGAGTGTTAGGGGCCATATAAGGAATGTACAGAGTCCTGTGCTCCCTGTGTGAACATCACAGACTGGCGTTCCTCTGAAGCAGCCTGTAAGTGGATAGCGGCGGCTACAAGCAAGCAGCACAGGGTGCATCAGAGGGTGTGAATCCTGAGACTCTTCCAGTGGGTGCAGGAGCACAGCGGGAAAACCAGGCAACTTGTTAGGCCCTCTCCCACCCCTAGGTCATAGTATTATTACACATTTTTTACTCAAAAGCTGCTGGCTATCTTAAATCTGAATTCCCTTAAAAATGTAATTAGTTCCCAAATGCTTAGCTTACTTGAAACTAATGAAGTTATTAGGGTTTATGACAAATGCAGATTAGTCTACCTTAGCCATCAATTATATTAATCACTTTTAAAATAAATGTACTCATTTAGAAACAAATGACAGGTTTCTTATGTCTTAAAATGTCAAAGCAGAACACCATTTCTAAGTAGTTCTGACGGCTTTGTTACCTTTGAAAGACATCTGCTTTGTACCAAAATGAGTATGCTGAACTTACCAGATTACATTACAATGCATTTTTTAATTTTCACACAGCCAGGAGTCTTTTCTTCTTTGCTGATTTTTTTCAATCTGTACTGTCGGATCTCTCTCACCAATGTATAAAAAGCATCCTCCACTCTCTGCATTGTAAAACACAACTTCTTTAAAGTCCATTTCATTTGGAAGAGTAATTTACTGGGATAGCCATGTGTAAGAAGTTTGAATTGTGAGCTTTACAATTGAAAAAAAATTTTAAAGCAGACATCAGATTGAATAAAATTGAGGATGCAGCTTTAAAACATGAGCTAGAGCCTGGTTTGTTCTCAAAAGTAATTTTTTATTGGAATAAAGATTTAAATTTTTAGTTAGGAATCAGAGGAGACCATGAAAAGCCTAAGTGTAAGTCTTTGTTTCTTGACACAATGATTGAAGCTGGGTTTGCACTTAGGAAGACACGTGATCTCCATGTATCACTCATGTCACCTTCCACCCTGGGAAGCAGGTGAAGAGAGGCAGACTGGGGACATGAAGCCTTGCTAAAACCAAACCCAAACCCCATGTCCCAACCAAAATGAGTCCAGACACTGGACCCTCCAGTTTCATCTTCAATTTGGTCCCAAGGTCCATGTAAGACTAGCACCACAGTGGAAGGATGGATAATTACAGTATTTAAATGGTAAGTTAAATAGGGGCCACTTACCAAACCAAGAAAACTCCACAAAGCATGTGAAATATGTAAGTAGGAGCAACCCATTTGTATCCTTACATAAGTCTCACACAGCCTGCAGAGCACAGGCAGACACACTGCTGAGTACCTTCTATCTTTCATCTGCATGCTCTAAAGAAGGGCTCTCTTTGGTGCTTTAGGACTGAGTGCTTTGACTGTATGCAAGACTGTGTACCTTGTGTGCACCTGGTGCCTTCAGGTCAGAATGAGCAGATGGCCTAGACAGGCCAACAGCGGCTGTGAGCCACCACATGGGTCCTGGGAACGGAACCCAGAGCCTCTGCACCAACAGTTAGTTAGTGCTCTCAACTGCTGAGCCAGAGCTCCAGCCCTTGAATGGGGCTGTTCTGGTTTAAGGCTGTGGTATATATCAAGCTATAACAAGGAGATTCATAAATAGCCTTTATGGAGAAAGAGGTTTTTACTTTCTCAAAACAGAGTAATTAGGCAATAACCTAAAAGGCACAAAGTACTCATAACTGTAATGCTAATTTCTTAAAAAATGCACCACCAAAGTAAAAGCCTAAGAGAAATGTCCAGAAACTTCACATACGTGTAGTACAAACTCAACCTCAGATATAATACTTATGTCCATTCTTCTAAAAGAAAAGTAAATACTTAGGAAAGCTGGCATATTTTATTACATATTTAACTTTAAACTTATTTCCTTTCGATAATGAATTGCTTACATAGGGGAATGATTTTTCTACAACTGGTAAAAAGCAATGTTTCCATTGAACTACATGTGATAAATGTACCTAACACCTAGTATATGAAAAACACTTTACAATTTTAAATACAACCAGGAATGGAGAATCCAGCACTCGGTATTGAGGGAAATAAGCCAACAACTAGGGCTTGATTTTTGCACATGTAAGTCATTTGCTGCCTTCAACAGTTAAGAAAAAGATACTTCAATAATTTAGGGCACATTAAGTTTTACAAATCTCAAGAATGCATTAAGAACTGCTTCAATGACATTCAGTAATTTACCTTTAAAATTCATAACACTGAGTGTCAGTAAAGAGGCAGGCATCTAAGTAATGATTCCATATTAAAATATGTATTTCTGGCTAATACCGTGTGCCATTCAGTGAAAGATACTCACTTCAAATGATGTTAATAGTAAAAATCGTTACAGCTCTATTTGTGTGAATGTGTGTGTGTACAGGTGCCTCTGGAGGCCACACGGAGGCACCAGAGCTGGAGTTACAGAGGGTTTGCTAGCCATCCGAGTGTGAGGCAGGAACCCAAGTCTTTTGTTTGTGTTTTTGTTTCTCAAGACAGGGTTCTTTGTGGAAAGCACTTTGCAGACCAGGCTGGCCTCTACAATCCGCCTGCCTCTGCCTCCTGAGTGCTGGCATCGAAGGCATGCGCCACCACCATGCACTTTATCAGGCACTCTAAAACCCTGAGCTGTCTCTCCAGCGCCCCAACCCAATCTTACTTCAATGGAATCAATTTAATCAACTGACTACTTAAGCTACAGGGGGAGAAACATTTTCAACTTTTAAAAATCACTAAATGTGCCATTTAAAATAAAATCCCTAGTTGTATCTGCATGTACTAGTTTTTAGCATTTTTATCATTCATCCCCAAGGCAAAAGTTTTACTTATTTATTCTTCAAAAATATATCAGAAATGTTCATACTATATAAAATTAGTTATTTAAGATAAATGGCTTGCAAAGCATTTAAAATGTAATTATATATTTTCATAAATATTATTCTTTTTTAACTTGAAAGTCAATGAAGGAAATTCTTCATGTATCTATACATTTTTTATACATACAAAGAGGCAAAACCAGGCAACAGCTCATATTTTCTTAAAATCTTACAGAATATAAATCTTTATTCCTTTCTTAAGAAAAAAAGGTATGTCAATGTGCTATGAAAGGAAGAAAAAGAGGGTATTTGTCCTCTAATTTAACAGAAGCAAAATTTGATAGTAACAGTTTGATGTGTCTGCTTTTGAGTGTGAGCATCCCCATCACCAATATAAGAATCTATGATTTGTTTCCAGCAATGCAGAGAGAGAATTGGAAGCCAATAATTAAAGAGACAACTGCCCATCACCAGGAATTCAGTATTAGGATATCAGTGGCCAAGATAAGTACACCAAGAAACAGTTACTACAGAAGAGCTTTCTGTTTCTTAATTTTACAAATATGGAATGTAAATTCATTTTAAAAAGTTATTTACCACATTTTCCATACTTAGGTACTCTTGAAAATATGCTTCCAAGTTATAATGACATCAACAGAATTTGAGAACATCGTTATTAATCATTGCCCTACCACAGCACCGTCTCTTACTTTTAAATACTACATGCATATAGAATATTGATTTTAATGTTCTGAACTTTGAAGTAATATTTAAAAATAAGGTAGTTACAACTACTTGCTAAGCCTCTACAGTGCACAGTGATTTGTCCTTGAGGGTATAATTTATTGCAGCATTTTCTCACTTTAAAATGTCACTGAGTGAACCCTAAGAGCAAATGAAAATATGTGTAAACAAGAGTATCCAAGTTTAAGTATGTAAGTCCTTTTTTAAACAGAGAGATCTAACAATGTTTCAAGCCTATAGTAGACGAGATTATAGAAACAGAGCAGCCCGCTAGAGACGTGCTAACAAATAAAATTCTTCATTGCTCTCAGGAAGACATTACATTTTTATCAAGTGCATTCTTCCTTGTTGAATCTGCAAAACAACTTGCAGCATTCTGTCAGGGATGACACACATGAAGCAATAACACTGGCTTCTCGGTGAGAGAATGCAGAAACCAGACACATTTCCCAGTACCAACCTCACATCTCTGATTGTCCTTAAGAAACAAATGACAACCCCATCTCAGACCTACTGAAGTGCAACAGAGCAAGTGTCCAGTAACTGTCCATCTCTAACTCAAAGTTCAAGGCACTGTACTCATGAGGAAAGAACAATTATTAGATAAAGCACCTGAGGCTTTAAACTTTGTTTTCCTTCTTAAACAGCTTTATGATAAGTTTTCTTTCAGAGAGACTACCAACTAACTTTACATAATTAACAACAAACCAAGAAATTAATGAGTATTGAACAACTTTTATGTTTGGAAACTAACCTTTACACCATCCAATCAAACCACTAAACGTAAAAAGGCTGGATTGACTAATCTGAGACCCCAGTTTGTCATCTACCTGACACCCACTCACTCTGACTTTTTTGCAGGCTGGCAAGCTCATAGCTAATCCTCAAGGTGTTCAGGGTTTCAGACTTCAACAGCCTTTTCTGATGCGCTGTCCAAAGGAATCAGAAAAATCTATCAACTCCTAAGTGTCTTGATAAATGGGAAGTAACACTCTTTATAGACCAGGAATATTGGGGCCACATATTAGCACACCAGCAAATTTAATTTAGCTCCTCTACCCTTTCAGATAAAGACACAAAAACAGCTAAGCACAATGCCACTCATCTGTAGTCCCAGGGGACAGGGAAACAGGGTCACTTTGAGCCTAGGAGTTCATCTGGGCAACACAACAAGACCATGTTCATTCTACCTATCTATCTATCTATCTATCTTGATGGGGGACGTCCTTCTATATTTGTTTCTCTTATTGGTTGATGAATAAAACACTGTTAGCCAATAAGGCAGGAAGATAGGTAGGACTAGGAGATGAGGAGAATTCTGGGAAAGCTAGGCAAAGAAAGCCCACCAGAAACAGTTGCCATGTAGGCTGCCCAGACCCTTCTCCAGTAAGATAAGACCAAGTGGAATTACTTAGATTAATAGAAATGGGTTAGTAATTAAGACAGAGCTAGGCAATAAGAAGCCCTAGTCATCAGCATCCATGTGTTTATTTTGGGGCTCAAGGGCAGTGGGACCAGCTGGGACAGAAAGTTTCAGCAATACTATCTGTCTGTCTGCCTGCCTGCCTACCTATGTATCATCTATCTATCTATCTTCTATCATTATATACTGGTAAGGTAATGTGTATTATAACATTAGCGAATAATGTATTGGTAAAAATATGTATTCTGTAACCCATATTTGGAAAAGTAATAAAATACAATGTTTTTCACTAAATACACAATTTTTGGTTTAAAATGGTAAAATCAGCCTGTGAGTTTTGGTTGAAGGTCTTGTGTGACTACAAGAGTCTCATCAACTGACATCTAGGGAGGTTGAGATTAGCATGTTACAACCTACAGGCCAAGTACAAGTAGGGTCTCAATTGTTCTGATACAAGTCAACAAGGAGTTTTATATTTTCAAGGCTTCTTAGGGAAAATAATGTGTAAGATACAACATTGCTATCTGGGCCTCTGTAAAAAATGCTTGCTGCCCCTTGACTTATACCTTTGAGAACTTCCATGAATGTTCAGTTCCTATTGCCATAAATAGATTTTTTTCTGATGCTTAAGAAACACAATACTTAATTAAAATAACAAATAAGCAAAATGCTTCCCAAAAAGGAGTTTCAAATTTTTATAAAAACTGGAGATGTAAAATTTACTAAAATGTACATTATATGTTATAGATTACTAAAATTATTTGGAGTAGCTCTTTAGAATCTTCCAAAACTTTATAAATAGCAAATTGATTTCAAGAATTATTGATTCTTCAAAGCAAATTTCTAAATAAATCAGTTCTAAATTTACTTCTAAATAAGCCATCAAATCCACTGAAAAGTGAATATCTAAGTTATAGTCTAGCAACATACTGTTACTTAAAAGAGATCAATAGACTACGCTTAAGAAGTTCTTGTATAAGTTACCTCTATATATGTTAGATGACTCACACTATCAAAAAAGCAAGTTAAGTTCATCTATTTCTATACCATATGCCTTTAAACTGACAAAGTAAGCTGGGCATGCTGGCACGTGCCTGTAATCCCAGCACATGGAAGGTAGAGGTAAGAGTTCAAGGCCTGCAGCTGCTACATAATGAGCTTGGACTTGCCTGGACTGTACAACTGCCAAAACACTAAAAACAAAACAAAAATGAACAAAACAAAATAATTTTGAAAGGTGTAAGTGTGTGAAAGGTGTAAGTGTGCGTGTGTGTGTGTGCGCGCGTGTGCACGCACGCGAGAAAGAGAGAAGGGGGAGAAGAGTCAGAGACAGAGGAAGACAGAGGCAGAGGGAGTGAGCACGAGAGGGCATTGTATACTAAAGCATTTCTGTCAAACAGGAATGATGAATTAAAAGCAGTTTTTCGGCTCTTTCCAAGTGAGAAGTGGACAGCAACACTGAGATGGTAACCAAGTCCCTTTGGCTGTGCTCGGTGACCTTTCTACTGTGGCCCACCTCCCAAACCAGCACTGCCTCAAAGTGCAGAGGAATGCAGTCACCGGCTTCAGCACAGACACACTGGATTAAAGTCTGCAATCTGACTTTAATAAGGTCTGCTGACTTGTGTGCATGTTCATGTATGAGAGGCTCTTCTGTGTTGCAACCCAAATGGGCTTTTCGTTTTTTTGTGAAATGTCAGCTACAGTGGTCACCAGGATGACAGGTATCTTTCTTCCTATATTGAAACAATGCAAGTAGTAAAATGTAAATGGTAAAGTCTATGTAGTAAGTTCTCAATAAAATTCTTACATTTCATATTTGAATTCTTTCAAAAGAAATGTTTCTAACATAGAAGAAACTTACAGCTATTAATTATATTTTCTGAGCTGCTTCTGAGGCTGGTCATAGACCAGGAAATAGAACATAGAATCAAACCTCTTCCTGTCTTTAGAATGTACGGGGTGGTTGTGAAAGAAATAGCTCCTATATCGTGAAGCCAAATGATGCACATCAGACCTCTGTAAACTCTAAGTCAACTATGAACAAACTGGTACCCAGGAGGGAGACACCCATGTTGACAGAAACCCACTTTTTTTTTTTTTTTTTTTTGCTTTTTCGAGACAGGGTTTCTCTGTGGCTTTGGAGGCTGTCCTGGAACTCACTTGGTAGTCCAGGCTGGTCTTGAACTCACAGAGAGAAACCCACTTTTTAATCCAAACGAAGACATCAAACAGAATTCACTGTTTTCTTTCAACAGGCACCCTACTTGTACAAACAAGAGGCACATATGTCCTCCTACGGAAATTTCCTTCTATTTATCCATCTATCTACACATTTGAAATTTGTTTAAATTTTTACATCCCCCACAAAATTCAGTAAACATTTCTACAATGACTCTTACCACTTACAGTCACGAGAAGTTAAACTTTACAAAATCATTTTATGGGGGTTCCCATAAAAGCTCCAAACAAATTTATGAGCTATAAATAAACTAATTATTCAGTACATGAAACTGTTTTCCAGTCAGCCTTTATGAAATCATTTCTAGGACTCTTTTTCCTATTTGCTAAATTTTGTGCAAACAAACAAATGATGTAATTATCAACTGAAGTTTAATGTTACTTTTAAAAGGAAAATGATTTTGAAACACAATTCAGACTCTATCTGACATATACATTTGTCAGAACAATATAGTAAATAGTTTAAGAATGTCTATTCATTTTCTAAATATTCTCTTATTTTAATCACAACTTTCTCCCTAAAGTAATAGATCCTCAAAAATAGCACAAAAACTTAATCTAGAAACATAAATTGACAGGATTTCTCTGTGTAGCCCTAGCTGTCCTGGAACTCACTCTGTAGACCAGGCTGGCCTCAAACTCAGAGATCCACCTGCTTCTGCCTCCTGAATGCTAGGACTGGAGGTGTGCACCACCAAGCCCAGCTGAAAAATGAATTTTTAAAACTGCTTCTAAAATAATAAACTCAAAGTTTATTCCACCATTCTTTGCCTTTATCATTTAAGTGGGAAAAATTTTCCAAGACTCTTGAATCCTAATATAAAATGTACTCTTAAGTGGAAGAAAAATGATCAAAATGAAAAGAAAAAATACCAGGCATAGTGGAGCACACCTGTAATTCCAGTACCTGGAAGACAAGAGTTGGGAGATTGAGAGTTCAAGCCCCGGCTGGGGGACAGAGAGAAACCTTCTTTCAATTACCACCATCACAAACACAAACACAAATACACACACACATGCACGCACACACGCACGCATGCATGCACGAAAGACAGAGAGAGAGAGAGAGAGAGAGAGAGAGAGAGAGAGAGAGAGAGAGAGAGAGAGAGAGAGACAGAGACAGAGACAGAGACAGAGACAGAGAGAGAGACAGAGGGAGACAGAGGGAGACAGAGAGAGACAGAGGCAGAGAGAGAGAACCCAAAGTAATATCATGGTCCCTGATTAGAAAGTACTGTCCACTCAAGAGAAGACATTTGCCAAATAAACATGATTTATACTCTATGTCAGGATAATAGAGAGAAAGACCGATGAATCACACTAAATGATTAACATACAACAACAGTTATACTAGCATTCATACTCTCAAGTACTTACATTTATTTTGGTTTACTTACCTGTCTTGTCTTTGCTGAGGTTTCAATAAATGGAATCCCGTAACTTCTTGCTAAGTCCTGAGCCTGTTTTGTGTCTACTGTTCTAGAAGGCAAATCACATTTATTCCCTACTAGGACCATAGGCACATCTTCAGAGTCTTTTACTCTTTTAATTTGTTCTCTGGGGGGAAAAAAACAAACAGAAGCATCAGCAACACAACAATATTTCAAACTCTGACCTCAACTTCCATCCTATAGATTTATTTCTTCATGTAAATCCTAGTTTCCACCATACCAAATTTCCCTTGCTTCTCTTATTTTTCCATATACTGATACAATCCAAACTCAACAAAAAGGATTCATTTGAATGAGTGTATACAACAATAAGAAACATACTGGAAAGTTACAAACCAAAAGTGCTATGTATAAAATTGTCTTAGAAACACGATATACAAATATGTATTACATCACTGAAAATGGTTTCATCTACCAGGTATGGTGGTGCACACCTTTATTCAGGAGACAGAGGCAGGAGGAGTTCTGTGAATTCCAGGCCAGTCTGGTCTGTAAAATGAATTTCCGGCCAGCCAAAGCTGTGCAGTGAAACCCTGTCTCAAGAATAAGTCTGTACTTGTTTTTACCCAAACATGAATTATCAGCATCAGCATAACTTTGACATTTCAGAGGCCTTTCCCTGCCATTTGTGGGCAAATATTCTGAGAATCCCAAACAAATGCTTGAAACTGGGGATAGTACCAAACCCTTCATATACTATTTCCCCCAAGTGTACATACAAATATAGTCTGACAATGTAGGTATAGTAAGAGATTAATAAACAAAAATTGTAACAATATGTAATAGAAGCTATTCAAGTCTTAGGAATCCTTTATTTCTAGAAATTTCTATTTTAGTATTGTCAGACTTAAGTGAGCATGAGTAAAATGTCAAAGAATTAACTGTGAGTAAGGGGGGCTACTGTACTATTCAAGAGAGAGATAATAAGTGGAGAGACAGGTTTTGACTTTAGGGTTTGGTCATGCATGAGTCTCTGTGCATAGGTAGGTCTGTGATGTAAGTTCAGGTGTCAGTGGAGGGCAGAAGTATTGGGTTCCCTGGAGCTGTAGTGGCCATGAGATGACTGACATGATACTGGGAATTAATTTGGGTCCTCTAGAAAAGCAACCACGTCAGTAACTCCTGAGCCATCTCATCTCTTCAGCCCTGAAGATGGATTTTTTTTTAATTTAAAAAAGCAACACTAAAGAAACTACAATGTGCATTCTGCTAAAGTCCTTTTCTTGTGTGGCTGTCGATGTAACCTACAAATAATTTCTACATTTGGAATAGAACTATTCCTCCACAATTTTCTGTGATTGTCTAAAACGCTGCTTGGAAGCTCAGTAGAGTGGTTCATACCCCCAGGGGCTCTCTGTCAGCAAAGCTCACCTGCCCCACTACAGAAATGCACTCCAGTCATTCCACCCCTACTCACCAGCAACTACTCTTCACTCAGCTGGCACACGGCTATGTGGCACAGCCAGGAAGGGGATATTGCTTAATGAGCAGTGTAAGGAACACTGTAAACTTTCAGGGAAAGAATGTAAAGTACATTTCATGGGATGATTATGTAATCTTAGGTACATTTGTCAGACTCTAATTCTTCAACTTCTTATACCCCCTACATGTATTTTTTTAAAAAACTGCATAAGGCCACTGCTTATCCAGCCCATGAAATTCTGTAATAATATGATCATTTTTAAGATCATTTGAGTGGCACCATCTCAAACCATCTTTCCATGTTTCTGCTTCTGGCTGCTATTTTTGTGTTTCTAAAATATCAAAAGCTTTACTTCTCCCATGTAACATAAAAAGAATATAAAAGGCCCTGTTGTCAGCCAACACCACTGCTACCTGCACAAACTGGAACAAGTTATGCAGCTGCTGCAACCCCTAAGAGATGCATTTGTGAAACTAGAATTCTGCATACTTGACACAGATGTTTTCCAATTTAAATAGATAATACAGGCAAAACAATTAGCAAACAATCAATAAATGAAAGCTATCATTACTTCTCAAAGCCAACTTTCATATTCAGCTTACACCCACCTATAATGGTGAATATCTTCAAATGATTTAGTATTATTTATGGCAAATACACAAAGAAAGCCCTCCCCAGTCCTCATGTACTGGTCCCTCATTGCACTGTACTCCTCTTGACCTGCTGTGTCGAGAATGTCCAAGAGACAGGTTTCTCCATCAATTACTACTTGTTTCCTGTAGGAGTCCTGAGGAGGTAGAAACACAGTCTGGGTTATTACAGTGCATCTTTTAAAAGGTGGACATACCCAACTCCCCATTCAAAAGGGGCACTTTAGATAATCTCCAAAGCAGACAAGTGCCCAATAAGCACTTGAAGACACCATCAAGAGAAATGAAAATCAAAACCATGAGACCAATTTAGCATCCATTATGATGGCTACAGGCAAGCACCTGGGGGGGGCAGAGGCAAGCAGATCTCTGTGAGCTCAAGGCCAGCATGGTCTACACAAGTTCCAGGACAGCCTAGTCTACATAGTGAGACCTGTCTCAATGCCCCCACCACCCAAAGAAACAAAACCTAACAACTAAGAGTTCCTAAAGATGATGTGACAAAGACCCATATAGCTGCCCTGTAAGAAAAATCTGCCAATCCCTGTGGGTAAGCCACTAAAATAACATCACAAATTTGAACTATTCTGAAAACAAAGTGTTTATTTCCTTACTTAAAAATAAAGTACACAATACCAAAGTTCAGCCAATTTTAAAATAGATCCTACAAGGAAATTAGTTAATGAGACAAAGCAAAGCACCGACATTTCACATTTTAAATGAGTGTCACTCAATTATAAAGATCACATGTTCTGCCCCACATTACAGCTCCTTAATCTAAACCCAGAAATGTCCTAAAGTCCAAAATATTGGATGTTCAACCTGTAAAATATGCACAAACATTCCAAAAATCCTAGAAACTAAAATCTGAAAGTGTTGTAGAATAATCTTTTTGTACACTGTAAAGATGTGTCTTTGCCAAGACACCTGACTGGTTTAATAAAGAACCAAATGGCCAATACCTAGCCAGGAAGGGGCTAGGCAGGACATCTGGACAGAGAGAGAAGAGATCAACCTAGGCATGGGAGAGACTCCAAGGGATACAGAGTGGAAACAGGAGGTGCGAGATGGAAGAGATGTAAGAAGTCACGAGGCAAAACATAGATTAATAGAAATGGGTTAAGTTGTAAGAGCTAATGGGACACGCCTAAACTATAGGCTGAGCTTTCATAATCAATAAGCAATGTAATTTTTTGAGAGTTGGTGACCCAAAGATAAATCCATTGGCACAAAACATTTTTGGTTCCAAGAATTTCATATAAGATATTCAATTTGTATGTAGTTTCAAAAAGGGGGATCTGTTTATCTTTCTTTTCCTTTTTTTTTTTTTTTTTGGCTTTCCCGGCCCCCCCCCCAAACAGGTAGTCCTGGAAGTTGCTATGTAGAACAGACTGTCCTAGAACTCAGAGAGATGGCCTACTGCTGCCTTAAGTGTGGGAATTAAAGGCATGAACTACTATGCCTGCCTGGTGGGTTTTTTTTGAGCAGTATCACTATGTAGTCCAGACTAACCTCAAATTAAAAATCCTCCTGCCTCAGTCCCCAAGTGGCAGAACTACAGATGTGTACCAGCTCAACCAGCTCAGCCTATAAATAGAGGAAGTCAAGCCAAGGAAAAGAAATTAGTGTAAGCAATTAAGGAAATGGAGATGTTACCCCTGAGCAGGACTAAGTGCAACGATACCATAGGAGAGATGAGTTTCCCTAGATGACTCAAGAAAGACGGGGAGGAGGTGTCTGGAGACAGGAGCAGAGCACCACGCATTCAAAGAGTTCAACACGTCTTACCGTAGTGGGGATAAGATTAAGTAGCAGGGAGTGAAACAGGGTAACCAAGCAAAAGCCAGTGTGCAGAGTCCTGCACGCACCTCTCAGGAAACCCTGTACTTTATTTATCCTGTCCAATCATCACTGAAATGCCTTTAGGTAGGCAGGGACCTAAGAGGCTCCATCCTAACTCCGGGCATTGTAACGAACTGTAGAAAGAGAGTTTGCTTGTTCTCCTTCCAGATGCTGCTTCAGCGCAGCACACACACTCAAAAGGCACCAGCATGGCAGGCGGAGCCTCTGCACCATTGGGCACACTGTGAGTTTTTAATTCCAATGTCCCCCAAATCTTCACAGCAATTCTGATTATCAGGGATGGCAGCCACTTCTCAATTAGCATACTACTTCAGTATTGCTTTTTAGGCTTCCAATGCCTAATTAACTAACTCTCCATATGACGTTCTCAATATGGAAATATCTAGTGCACTTCTGACTTCAATAATTGTAAAAACAAAAGGGAGAGAGGAGGAACTGGGGGATAAGGAAATGATTACAAGAGACAAAAGTACGTTCCTGAGGTGGCCACGATGGCAGGGATGAGAAAGCTGCCTAGCTGTGAGAACAGGGAGCTGTGTCACTGGCACAGCTGTCCTCACAGGTAGCTGGTAGGAACATAGAAGTGGCACAGCAGCTGTGGGCAGTAACTTGACAGACCCTCAAAAAGTCAACTAAGGAAGACAGTGACACAGAAACCTGTACATAAATGTGCAACAGGACTAATACTCAACACAGCCCTAAAGGAGAGCCCAAATGTCCATTAATTAGTGAACGGATAAACAAAATATGGTATGTCCACAATACGAGGAACGAAGTGGTAATAGTTTAACAAGGCTAGCCACCGAAGACATGTAAAAATCAGACACAGAGAGCTACACTGTAAGAGTCCACGTACATGACATGTCAAGAACATGCATATGCAGACAGAAAGCAGTTAGTGGTTGCCAGGCAGGTCTCAGTGATCAGAACAGAAATCTAAGCTAGAGACAGGCCTGGAGTCTTCAGCTACAGGCAGCTATAGACCTTTCCTTCCTTGTGGTATGGAAACTACTTGTAGTATTAGCAAACTACTTCATCTCCCATCTACTCTGAGCCACTGTTCTTTCAGTAATTAAAAAAAAGTGGATATAATCATACACAGGACAAATATTAAAAACAACAAAAATCCCTTCATAAACTGAAAAATGCTATAAAAAGTTAATTATAATTTATCAAGCGTGCCACTACTGACCAAAAAGGTATGACACAGGTCACAGGCGTCAGCAACTGTCCAGAAGCACATCTTGACCTTATAAAATCACAAGACATCTGTACTGAGAGTGATCTTCTCAATTCTAGTTAAACCGTATCAAAACACAATGTCTGAACAAGTCCAACGAAGGAGACCTAAACTAACAGTTCAGGATTTCTATTTTGATTGGTGAACAAGGATATTAAACATCTTGTGTTCATGACAACGTGAGATTACAAAATTCTTTAAAAGTCTAGATAGAAAAACAAAAACGTATTTTCCAAATTCCTAGAATTAAGATAACACTTTACATTAGAGAAAATAAAATGTGTATTGCTCCTAAGAGATAAAACTATCATTAGTTCAAAAATCTGAATGAAGCCACGGAAACAGGGTTTTGAACAAGAGTATTACACAGTGCGTATCTATCACCTTCTGAAGTCACAGGGCATTCTCCCAGTTACTATTTGTGACAGGCAAGACTACGGGGCTAAAATGGCCATGCAGTCAGTCTTAGCGATTACAGACGCCAATGTAATTCTCGTGCCTCACAGAACTCTCTTTACCTGGCCTTGATGTCAAGTTCCTTAAACCAAGAATACACCCATATTGTTAAACGCACTGTAACTTTAAAAAGAGGGCACTCTAGTTTTAACAGTCTCATCATCCAAAACGCCATTGCTCTACTTCAAATCAGTATTTAAGTCTCCTCAGCTCCAATAGAATCTACTTACTTTTGAGGTATATGTATGTGTATCTGCTTATAAAAACTGAATGATCACAGAGGATGAAGGAGGAGCTAAATTGGGTCTCAACACAATGTGGTGTGGCCCAGCCTACATAATGAACATTTTTCAATGTTAGTGCACATAAACCTACTTAATCTTTTCCAACAATTTGTAAATATAACCTGTATGAATAGACCATAATATTATGCACTAAGTTTCCATTGGCAGACATGTAGTTATTTTCATGTTTTATTTGATGTGTGTGTGTGTGTGTGTGTGTGTGTGTGTGTGTGTGTGTGTGTGTGTGTGTGTGTGAGGAGGGAGGGAGGGAGGGAGGGAGGAGGGAGGGAGGGAGGGAGGGAGGGAGGGAGGGAGGGAGGGAGGGAGAGAGAGAGAGAGAGAGAGAGAGAGAGAGAGAGAGAGAGAGAGAGAGAGAGAGAGAGAAGAGAGAAGCATGTGCAGGCATGCACGCACCTGCCTGAGTGTATGTAAGTAAATCATGTATGTATAGGTACCAGAAGAGGCCAAAAGGAGGCATCAGATGCTGGAGAGCTGGAATTACAAGCAATTGCAAGCTGTCCAATATAGGTGCTGGGAACCAAACATGGGTTTGATGAAAAATCTTTACTGGCACAATAAAATTCTTGCTTAAAACATATATTTTAAGCATTTAGCAATTAATTATCTGGTCAAAGGACATGCAGTTTGTATTCGTGGCCAAACTGATCACCAAAGAGATAAATGAAGTTGTGCACACCAGAGCAGATTCCCATATTCTTCCTAGGAATGATGCTAACACTATCTAATATTAAAGTATGTTATATTTTTTTAAAAATATTTTTATTTTATGTGCCTTAGTACTGTACTGCTTAGTGGTTTTCCTGTTTTTGTATTGTTTTTAATCAACTTGACACAGAAGGGGCATCTGGGAAAAGAAACCTCAACTGAGAAAATGCCTCCATCAGATTGGCCTGTAGGCAACCCTGTGAAGCATTTTCTTGTTTAATGATTGATATGGGAGGGTCCAGCATGAGCAAGTAGTCCCGAACTGAATAAGTGGGGAGACTTAGCCAGCCATGGAGAACAAGCTGCTAAGCAGCACTCCTTTATGACCTAGACTCCAGTCCCCGCCTTGAGTTCCTGCCCTGACTTCCCTTCAGGATGGACTTTACTGAAAACATTATCTAAGGCATTGCTATACCCATCCCTAATTCTCTCAATATTTATCACTACCCACTCCTATTAACTCTATTAACTTAAGATCACAATGATAGGGTCTGGGTTGCTCAGCAGTTAATAGCACATACTACCTATGCAGAAGATCGGAGTTCAGTACCCCATACCAGGTAAGGACTCTGCCAAGGAGTCCCAGCACAGAGGTAAGAAATTAATGTTCTCAAAGTATAAAGTCTTGGATCACTAACTTAAATTCTGCTCCCAAACATACATCTGAGGTGAGCAGGCATCATGAAAGATCTAGCCTTGTGGCTCCTCAATGCTTCTCTAATCCTCAGAAAAACATCATGGGACAAAGTGATCTTTAAATAACATTTTATGAATTAAGAAACTCCAGGTTTTGTTAAAATCTAGTCATAAAAATCTCATACTCACCCAGGAAGTTTTTAAAATTCAGGTCTAAATAAATACTAGGTAAAAACTCAACACTGATGTAAATACACTGCCTGAATTTGGGGTTTTTTCTAATAGACAACTGGTCTACACGACGGGAACCTTTAGTGTGTCACTCTGAACAAGCCCTCCCTAGAACCTTTGTTGACACACATGCTTCAAAGTCCATCGGTGGCCCCACAGCACAAGCAAGCAAATCAGAGCACACTGCAGCGTCTGTCCTCTCACTCGGCAGGCTGAGCCCGTGTTCACTGGAAACGCAGGCTCTTCTCTCTGCCTCCTCTCCTTCCAGACATATGTCACCTACCTAGCCAGGCCTAAGTCATATACATGGTGATCTTTGTATAAACTCATCTAAAAATGTAGAGCTACTAGTTACAAGTAAGATACCCAAGTTGACAGACTTATAAACTGATATAATCACAGGTGTATCTATACCTTAAAATACAAAAAACTACAAGCTTGAGGTTTCATTGTTAGCTTTTATAAAAGCAAGTAAATTACCAGTAGAGGGCACTCACAAAAGGGAGAAGAGCTGGTCACAGCTTTAAGGAAAACTGCCTAAGTTTCCTTCAAACAAGGCTGCTTTTAAAATAAGATGATTTTCAGGTGAAAATGTTTTAATACAACATTAGAGTAAGATGACACAATGTAGAGCAACCTAACTTTACAAAAGGTGAACTTAAATCTATGTCACACTTGAAAGCCAAAATAAACGTTACTACTGGAGCAGCAATTTGATAATCTGAGCAATGTTTAAAGCTATATGCAGCATGTAATCTCAGAACTACTGATATTCTGACTAGGTCACTCTTTGCTATTTCTAGTTGAGTACTATTGAGGACTTCCCATGAGATTGTAATAACCGTGTCCCACAAGCAAGTTAGTTATTTCTTTGAAAAACTGTATGGACTTCATAAAAGATTAAAAAAATTTCAGAACCGAAGTCAAGATGATTCTCATGTATATCATCTCTAATGTTAGCACACTCTAGGGTCACACCTGTGTAGTCCTCTATTATGTATCTGCCATAAAGCTGTCATTATTGCCGGACGGTGGTGGCGCACGCCTTTAATCCCAGCACTCGGGAGGCAGAGGCAGGTGGATCTCTGTGAGTTCGAGACCAAGCCTGGTCTACCAAGAGAGTTCCAGGACAGGCTCCAAAACAATACAGAGAAACCCTGTCTCAAAAAAACAAACCAAAAAGAAAATAAAAAAAAACCTGTCATTATTAAAGTAGATTCAAGTCACAGAATACTGATAAATAATCTAGAAGATTATTAAATATTTTCTTAGTTTGAAAGACAGCTGGTTTCTCACTTTAAAAAAATACCACAGTGGCCAGGTGACAGTGGCACATAACCTTGACCCCAGCACTCCAGAGGCAGAGACAGGGGGATCTCTGAGATTAAGGCCAGCCTGCTCTACAGAGTGAATTTCAGGACAGCCAGGCCTAGCTACACAGAGAGCTCTGCATATAGAGATTTATAAACTGATATAATCACAAGTTTTATCTGTAGCTTAAAATACAAAAAACAACAAACGAGTTTTTTGAAACTGTTTGGGGGGTGGACAAAAGCAAACAGTAACAACAACAACAACAACACAATAGTGGAAATATCACTTGTTTCCAGAGAGTTTAAATTCAGTCTTACCACTAATTAGATAAATATCCTTAGGCCAGTCAGAGTACCTCACACTTTATAGCTAAAAAACAAATTTTTCACAACTTGTGACAAAAAATAAAATTTAATGACATTATTTAAATTTTTAAAAAACTTCTTGCCAGCTTTTAATGTAGACAAACTAATGGAATTCCAAAGTACAAGCACTTTACCAAAAGACTATAGTCCTAGCCTTTCTTTTATTTCTCACTTTAAGACAGGATCTCACTAAGTTGCCCAAAACGCCCTTGCCTTCATCTGAGGCAGGTCTTGAACTGGAAATCCTTCTGCCTCAGAGTAGTATCTGCCACCAGATCCAGTTCCCATGACTTTTCTCTCTGACCACATTTTTCATCAATTAAAACTGTTTGTATTTAATGAAGTCGCTTTAAGCTCTCTTGCCTTTCTTATAGGTGAACTACCCCAAGAAAACTCCCATGTCAGTTTCCTGGGAGATCTCAGCACAGAGATAAGATAATCTCTGACTTTTCTCCAGGCAGCTATACTACCTGGAGAATGTCAGTTTCAAAGTTCACAGGTCAGAGTGCAGTCTTCTGGCTGGGCAGAAATCATAATCAGAGTTAGAAATTTAAATTTATAAACTTTTCTGCCTTCCTCACACATAATGGGTTGTTAGGTGTACATTACACTTCAGCAAGTTTGAGCTAAAGGTTTCCTAAGCTATTTTATTCTGCATTTCTGACCTCATGCTGTATATATATTCCTGAAGCTTTATGACCTGACAGGAGAAAGCAACATGGAATTGCTCAGATTTTCAAGGAAGATGATCATTTCTGTTGAAATCACCTTCCAAATCCCGGAGGAACTTTCACGCTTCCCGTGCATTTTATATTTGATTTAAATGGTAAGAAGTACCAAGTAACCATGGACTTAGATACCAATCAAAATGGGTGAACTTTTTGATCCTTCTCAAGGAAAACAACAGAACTATGTACAGCACTGAACTGACTTGTCAAATAAACGTATAAATAATACTACAGAGGAGGTGTACTACCTATGCTTAAGTCACATCTTCACAAATGAGCGTTCTGCTCTGGTTTTTGGAGGATTATGCACTACTAAAATTATTTGACACTTCCTAACAGTTATTTAATCAACTTTCAATGGTCTAAGTTACATAAACATTTTCCAAGCTCACCAGTGCCTTCAAAACCCATCTCAGCGCAGTGCTTCTTCAAGACACACAGACCCCTAACAGGGCACTGTGACCTACTTAAGATTTCATAGCTAGGGACTCCAGAGCTTTAGAAAATTCTTCAGAACTTATCTTTTTTATTGGTACATGAAATAGGGATGTAGAGGGCAGAGGGCAAAGGACCGCCCAGCATACCCAAAGCACGGGTCTCACTCCCCAGCACAGCCCAGCATACCCAAAGCACGGGTCTGACTCCCCGTACTGCCTAGCATGAGCAGAGGCACACGGGCCACTCAGGAGGCAGAAGCTGGAGGACCAGGACTTCATGCCAGGCCTCAGCTACCTGAAGGCCCACCTCGGGGTACATTAGACCCAATCTCAAAAAACTATAAGTGGAAATTAGAACAAAAAATAAAAGCTAGGGACTGGGATGCAGTAAAGATGCCTAAGAAATAATCTAACTTTAATGAAGGCGATTTCAAAAGCAAGGTAACATTTATTTCTTGCTTCACGGATGCTAAGTTTAATGTATTTAGATCACACATAAGTGAGTGACCTTGTGGAAACAAGTGAACAAGCCGAGTTAAGGAACACCCTCCTGCTGGTCTTAAAGGGTGAATAAATCCTTCTCTGCTCTGCAAAACTTGAACCTATTGTCAGCAACAGGACATACCACCTGACTTTTCAAGATCTCTTCCAGGTTTTAATTTTATTATCTAGCAGTTGGCCTTTAATTGACTAAGATTTAATGAAATAAAAAACAGCTAGAATAATCCTGACGATCTTACTCATCAAACTGTATTAAATTTAAAAACCTCAACTATCAAATGATTCTCTTTTTCTAGTATAATCAAATTTTCTGCGTCACATCAAAATAAGAAACCCATTAAAATAAAATGCATTCAAAAGAATAACTTGCACTGGGCATAGTGGTACACATATTTATTTATTCCTAGCATTTGGGAGCTTGGTCTATATAGTGAATAGTGTGTTCTAGGATAGTCAGAGCTACATGACTCAAAAATGCCAGAACAAAAACAAAAACCTGCAGGTACAGATCAAATGCAAAGCTATATTCTCATCTCTCACAAAACCATGAAATATATACTTATCACACAGTGGGCACCTTGGACCTTATTCTCTATGACATTCTCTTGAGAGCCTTGCATCTATGGCTACGTATCACTTAGTTTAAAGCCTTGAAACTAAAGGACATCACATATAATTGAAATAACTTGCAGTATAATTTTCTAATATATACAAAAATGATCAGAAGTATCTTTTTTTAAGCAAAGGATGAGCATCCCACACAAACCATATGTAGAACACAAAGCAAGATTTACCTCTATCGTAGGATCATATTCATCCACAAAGTGATTCTGAATTAGCTGTATCGTCAAGGCACTCTTGCCTACGCCACCAGCTCCAACTACCACGAGTTTATACTCAGTCATTTTCAGCAGGCCTTATAATAAAAATAATGAAAATGTAACTAAATTAGAACATGTCTCACACAAGATGATTATACAGTCTATCAATATTTTAGCCCTTGAGTACCTATAAATATAAAACTCCAAGGTATTCTGAGATTATGACTGCAGATGCACACAGGCGCAAGCTGTACTTATTTATTACAACTCCCCTCACACACAACAATAACACGGGGAAAGCAGGCTCTTTGGTCCTGTATTCATTCAGCTTGTTTGATCAAACAGTCAGACTGCTGCTTTGTAGCAGCTAATGGCTCTCAAAGGAGTGACTTCACTAAGCTGAGTACCCTGCACAGTGCTCTATACCCTGTGGACACACCCGCACATGCTTGCTGACAGCTATCTCCTGCCCACCCCTGCAGTACTCCTTGAGGACTGGATATGAGAAGTTACAAGTAGGCAGCCTAAGAGCATCTGTGCTGGAGACAGCAACTGCAGAAATCTGTTTTAAAGTCATCATAATAGTTCTCCTGTGACAGGCAACAAAACGGTCTGCTGTGGAAACTGAACTGTTGTTGGGAAAGAAACACCTAGGCAATGAAACAAACAAGGATAGCATCTGATGGCATTTTAATCTTCAAGGTACCTGTGGGGACACAGAGGTTAAAAAGTAGGAGAGTTTTAAGGATCTGGGATCAGTAATAATACATAATCCTATATGTGTACTAAAAACCAGTACCTCTGTACAAGAAAATGAAATTGAGTAAAACTCAGAGATAAACAGCACTTTTTGGCAAGAAAAAAAAACTGGAGGATGTCAAGAGTTTCTCAGCAACCCCGCCACTTTCACTCTGCTCGCAGTAGGCTGGTTCCCAACAAGGGCAGCAAGTACTAGCAGTACACACAGGTGACAGTCCCCAAGCAGAAAAGAGGCCCAGTACTGTCTCAGTTGCTATCCCAAAGACTTCTAGATAAAGTGAACACATTCGTTCTATCTCCTCCCCCTCATATACTACATATTACTACAAATAAAGGGGGACACGGATGTAAAGGAATGAATGGCAGTAAAGCCACAACTGTAGAATAAATAGTCCCAGGTCAATGTACGTATATAGAGTGTAAAGAAACCCAAAATACAGTCTCCTTGTCCATGACCAAGAAGCACTCACCCAGGCACACCGTCCTCCTCGCTGCGTACCTGAGCCCCTCAGTAGCTGTCCCACAAGGTCAGGGAGCCACTGTTATCAGACCTCCATCCAACTCCCTGCCCTACTTTGCCCCGCCTATCCTTTCCTGCCGCTTGTGGGGGCATCCTGGGAGCCATTTCTAAGGTAACTTACCTGTTTGCCCTAGAGTTTTATAACAAATGTGGGCCGTGGCAAATGGGACAGATGAAAAGAATCACATGGAAATGTGACCTTTGTCCGTCCCTCCCTCCCACAAATACTGTGGCTAGAGCACAAGAGCAATGTAGGAACCCTCTGGGTTCCTAAGACTTCGTGGTAAGGAACAAGAGGTTAAAACTATTTTTATAGCAATTGTTTCTTAGCTTTCTTACTACATGTTTGCAAGTTCAGGTGACTTTCTGGGCTTCAATGGCAATAAAGAGAATGCAGACATGGGGGTCAAGTTGGAGAGAACGCAATTACCCCCTATGAAGACATGCAATTAAGCGGGTTGCTGATGGGTGAAAGAAACAACGGCACTCCTCTCCTTATTTTGCTTTTTAGAAGTTACTTTCCACTAAAATTGCGTGCCTGTTACCAACAGGCATGCTATTTCTAGTTCTAAGTGAGTTGGAAAATAAGAATTGTTGCTCTAACATGGCAGATACCGGTGTGTCACCCCAGCAAGGATTCTGGATACCCTCGATAATTGTTTAAGGGTGCAAAGAGGTCCTACGGACGTATGTGTTGGCTAACATAGGGGCACAATGCAGACAGATACCGGGTCATGTGTGTGATGAGAGACTTCTCCGGGGAATTATTTACACACTAGTTTTGGCAGAAAATAAAAACTCTCGGAGTCGGGACTTTAAAACCTGGTAATATTTACGTCCACCAGAAAGAAGTCTTATTCAAGGAAGATCTTAAGCCAGAAAAGAGTCCCCCATCACTGCCACCCCCAGTTACAAAGACAGTAAAGTGTGATTGGACTAGACTCCAACAGTTTTGCTAATGACAAAAAAAAAAGGTCTGAAATTAAATTACTGGCATCTCTTAAGACCAAGGATGCTTGAGGGCTTGAGGATGGCCACAGTCTCAAAGTTAACTACTCGGACACCAAGCATCTTTGACGTCTATTGTCTATCACATGTGGGGCCAGCAACCCGGCCCTTCCTGGAAGACGGACACCAGTCATACGGTTAATCCCTGAGTGATGCTGGCGATCAGACTTTTTCCTTCCAGCCTGTCTTCCTCGGGTGGTTTCTCCACCACAGACACAGCGGGTCGCTCTGTTTTTTATCTCCTTGCCTTGCCCTGCTTTAGAATCAAGCTCTAACAAGGCTGCTGGCTCGGGACTTGGGCTGTAACGCACCGACCGGCTCGAGAGGGTTCCCCCGCCCCGAGGTCCGCCCGGGGACCAAGAACTCTGGAGTCGGTCTGTTAAGGGCAAGGGACAACCCAGGCTGCGGGGGACAGGGCGGCAGCAGGCGGCTCCAACCCGAAGCCCTGGGAGCCAGCCGAGCTTGCCCGCGCTGCACTCGGGGGCAGCCCCCCTGCCTCGGCGCCCGCCGCCTCCTCGGCGCTGTCCCTACACAAAAGCCACCCGGACTGGCCGCTGCAACTTTTCTGCTTCCCGCTGCTGCTGCTGCGGGTCGCCGCGGGCTCTCTCCGCGCGGGGAGGGCGTGGGCCACCTGTTCTGCCGCCGCCGCCGCCGCTACCTCCACCTCCTCCTCCTCCTTTGTGGCCGCGGCAATGTCACAGCCCCACCGGGGCGTGGGGGAGGGGAGCGGTCGCGAACTCGGCGGCGGCAGAGGCAGCCCCGCCGCCACCCCAGCCCCGGGCCCCCCGAGAGCCACGGGGAGGGACCTCGGGCCGCCGGGTGCGAGCGCTTCCCCACCCTCCTACCCCCCTGCCCCGCCGCCACCTCCCCGGGGGGCTCGCACCCGGCCGGGGCGCAGCCCGCGCTCGCTCATTCGCTCGCCCCACAAGTTGAGCCGCCGAGCTCCGGGCGGGCGCGGATGCCGGGCGCTGCCGAGGCCGGGCGGGGAGAGGCCCGGGGCGGCGCGGAGGGAGGGAGGGAGGGAAGGGAAGGAGGGCCGCCCGGCCGCGGCCCGCAGCGCAGGAGGAAGCCGGGCTCCCCCCGTCCAGGAAGCGGCGTCCGCCCGGCCTGGGCGCCCCGCGCCCGCCTCCCCGGAGCCGGCTTCATTCAGCGCCGCGCGCCGGGCGGCCCCGCCCGTCCGCGCCGAGCTCGGCGCCGGGAGGGCAGCGGCCCAAGCAGCGCCACCGTCCGCGCCCGCCCTACCTCTCTCTCCGCGCCGCGGAGCCGCCGCGCCTCAGGCTCCCGCCGCCGCCTTCAGGCCCGCGCCGCGCTCGCTCCGGGTCCGAAATGGCGCGGGAGCCGGACTCCGGGCCGAGCCGCAGCCGCCTTCCTCCGCCGCCGCCGCCGCCGCCGCCTCGGCCGCCGCCACCGCGCTGCCTCCTCAGCCGCCGCGGCCGCCGCCTGCCCAATCGAGCGCCGAGCGCGCGATAGGCCCCGGCGGGCGGGCGGGCGGGAGGCCGCAGAGAGCAGGGCGATCGATGCGCTCGGCGCTCCGCGCTGCCTCGGCCGCGCGCGCGCGCGCGCCCGCGGGCGCGGGAGCGAGGAGGGAGGGAGGAGCGAGCGGCCGGCGCGGCGAGGGCGAGGGCGGGAAGCGGCGGCCGGGACCGGCCTGGGCGGCGCGCGAGCGAGCGAGCGAGCGAGCAAGGGTGGTGCCGGGGAGGCGCTGTCCCGCGCGGACCCCCGACCCCAGGCTCGCGCTCCGGCTCGCCCCGCCTCTCGGCTCGCACGGGGCGGCCTGGTCCCCCACCCCGGCCGCTCCTCGGGGCGCGCACAGTGCAGCCGGGGGCGGACCCCGGCCGCTCTCCCCGGGAAGCCTGCTCGTCGTGGCTGTGCTGGACGGTCTGCAGCTTGTAGCCCCCGTAACCCGGACAGGGTCTGTCGGTGTAGACCAGGCTGGCTTCCTGGCCCCGGAAAGCACAAGCAGAGCTGGTTTTTGCAAGAAGTGATCCTCGCTCGGCCGGACGGATCTGAGGGGACCCCCCCGGACGTGAGGCAGAAGACGTTCCTTCACCCGCTCACATCCACGGGGTGGAATCAAGGAACCTGCATTCCCTCCCAGAGACTGCACTGATGCCCCGTGGAGCAAACCCCACCGATCCAGGCCCGGGGAGCCAGGGTCAAGGCTCAAACGACTGCCCACCCACCCGGCAGACGGTGGAACCGGTGCGCGAGAACCCTCAAGTGACATCAGCCAGGCCAGCCGTCGCTCTTTGTACCCCTCCTACCCCTCCCAGCGCGAGGTGGGAGGCCCTGGAGACAGCCGGGTCAGGGAGGAAGGTGCCCACTCGGTGTCGAGTTACCTGCTACATGTTTTGCACATAATGCTGCTTAAGGATCACCCTACCCTTAACCCTCACGAGTCGCCTCTGCTGTCTCTCGGGTGAAGAAAGACGTGGGCGTCTACATTCACACTGCTAAGCTGGACCACCCTACCTGTCCCAGCAGCTCCGGCTGCCTTGAGCTCCCCATCGGCTCGCATTCCACTTAACATGAAAGCAAAACCCTCCTAAAATTCTGCCCTGCCTTAGATTGTTGGCTACCCGTCTTCTTCCCTTTCTCAAGCATCCGCACCTCCTTTTGTCATGCCTTCACGTTGTCTCCGGGCAGCACTTCCAAGAGGGGAGGCTGCCTCCCTGCCCTGAAGCTGTTGTGGCCCTGGTCTGCAGTGCTGTCAATCCCCAGTGCCTCCTCTCCGGTCATGCTTACAAGTCTCTTTTTCCTTAAATGAGGTCTTCCTTAAAGGACATCTTTGATAACTGAGTGTCCCCTCAACCCCCGAATTCTACTGTTTATTCTTCTCCAGAAAACTTAGCACCATTTGTGATCCGTCTTAGTATTTCATTTTCTTTCCCTGTTTTGAGACAGGATCTCTGTGTCCAAGCTGTACTCAAACTCACAGAGCTCGTCCTGCCTCTGCCCCCCGACTGCTGGGGTTAAAGGCGCGGGGCACTATGCCCAGTTCTCCTTTGACTTTCTGAACTCTTGTCTTTTCCCCATCCAAGTATAAACCAGGAGAGCAAGGATTCTGTTGTTTTGTTTCGTGGACTGTTGAAGCTCTAGTCCCTGTCGCCGTGCCGAAACAAATAAGACAGTCAGTAAAGACGGGACATGCTGAATGAACACTCTAGACACCCCTTTCTGAACCCGGAGACTTAATACTTGCTTAGTGCTCTTTAAGCCTTTGTCACCTTGTGAAATCGGCTTTTATACACACCGAGGTCACCTTGTGATGAGCCGCATCTTAGGCTGGCGAGAAAACCAGATACTTCCTAAGGAGCACCGAGTTTGTTAAGTGAATGTGTGCTTATTCGATCGCTGTTTGTGTCACATCACAGCTGTATTCTGGGCTGCTTAAGTCCTTGGTGAGCCTCGTTCTCTCACAGGTGCTAATGCAGTGTCCTCCTCTGCAGCTGGTCCTCTGTTAATCATAAAAGGGCTGCAGCCTCTGGGTAGCATTTAGATGGTGATGATAAAAATTCTGGCAGCAGCAGAAATCTAATCCATCCGCAGGGTCTCAGTTACCGTCTTGACTCACGGTTCCCAAAACGAGAACCTGTTGTAGCTTCGTTTCTGTTGCTGTGATAAAAAAAAAAAAAACCTGACCAACAGCAACCCAGGAGGAAAAGATACGTTCACCTCGAGCGTCACTGAGGGGCGTCAGAGCTGGAACTCAAGCAGGATTCTTGGGGGAGCACTGCCTGCCGGCCCACTCACTCCCGAGCTCATACTTAGCTAGCTCCCAAGGGCCGCCTGCCTAGGGATGACGTTGCCCACAGTGGGCTGGACCCTCCTGCATCAATAAACAATCAAGGAGATTCCCACCTCCTCCAGCCTCAGACATGTCCACTTCCTGTCTGGTCTGGGTCGTCCCTCACTGTAGGCTTGCCTCTCAAGACGACTCCAGGCTGTTCCAAGTTGACAACTAAAGCTAGGCAGGGCAGTCCCCACTGTTGGTCCTGTGCACCAGCTCCCCATCTTCACCCCCCAGAGGACCCCTCCTTTCATCCCCACACTGGGCCTCTCCACCATCCGTGCCCTGGCGCCGCCTTAGCAGCCGCCCCATCCCTCGGCCCCGGGATTTTTCCCAGTACCGCAGAGTTGACAGTAGCAGGGCCCAAGACGGGGAAGGGGGTGCAGGTGGGATTTGGGGCTTTGGGTGCTTCCGAAATCACCTGCCATGCTTACGGAAGTCCAAATTTCTAGCCTTCCCCCTCCCACAACACACACACACACACACACACACACACACACACACACACACACACACACACCCCAGGTATGGCATGCAACTGATCAGAGGACCAGAGATCTTCACTTTTAGCAAACCAAACGATGCCCACTTGGCAGTCAGCCATCGGCTCATTGACACTCAAGTCCTTGGCAGCCATCCCGTCTGCAACTGTCTTCGGGGGTTGCTCTCCTCCAAGCCTGGCGGCTGCTCTAGAGATGTCTACCTGTCTGCCTGTTTCCAGACTCTTCCCTGAGAGCATGCACGCAGGTAGACGCCAGGTAAGGAAGAGGGACACGCATGGACGGTGCTGTGGGGCACTGGGGAATATTTGTTTACACTGTGAAGGTGTGTCTTTGCCCCGAGGCTCCTCCTCATGGACTCAATAAAGAGTGGAATGGCCAGTAGCTAGGCAGGAAGAAACAAGGCGGAACTTCCAGGGACAGAGAGGACTCTGGGAAGAAGAAGGGCGGAGACGGCAGCCAGAGCGGAACAAGTCGGATGCAGAAAGGGGCAGAGGTAAAAGCCATGTGGAGTAATAAAAGAAAAATGTGTTAATTTAAGTTATAAGGGCAAGTTGAAAACAAGCCTGAGCTAAAGGCAAGTTTTCATAATTAATAATCAGACTCCGTGTCTTTATTTGGGAGCTGGTTGGCGGGACAGAGAAGGACTTGTTAACAATGGCTTGCTGCAAGCTGTAACTGGTTTCTGTCCTCTGTAGTTAGCAGCGTCTGGAGAGGGAGTTGCACGTGCACACTCACACAGCCTTTTGATCTGTCTGCTGAAGGTCACCTGACCCCTCCCCATGCCGCATACTCTTCTGCAGATAGAATCAAAGCCAAGCAACAGGAGTATCATGTGTTTCTTGGGACTGTGAAATTCTAGGACACCACACCACAAATGTGGTCAGCCAAAAAACTATTGTTCTGTCCAGGAACAACTGCTTCTTATGGTTCAATGATGGAGTAGAAAGCCTTACCCAGCCTTCCTTGGGAGGCATCTATTTCCTGTAACCCTGGCAATCCTGTTCACGAGCCAGCCTTTCTGAGCTTATTCTCACACGGTCTCTTCCACTCTGTCTTGGCTTCTCGTGTCCAAACTCTGTAACATTCAGCGCAATCTGACAGAAGGAGGGTCTGCCTGTGCTGTGTCTGTCACTCACTGGGTAGTAAGGGCAGACGCTGTGGGGCGGTTTCTCTGATGAGTGTGTGACCATCTTTGTATCAACTAAAGACCACTAACCTTCGTTTGTGTGCAGACAATTTGGCCAGAATAAGAAGACATGATTAATTTTGTCTCCTTAAACCATGGTCAAAGATAAGCCTCTCCTCCCTCATGTTGTTTCCAATGAGAAATGACATCAGGACACCATCTGAACCAAATCCATCTTCCTCTTTGAACTACTTCCCGACTGATGGGGAGTATTCTGTGCATATGTTTATCTTATTGGTTGATAAATAAAACACTGTTGGCCAATAGGGCAGCAAGATAGGCGGGACTAGGATATGAGGAGGATTCTGGGAAGTGTAGGCAGAGAGGAGTCATCATGTGATCCCAGGAGGTGACATAGCTGGGCAGAAACTGCCACTAGCTAACCATAGAGGTCTGGAGGTGTGTACAGACAGGCAGGGAATGATGTAGCTGGGCAGAATCAGGATATAAGCAGGGAGAATCAGGAACTCGCTCTCTTCTCCGCGGAGATGCTCCAACAGTCATGGTGTAGCAGGCCAAGGAGTTGCAGGTCTGGCATTCTCTGGTAATCCAAGACCAATAAGATAAACATATACACATGGAAATCATGGAAATACATGGTCTAATAGAAATGGGTTTAGTAATTAAGACAGAGCTAGACAAATTAGAAGCTCAACCCACCAGGCAACAGTTTCATTAATACAGCTTCTGTGTGCTTACTTGGGACAGAGAAGGGCGGTGGAACCTGCCAGGCCAAAAAAACCTCACGTTTTACCTGACTGGCATCCTGGCACTGGACTTGAAAACATAATTTTTAACGTGTTTTCCCATTTGAAGTAGTTACAGCTCCTTTAATTATGTTTTACAAGAAGTTATTTTTATATATTCTTTGTGTGTGTGTGTGTGTGTGTGTGTGTGTGTGTGTGTGTGTGTGCTGTATCCATGGAAGCCAGGAGAGTACATCAGATCTCCTTGAACTGGAATTACAGGTAGCTGTGAGCCATCCAAATGGTGCTGGGAACCAAACAAGAGCAGTATACGCTCTTAACCACTGAGCCATCTCCCCAGACTCTTACTTTCAGAGCGTTTCCTCGCATCCATAGCTCTTCCCTCATGCGGTTCTGGGGCGCCTTCCTTGCTGACTCCTCACCCCAGGTGTACTATTTTCCATCCAGACTGCAGACCGCTGTCATCCCGGCCTTCCTTATGCGTGTTACCTGCCAGACACTACTGTGTCCCTGCCCCACAGAGGCTGCACACACCGGGGATTTATTGTTTAAGTCCAAGGAGTTACATGCCAGGTTTGTAATACCTAGCTAAAGAGGATAAATACCTAAAAAAAATTACAGAGTGTAATAATTGCTAGTGTCAGCTAAAGCCTTTGCTGAGTCTTAATCTTCCTCGAAAATCTGTAACGACTTCTTACATCCCATGGAATCAGTTCCAAAGCCTTGGTGCCCAGCTTTGAGGGCATCTATGATCCAGTACCTCCTCTCCCCGTGACTTTGGTTCCCAGACTCTCAAAGTAGATGTTCTTCTCTCTTAACATGATCTCTCCCATTTATTTATCTTCCCTCTGTCCCGCCCCTTGAAAAATAAGAAACCATGTGTCTTTCTTCTTCTTAACAGGGCCCCGTTGCCCTCCCTCACTGCTAAAACTTTTCTTTCATTCAAGAGGTAAAGCAAGCCCCACCTTCTCCGTGGGCTTTGTTAATTCTGCCGCGTCCATCTGGTTTCCCACCCCATCTTTTCTCGTGTTTTAATAGCATCTATCCGGGTGAATTCTCATAAAGCCCTGGAGGAAATAAGGCTGCATCTCAGGTGTGTGAACCACACCCACCAAACCAAACTGGCTCGCTATGCTACCGTTGCTCAACAGCTCCATGAACACACGCGTGTGCTTATCAGCAGGGTAAACACGAGGAAAGCAGTGTTTGAGGCAGGTTAGGATGGCAGCTGCAAGCGGGAAGACTGAGAGGGAAAAAAGACCCGAGGAAAAGCATCTTGAAGATGGCAACAGCGTGCCTGGCGGCGGCGGTGGTAGCTGGAATGGTGAGCCGGCTGCATTGGCTTATCCTAAGATCTCCCTGTCCCTTAGCCTGTTTTCGTCTTCTTTACCTCTGCCACTGTGGTCCACCCCCCCCACCCCACCCCCGTAAAGGGACAGGCAGCACTTCACAGGTCTACTTGCTTCCGGCCACAGCTACACACTCCATTCCCCATAGAGAAGCTGGACTGATTCCTACAAATGCAGCATGGGTTGCGTGTGTCCAAAGCCAGCCCTCCAGTGACTTCTCAAGGCGCTGGAAACCAGAACCCAAATCCAAGCCCTTCCATGACCTAGTTTTTGCCTGCTTCTGACCACACCGGGTATAACCTCAGGCCTCCCTAGATTCCAGCGCTAACAGCGCCCCCCCCTCCTTCCCCAGTGCACACCAAAGCAAGCACACCCCCTCTTAGACCTGTGAGCTACAACAAATCTACCCAAGCAGCTTGCAAATGACAGGCTTGCCATTTTTCTCTGGGGGGGGGGGGGCTGGAGGTGGGGATTGCTCCTGCCAGAGAGCTCACTTGCCTCTGTCTGGACTCTGCCACCACATCACAAAAAGACCTGCCCATCCTGGTCCCTAACTCAGACCCTGCGATTGATCCCCTTTTAATACCATGCCTTGCTTTGTCCTGTTAACTCGTGGCTTTCAAATCTGAAATTACTTTGAGCTCTTGTTTGCTTGTCTGCTTCCTCCTGTGAAATATAAATTTCATGAATCAGTGACCACCGGATCCTCAAGGTCCATCCAGAGAGAAGCTGGTGAACGGAAGCCACTTCATAAAAAACGTGTTGCTCCCATGTCTGCTTGACGACCGGTGGTGGTGGGCGGCTGGGGTCTAACGGGGGCTGTTTTGCTTGGGGGGTGCTGTCTTTGCAGGTGATGATTGAGAAGCTAACAAAAAAAAAGGTTCTGCAGTAACAAAGTTGTGCTGTTTTCTGGGGGGTTGTTTGTGATTTTTTTTTTCAAATGGAGCATGCTGGACATCTTCCCGATTTTGCCCCAGTAACTGCAGAACCTGGAAAGGAGGCAGCCGCCCCTATTGGCGTTGGGCCTGCTGTTATCGTTTACCCAGTCCGACTGGCGCTGTACAGGAGTGAACAGGTGGACTGGACTAGGAACATGTAAACTTAATTTCCTTCCATTTGTACAGGGCTCTCCATTAAGCACGTGAAGTTTATCTGTGTGGGATTGCTTACAAACAATAAAAAAATTCTCTAAGCCATGAAAAGTTGTTGAGAAGTGCAAGCAGGGAAATAGCACTGATAATGCCCTCTCAGGGAGGGCTCTGCAAGTTAGTTTGGGAGTCTTGCTTTTTGCTCAGTCTACCTAAGGCAACAGCATCACATTCAGCATTCAGGTTGTCTTTAAGAATATTCAAAATCATCAGAAGCATTAAAAAAATTGTTTCCTGAGCCAAGTGGTGGTGGCACACGCCTTTAATACCGGGACTTGGGAAGCGGAGACAGGTGGGTCTCTGTGAGTTCAAGGCCAGCCTGGTCGACAGAGCGAGTGCCAGGACAGCCAGGACTAAACAGAGAAGTCCTGTCTCAAAAAAATAAATAAAGTACGATATTTCCTTTTAACCTTCCCCCAAGGATATACTGAATCTACTGACTACGAGCCTGGTCTTCTAGTTTCTGTGTCTCCCCCCCTACTTATTGTGGTTATCATAAGGGATGAGGAGCTTCTGAGCCATGCATGGTACCAAGCATTCAAACACAGCCATGTGTACATAGGATGTTTGCCTTACAGTGGGCTTCACATGTGATGGGGTGTACCACAGAGCAGAGGAGTATGCAGTAAGTGATGGTGGTAGGAGAGTGGAGAGAGGAGAAGGAGTGGGGGAGAACATGAGAGATGGGGAAGGTCAAGTTGGGGTAAGGACAAAGAGGGAGATCCAGGGAAGAGATCCCTTGATAGAGGAGCCGTCATAGGGTTAACAAGAAACCTAGCGCTAAGGAAATTCCCGGGGATCCACAAGGATGAGCCCAATGAAGAACCTAACTATTAGCAGAGAGGCTACCTAAATGCCCTTCCCCTCTAATGAGATCGATGGTTACCTGAATTGCCCCCACAGAACCCTCATCCGGTAGCTGATGGAAGCAGACGCAGAGACCCACAGCTAAGCACTGGGCCGAACTCCTGGAGTCCAGTTGTAGAGAGGGAGGAGGGATTATATGAGCAAAGGGGTCAAGATCACGATGGGGAAACCCACAGAGACAGCTGTCTCTAGCAAGTGGGAGAGCACTGACTCCAGACTGACAGCCGGGGAACCTGCGTAAGAGCCATCTGAATGTGGGTGGGGGTTTGAGCATTTTATCATGATGCTGGCAGTGGAACCAGTGTTGGTACCCCAGCATTATGCTGACCCCGCCCCTGGCAATGGACGGGATACTGGCATTCAGGCAGGTACTTAGACACCTCAAAGGACCCTGCGTTGCATGGCTACGTCATGCATTAGGCAGCTGCGTAAGGACTCTACGCACGTGCAAGCTTCCCCCTTCTAAGGGAGTGCCTCTCACCTGCTCGCCCCTTCTTCCCTTCCTCTTCCCCTTCTTTTTATTCCTCCCCCCCTCTTTCCCCTTTGTCCCCCACCCGTTCCCCCTTCTTCTCTGTTCCCTGTTGGTCGATGCCTAACCCTTCCCCCAGTAAACTCCATGTGGGTGTGTTGAGTCTCGTGGTTCCCGTTTCATCGCCCGCCTCTGCAGCAAAAGAACAACCAGTATTCATTCCCTAGTGCATGGACGGGCTTTTTGGAACCCATTCCCTATGGAAGAAAACTCCTACCGTAGAAATTCAAAATCTCATCTTTAAAACTCAATAAATTACATTTTGCACTTGTGACAACTAATGTAACCATCTCTTGGGGTCTTTTGAAGAATGATATTGTCTTTACTTGCTTGCAAATCACTGGGAAGTCTTGCTTAGTATAAGAACATTCTACCTGTTTTAGGTATCCTTCCTCTCTTCCTGTCTCCTCCCTTAACTTTTCCTTTGCGTTTTCTGAAGTGCCAACGCTAGGAAACTCCCCAGACTTAATCTGATGCTAACCCTTGGCTCTTCAGAAAGTGTCACCTGTGTCCCTTCAAACTGAGATCGTGTCCCATCCACTGGTGATATTAAGGCAATCCCAAGACCTCCTTACTGGGTTCAAAGCCTTTAGTCGTTTTGCAAATCATTCAAAGGCCAGATCCCACAAATGGCGAACCAGGGCCCTGTCTCTCCAGCTGGGCCTCTGGTCTTCGCTGTGTGAGTTTTTGGTTGCCAGATTGGCCTCCTCCTGGTGCCCTCACAGGCGCTTTGCACAGCTGTGTTCCCCACCTGGAGGCCTCTCCTCAGAAAGCTGTGTCCTGTCCTCTCCGTCCCTTCTCCCTCCTCCCTAACCCTTGACTGCTTCTTTGTTTTTATTTCAGAGCAACTTCAACCTCAGTTCCAGAACTCTGTCTTCCTTCTGTCCACTTTCCCTCTCAAAAGAACGTGTCATCATCTGTCGCCCAATATGTTTCATTTATTTATTTGTTGACAGTCTGCAGTCTGCCTTATTTGAACTAGAAATGGGTTTTGGGTTTGTTATTTTTTTTTTGGTCTATTTTACTCACTGTGGATTTTTCAACACTAGAACACACAACAGACACACACACACACACACACACACACACACACAAAGATTGTTAAATGGAAAAAGTTAAGTCCTGAAACACTTTGACATGTGTCAGAATGAGTAAGAATGTGGCCAACCAAGGAAAATTATCCACGAGAATAAATACGTGTTTCCAGAAAGTCATCCTGAAACAAACTATTCCATTAACAATGAAGGACCAAAAAAAAAAAAAAAAAAAAAAAAAAAACTCTATTTGACGGTTCCTGCTAATGTAAATGCTTTTACATGGGGTGACTTAAGTACATATTCTGAATACTTTTTCCTTCTCCTCCAAGACACAGGGGCATTGACAGCCTGAAGTCACTTTTAGCAAAACTAGTAAAATTAGCAAACTCGCGATAGCCAGCCTAATTTTGCGTCCCCCCTCAAGCAGCCTGGCTGGCCTCGCATCACTACATAGCTGGGGATGGCCTTGAACTTCCTGACCCCTTCCCCTCCACTTCTGCCCGCAGTCCTGGGACTGCAGGCACCATCGATGCTGCCGATCAAACCCAGGGTTTTGTGCACGCTAGGCAAGAATTCTAACCAACCGAGCCAGATCCTCAGCGCCCAATATAATTTTCTAAATGCAAATGTGCTGCGTTACGTGCTATTCAAGGCCCACGAGAGCAGGCAATGACACCTCTGTAGCTTTGAAGGAGCTTGAAGAAAGGAAAATCTACAATGTAGACACTAAAATGGAAAAGAGAGAGTCTGCGTCGTGTGCTGGGTACGTGCACGTGAGTGTGAGTACCGGGGGAGTACGTGACAAGCGTTCCTTGCACACGCTGAACGTGACAGCATCAGAGGGTCCAGCAGCCCTCAGCCCGGCAAGGTGTTGAGACCATGTCTGGCTGTTAAGCTTTTTGTTGTTGTTGTCTGATGTTGGTGTGTTTTCCCTGCATGTGTGTCTGTGAGGGGGCATGGTTTCAGTGCCCCCTCGGGACTGAGATTACAGCCAGGCGTGAACTGCTGTGTGAGTACTAGGAACCAAAGCCGGGTCCTCTAGGGGAGCAGGCAGTGCCCCTAACCATTGAGCCACCTCTCCGGCCCAAACTGTGTGGATGTTCATAAATCATTTATTACTGTCAAAGTGCTTCTTACTTGACTTGGCTGTGAAGTTTCTAACTCATGTTCGAGGCTGTGACTAGCACAATGCCCCTGTGGCTGGCTTGCGTATCATAGCACTCTTGAATGGGAGTGTATTTATGAATATGATGATCTTTAAACATTCGTGTCTCCAGGGGAGAAGCTGAAGCTGTCTGATTCTCCTGTAAAACAAAGACAAAGAAGGCATCGGTCTTATTCCCAATAAACCGTTGGGCCATTTTTCAGGACTCTCTAGAGTGAAACATCCGAAAGTCACTTGTCACAAAGCCTGGTTTCAAACAGTCGGACACGGGCCATCGTAGCGAGCATGACTGACGGTGAAATGCGAGCTATAGATTTCAAATGATTCGGTGTACCACCCCAAGACGTTAACACACAAAACTCAACACCCCAAAGGTAGGTAGCTGTCTTGTTTTGTGTTTTGTTTTGGATCTAAGAATTCTCAAAACACCTGGGGGGGGGGAATGTGTTTATGTCTTGCTAAGAATAAGAGACCTTTCTGGATTTAGCAGCCTCCCCACATACAGCAGTTAGGCGACGCGTGGAGTGGTCGTTGGTTTTCCTTCAGTGCTGTGGGCCAGCTGCTACGGAGCTTGAGGCCTGTGTGCCCAGCTCATGGCTGTAAAATTATGTGTGGTGTCGCTGCGGCACTAACTCCCCAGCGCGAGATGCAATAAGTAAATGGTGAAACTGTGCAAGGCAAGGCTCCCACACCAGTCCTCAACAGTGATGCTGAGCGTGCGGCGCTTTACATGGGCAGCCGCTCACAACTGCTCACCCAGGCTTTCCCACTGGGTTCCTAGCTGGCTCCTCTAATGCGATTCCCTTTCTCCACTCGTGCTGTGTTCAGATCCTGTTGGCTGAGGTTCCTTCCTCGTTTAGGATTTGTAAACGCCTCCAGCATGGATACCCGCTTCACCGTGACGTTCCAGACTGCACCCGCTTTTCCAATCTAATCTCACTGCTGCTAACGCTGCTGCTTTCGGGTATCTTACTCAGTGGGGGCTGGCCTTGATCTCTTGGTCCTCGAGCCTCAGATCTTAGTGTTGCAATTCCATGTCCTCATCAACACCCTGCCTGCAATTCCTATGTCCAAATAGTCATCTTCCCTGACCCTCAGCACCAGTGAAGTAGATCTTTTTTGTTTGTTTGTTTTGTTTTTTGGTTTTTGGTTTTACGAGACAGGGTTTCTCTGTATTGTTTTGGAGGCTGTCGGTCCAGCCCGGCCTCGAACTCACAGAAATCCACCTACCTCTGCCTCCCGAGTGCTGGGATTAAAGGTGTGTGCCACCACTGCCCAACCAATGAAGTAGATTTTAACAAGGAGGTGCAGTCCTTCCTGTCCTCATGGCCAGGGCCAAAGACCCGACAAAGCCACCCTGAGGTGGGCATGTTTTGACTCCCAGATTGAGGGTACAGTCCACCGTGGCGAGGAGGGCTTGGCTGCAGGTGCTTGAGTCTGCTGGTCCCTAACAGAGAAAAGAGAAGGATGCTGCTCGACTCTCCATTTGTCTTACCGTGTTCATTTTTAATCAGTCGAGGATCCTAGCTTATGCGATGGTCCCAGCCCCGCCCAGGGTGGGTCTTCCTGCACCCATTAAAGCTCTTTGGAAATCTCATACCCAGTTGACAGTAAAGATGAACCATCACAGAGTATGGACCCAGTGTGGCACCCGTTTCCTGGGTCTGTGGGGGAAGCTGTCACAACTCTTTGACAACTATGTCACAATGCTCTCTCTGGCATTCTTAACACGGCTGTTGGAACAGGACAACATCGCATCTCAAAAACAGCTCCCAAGTCCTAGTTCCAGAGATTGAGGAAAGCACTCTCTTCCTTCACTTCCGGTAAGGTGCTGTCCCACTTGATCCCTCTCAGATGACACGGTCAGCAGCAAACCTCCGCCTGGTTCCCGAAGTAAAATAGCTCCCAGTCCTCTGACATCTCTTCTAGTCACCCATCTTTCTTGTCCGTCCCAGCTTCTGCATGGCCTCCTTCCTGTAAGGCACTGAGACCACCCCAAGAAAAGAACTCAATGAGAGAGACGTATACTCACAGCATACAGAAGAGGATCCAATGAGAGAAACATATATTCACAGCACACAGGAGAAGCCAATGAGAGAGACGTATATTCACAGCATACAGAAGGAGAAGCCAATGAGAGAGACGTATATTCACAGCATACAGAAGGAGAAGCCAATGAGAGAGACGTATATTCACAGCATACAGAAGGAGAAGCCAATGAGAGAGAAGTATATTCACAGCATACAGAAGGAGAAGCCAATGAGAGAGACGTATATTCACAGCATACAGAAGGAGAAGCCAATGAGAGAGACGTATATTCACAGCATACAGAAGGAGAAGCCAATGAGAGAGACGTATATTCACAACATACAGAAGGACACCCCCATCAGATTTCAGCAGAGCTTAGTGCCCCTCAGAAATGCTGACAAAATCACACAGAATAAGGGGTGGCATGAGGACAGGAGAAGGGTTTATACAAAGTGATCTGTGACCGATTTTCTAGTCTAGCTGCCTTAGGGACCATGCACCTGGACCGCATGAAAGTATAGATGACGTTTTTAGAAACTAAAGCTCTATTTCCTTTCCCTCTGAGCAACGTGTGGCTGCCTCTCCTTATACCTTCTAGCTTGCATGTCTAGGAAGCTGTCCTATACTTACTCCACGAAACATTTTTGCTATTAGTGTCCAGAATGCAACCTTTTTGAGGGACGGTTCCCTCATTTAAGAAGGCTCTCCCTTGGACTAGCTTCACCAAGCTGCAAGTGTCTCATTTGTAAAGTGAACTTTGCCTAACAGATTTTATGTGAGCATAGCTCCATCAGTAATGACCATCCTGGACACACACCGCAAAGACAGGCTCACAGAAGCACACAGTACTTATGTGAAAACCTCATTATGCTTTCAAATCACTTATCATACACGGATGATTTTACCCTAAAGAGATGACATCATAGCTTTTCGTTCCTGATTACCTCAATGTGTGGGAAGCGGGGAAAAAAAAACACATTCCATCAGACACTGGGCTTGGTTTCCATTAGAGTCAAGGCTGCTTGAACCGAAAGAATGAGAGCATGACTCCACACACAGTAAGAAAGCGTTTACGGCCATGCAAAATGGCACCAGCCCACGTGAAGCCTGAAGCATTCTTAAGCATTCTAAAATTAAAGAAACAGATATCGTGCTTCTCTACTGGTGATATAAATTCTCAAAGTGACTGTTTCTACATAAAAGCCACCAGCTTTTCAGAAAAAAGAAAAGCTTTAAAAACTAAAGTGTGTGTGTGTGTGTGTGTGTGTGTGCATGCACATACATGCATGCAGCACAGCAGATGCACTCATGAACATGCACGTGAGTGCAGGTTTCCTTGGCATCCAGAAGAGGGCACCATATCCTCTGGAGCTGGAATTAAAGGTGGTTGTGAGCTGCCTCACACGGATACTGGGAACTGAACTTGGGTCCTCTGCTAGCAATTAGTGCTCTTAACCACGGACGCTCTTAACCACCTCTCCAACCCTTAACCCACCAGTTTTCACGTTCTTGCGTTGACTTCAGTTTCCACATGGCATGATTCATTACCCATGGGAACATCGGCTTCTGTGGCATAAGTCCTTGGTGTCCTGCATACTGTGTGGCCGCCACTAGCCTCCGTGTACGAAGCCTCTCTCCATTGTGAAGCTTCTGTGCCACTAACAGAGACAAACACCTTTACCCCAAACTTGACTTACGGGCCAGCGTTTTCCATCATGAAAATGTAAATAGCCTGAATGTCCTTAGTGGCATTCTGTTTAACTAGAAAAAACGCTCACCTGTCAATTGCAGATTCAACCCCGTCATTGTGCATTCACCCTCTGCAATCAGAGGACAATCCAAGAACCTCAATCTCACACGCCACCTGTGCCTCGCTCCCTCAGGAACCCATGGGAGCTGGCTCACGCTTAGAGGCACAGCCATCCTCGTCACTGCAAATTATTCTTAGGCAGAACAACAAGACAAGCAAGCAAACAACCCCTCTTCTGTGAGCACTTGGGAACAAGGACTCGCAGCGCAGGGCTGAACAGCACAGTTTGCTTTTATTTCAGGAGATGACTTTTTTTTTCCACCCTCTCTTAAAATAATGAATTTATCTTTTGGGGGACTGAGCCGATGGAGTTTCGCAGCACAACAAGCACTGATTCTACAAAGTATAAAGGAGAAGGCCCAGCTGACGGTCCAGGCTGCCCCTCACCTGTGTGGTCAGGGTAGGACAATGTTTGGTGAACCTTACCTTCTGTCTGCACTTTGTTCTCTGATGGGGAAATTCCCCTTCAGGTAGGAGCAGTTTCAGAAACCCGGATGCCCTTAATGAGAGAATTAGCGGCACGGGCCCTCCTCAAGGTTCGGAGTTCCCAAGATTCCATGCTGCTATGTTTCCTTGGCTACCTCACTGCGACCGATGCCCCAAACGGACAATGCTCACACCAGTGTTTTTTCTTTTAAAAAGGGAATCAAATGTTTAAACTATTTGTGATAATTTGTATCTGGAGTTGGATGACAGATTCTGACGTGGTCCTGAAGGGATGCTGAAGACACACACTCCAGCAGTAAACTGTGCTCAACGCAGTCAGTCTTCTGCACCAACCAGTATTGCTGAGAGTTAGGAGCCTGGGGTGGACCAAACACACCCAACCTTGTCCTGACCCTTGTAAGTCACCTCAAGACTGGACCTTGGTCCTGACCTGTTCCCGCTGCGATTGATTCCCTGGCAGGACTTACCCATCACCACGTAGTCTTTGTTTTTAGGTGACTCTAATTTATAACAGGGTTTCACGTAGCCCAGGTTAGCCTGGTTAGCCTAGATGCACAATGCAGCCAAGACTTCTCTTGGATTTCTGATCTCCCAGCTTCCACCCCGAGAGTGATGAGATTGCAGGTATGTTCTACCCCTTAAGTTTACACAGCATGGGTATGGAACTGGGGACTTCCTGTATACTAGGCAAGTGCTCTGTCTACCAAGTGAGCTATACTTCCAGGCCCAAAGAGCCTTATTTTGTCATTTATTCATTCATTCGTTCATTCATTCAATAAATACCAACAGAATTCCTCCTGTGTTTATTACTGTATAAAGAACTACGTGCCTAGCAGTGAGATAAAAAAAAATTTAAACAATAAAAACAAAACTTCTGCCCTCACAAAGGTTATCAGCCAGGAAGTTGTGTGCCGTTGCTTTCCTGACACGCTTGACCGTGTGTTTTCCACACGGATGTCTCTGCCCCTAAGTTTTTAATTCCCTTACACTTTTGCACCCCAGCCTTGTTCAGTACCTGGTGGTTACAGCCTCAAATCAGCACCTGTCTGCCTTTAGTGGGGATGCTCAAATCAGCACCTGTCTGCCTTTAGTGGGGATGCTCATTTGGCTACACAGTGTCCGCCAAATTGTTACCGGCTAGAAGCTGAGTCCCTAGGGTGGTGGGATTGATGGAGTAAAAATTTAGAGAGAGGTGTAACTAGCAGTAGGCAGTTAGGTGGAGAAGATGTTCCTCCACACACAGAAGTGAGTTATAGCCAAGGCTGGCCTGCGTTTGTGACCCCTTCTACACACGGCCGTTTCTCCGCCACACTGAGGCATTGCTAGAGGGACCCTCACCAGAGGTCACACAGACAGGGCCAACTGTCCTGTGACTATCGGTCTGCAGTCTGTAAGCTGGGTGAACCCCTTTATTGATACGCTTGCCTACCTTCAGCCTTTCTGTTACAGCAGCAGATAACAGCTAGAATCTTTTGTTTGTTTGTTTGGTTTTGGTTTTTTGAGACAGGGTTTCTCTGTATTGTTTTGGAGGCTGTCCTTGAACTCGCTCTGTAGACCAGGCTGGCCTCGAACTCACAGAGATCCGCCTGCCTCTGCCTCCCGAGTGCTGGGATTAAAGGCACATGCCACAAACGCCCAGCTTTAGAATCATATTCGTAAAGCTAGAAAGATGTTGCTGTGGACCCATTCAAGGGTAACGTGGCGAGCAGGAGGCGTGTGGCCGGCTCTGCTAAGCACACCGAGGGCGTGTCTGGGGCATGCTCAGCACCTCGGCTGAGCAGAGACAGAGCTTCCCATGGACATAGAGGCGTGCTGACCACACCGAGGACTGCAACCTTTCTCGAAGCGAAGGGAATCTGCTTGTGACAACCATGTCTTCTGGGGAGGCGTGGGGGTAAAGGAAGGACCAAGGGGTAGATGGAAAACGGATAATGAGGTTTCTCTAAAGCATGACGCATAGGAGTCTAGCGTTGCTGAACAGAAAGGAGGCGGGGCAAAGGGGCTCTGCCGGGGGCGAGACTACTCAGGGGAGGCGTGGCTTGCGGGCTCCTGGGGCCTTCCCTTTGTTTTGACACAGGGTCTTGCTCTGTAGCCCAGCCTGGCCTTGAATTGAGGCAATCCTGCTCCTTCAGCCTCCTGAGTACCGGGATCATGAAATCGTGCCACTACACCCACATTAGGAGCCCTGGGGAAGGGCCTGGAGCTTGTAGCTTCAGGATTGCCAGCTCCCGCAATCGGTTTAGACTTCCCGTACCATTTGCTTTCCCTGTTAAAGATCCTTCAGGGACACATGGGGGATGAGGGGGGAAAGGCCATCTACAGTGATGCGACCCCTGTGGGGCGCCGTGACATCTGGCCTCCAGGAAAAGCTCACAGGTGCCCTAGTGGCGCAGACAGTTTCTAGTTGAGTTAAGACCCGCTTCACAGGAGAAAGTGTAGGGAAAAGGGACCAGCCAAAGAAACACACCCTGAGCAGAGCCAAAGAAACACACTTTGGCCCTGCAACCAGGACCAAAGAAATACACCCTGACCCTGAAACCAGTGCCAGAGAAACACACTTTGTTCCTGGAATCAGAGTCAGTGAAAGAAATGCACCCTGGTTCTAAAACTAGAGCCAAAAGGCTAAAAAGGACCAAAGAAAGAAACACACTTTGGTCCTGAAACCAAATCTGACCCTAACCCTATGCAGAAAACTAACCAATCCTAGACCAGGAGCTCTAGCCAATCTGAGCTCAGCATTGAAATCTGACCAATCCCCACCCTGAAAGCCCTATCTATATAAACCCTGTGTCTGTTGAGCTTGTGGCTGTTCATGCTACCCGGCTACCCTCTACCACTCTGGCAGAGGGCAGCCACTCTCCTGGATTCTTCCTTCCAATAAATCCCTTGGATGAAGTTTGGGTGAAGATCTTCTTTTGCAGTGGCAGCAGAGCAGAGGCGACCCTAGGCAGAGCAGAGCTAACAGGGCTGTAACATTTCTGCCGCAGAAACCTTCCCTTGGCAGAACAGAGTTGTTACACTCTCCAGGAGTCCCTCTTCTGAGCTGTGTAACACTCAGTATTCTGTGACTCCCGAGTGCCAGAATACCTGTCCCACCCAATCCGTCCAAAATGCCTACAGAAAGGACACGGTTAGCACTGGGAACCTGGCCCAGAACCCGTGGCTGGGGAACGCACAGGCTACAGGGATAACCCTGCTACTGTCACTTTGCCAAATGGAGGTGGAGTCAAACCGTGCATCCCCTGATGTGTAGACCAGTGCATCTTTACGCCCCCATCGGAAAGGCATCTTCCTGCAGTCAGGGGGTTAACAGGGAAGTTCACAGCTAGTGCAAGCAGCAGAGTCTGTCTCAGAGCGCTCACCACAGAGGCAACAGCGCTGCCACACACCCAGGAGGCTCAGACCCACCTTGCAGGAGACAGCAGAGACACTTAGAGCTAGAGGTCAGGTCGTCAGGAGGTCAGGGGTGACATGGGGTCTCCTGGACACCACAGGCCGGCCACAGTCATGAACCCACAGCAGCTGTGGTCACCTGCACAAGCCAAGCGCGTCAGCATTCATTCCTGCGGCGTGGGGGAGGGCCGGGCTCAGGAGCTGCCCACACTGCCAGCTGAGGAGTATTGACAGCGGGTGGGTGGCTGCTGGGGGGGAGAGGGGATGGATTTTGTGAGCGGTGTGGCCACTGGTGGTCCAATCATTCTCCACCGGATGGTCCCACACCCACGTGTATTTGGTAGCACACTTTGGACTCAAAGAGTTAAAAAGTGAATTGGGAGTGGATGAGGGGCGGGTCCTGGTGGAGTCAGGGGAAAGAGTGGGGGAGGTGAATGTGATCAGATTACATTTTATGCATGTATGGCATTCTCAAAGAACTCATTTAAGATCATATTAAAAAGCCATAACCCAGCCGGGCAGTGTTGGCCCACGCCTGCCTGCCTTTAATCCCAGTACTCGGGAGGCAGAGGCAGGCGGATCTCTGTGAATTCAAGGCCAGCCTGGTCTACAGAGCAAGTTCCAGGACAGCCTCCAAAGCAATACAGAGAAACACTGCCTCAAAAAACCCCCCCAAAAAAAAAAACCAAAACAAACAAACAAGCAAGGCATAAGCCTTCAGTATAGCCTTAACTGTTTTTTTTTTAATAAGACACAGATTTAGCATTATCTGTTGTTGCACAAAACAGGTCCTAGAGCTTTTTAGTGTTTGGCAGAATATCATTATTCACAACTGCCATACAGCTACCTAGAGGTAGAAAGAGATATGACTTTTTTCTAACATATTATTAAATGAAAATAGATCATCAGATTCTATGATCCGATTTTTATAATAGATAGATGTTTACATATGTACATAGGAAATGTTTAGAAGGCTGTTCCTTGAACTCCAAATGATGAACCGTGGGTGGCGAAATGAAAAGCTCCTGGGGCTGGGGAGATGACTCAGTGCCTGAGAGTATCTGCCAGAGTGTCAGGACCAGTGTTCAAACTCACAGCACCCACATAAAAAGCTGGGTGTGGCTGTACTTCTTCTGTCCAGAGACGGGGGCTCACTGGATAGACAGCCAAGCTCAAATGGCCAGCTTGGGACCCATCTCAAGACAGTCACGCAGAGAAGGGCAGGAGGCATCTGAGACACTGCTCTGTTTTCTGCATGCATGCACACACATGCATGCACGCAGGCACATAGCATAAGCACACACACACACACACACACACACACGCAAGACAGAAAAACTTCTGATCATGCTTAAACTTAAGCAATTTCTTTTTACTTTTACGACAATAAAACAGGCTATGCTTCTAAAACTCGAAATGAGGAGCCAAGGGAAACCAAGAGTAAGAAACTCGAGGGAGCCACCTTCCCTCCTTCAATTTTTTTCTTCCTTCCCGGAGTGATTTGAAATAAAACTCTTGAAAAATGCTTGGCTTGCTCTTTCAAGTGATAGCCATTTCCTAAGCAGCTACTTGGAGCAGATCCCGTTAGCTCAAGGTGTGCCTGAATGGGACAAACGTCGTCTCTGCTAGAGCTGAGCTGGGAGCCAAAGGGCATCGCCATCTTAGCCCCTGGCCACCGAGGAGGAGCCGGCTTCAGCTCACACACCAAGGGAAGTCCCCATGACAGAGGATCTCCACCCGTCCTTCCCTCCACAGCCTGGGCTCCCACAGGTTGTCCTTTAAATCGTCACAGTCCCTCGGGGTGAATGCTCTCTCTCACCCCGAATCTAACGGTGCAGTAAGGACTTTCTCAATTGCCTTCCATAAATAAATATTTGGCCGTCTGAAGGAGCATTTTTTAAAGCGGAGCACGTTAGGCTGTACGGCTCATAAATGGAGAGAAGGTTAAAGGGCCAGTGTGTGGGTGCTGGGATGACTCACTCCCCGCATCCCTCAACTCGCTCCCCCATCACACGGCACCAGCCCAACAATAAACCCCGTGCCATGTACGGACTTACGACTAGAGAGCAGGAGAAACCTGGCCATCTGTGATGGTTGACTTCAACTATCAACCTGACTAGACTAACAATCGCCCAGGTCCTTCATAAGGAACTGTTGGAGTGTGTCCTTATGGATGCTGTGAATGTATGTTTTTCTCTTATTGGTTGATGAACAAATGCTGATTGGCCAGTAGCAAGGCAGGAAGTATAGGTGGGACTACCAGACTAGGAGAATTCTGGGAAGAGGAAAGGCAAGGGGTAGCCATGTAGCTACTGGGAAGGCAGGATGCCCAGGCATTCTCTGGTAAGGTAAGCCCACATGGAATTAAATAGTTTAATAGTTATGGGTTAATAATTAAGGGAGAGCGAGCCAAATAAGAAGCCTGAGCCATTGGTCAGTTTATAATTAATGTAAGCCTCTGTGTGTTCATTTGGGTTCAAATGGCTGCAGGACCAGGCGGGACAGAAACTCTGTCTTCAAGGAACACCTTTGGGATGTCTGTGAGGAAGTTTCCAGAGAGGGTTACAGAGAAGACTTTTGTGAATGTTGGGTGGCAGCAGCCTAGGGAAGAGCCCCAGGCTAAGAGGACACAAAGAAAGTCAGCTGAGCACTAGCATCCCGGTCTCTCTGCTTTCGCCCCAGCCCAGATGTGAGCAAGCAGCCTCCCATTCCCGCAGCCCCGCCCTCCTCGCTGTGATGGGTTGGGTCTCCTCAGAATGTGAGCCAAAGGAAGCCCGTCCTCCCAGAACTGCTTCTCACCAGCTATTTGGTCACACCATTGCGAAATGTCATCAGTTAATCAGTGAGTTTCCCACAGGCCTCCAGGAAAAAGGGGCTTCTGGTCATTCATTCAGCACATTTATTGTGCCTGCTTTTATCTTAGGTTGGATCGAGGGGTAAAAAGCCAGCAGGCAGGTTCTGCCAGAGAATTAGAAGACCCCACTGACATAATGGTTTATACCCGGGCCACAAAGCACAGCCACTCTGCACTCAGACTGAGACACAGTGAGTTTGCTTTGCAGAATCTCTGTGCATCTGTCTCGTTAGTGCCCACACGCACACTCGCAGGAGGCAGAGCAGGGGCGTTAGCTGTCTCCCTCTATCGTACTCTGCTCTAGTGCCTTGAAAGGCTTCTCTCACTGAAGCTGGCCATCCCGGTTTTGGCTCGGCAGCCCAAGCAGCGAGCTCCCAGGATCCACCTGTGTCTGCCCCAGTGCTGGAGTTACAGACACAGGCAGCCATGTCTGGCTTGTTATATGGGGGCTGGGGATTCGGACTCACACTTACCTTCTGAACCATCTCTCTGTTCCCTACTGAGTCACTTCCCTGTCTCCGATTTAATCTGATTTCTTTTAAAAGGGCTCATGTTTTAGAACAGTTCAACATTTACATAAAAGCCGTAGAAATTAGGCCAAGGATATAGCTCTGTGGTAGAGAGCTTGATTCTCCAGCACGAGGTCCTGGGTTCAGTCCCCACACACTGCAGAGAAAACAACTGTAGAAATTACTCCACTGGGTAATCCTTGAACTCAGCTTCCAACGCCCTCATCTGTGAAAGGAAACTTGATACACAGAGCTGTTTTATGGCCTTGCTGTAATAGCTTTATTAAACCCTCATTCTTGTCCCCATCTGTGACTTGGTTTGGTTGAAGGCGGTTTGTCATTCCTGGATGGACAGGGTAGTCATTTATGACCCCAAGGCCTCTGTGTCATCTGCCCAAGAGCGGTTTTTTTTTCCTTTGGGCAGTGGCCACACCCCTACAAGGGCCCAAATTATGTAAGAGTCGCGCCAGAATTAGAAAAGGAAAGTTCTTACTCTAGGAACTACTGACTCTGTCACCATGAAATTGTGGCCATTTTAAAGAGAGTTGAAGGCTTGGAGGAGTGAGAAATAACGCGCTTCATATTCTCCGGGGAGACTGCTCCCCAGCCAGCTGAATTCACCTAGAAATGAGTAAGATCAAATGACTCACTAATGTGAGAAGAGTCAGCCAGTCAACCAGGAATTACAAAGTTTCAAGAGCCCCTCACCTGTGACGCTTCAGGCTGTGCTGATAACCGAACAAAGAGAGAGACATCACCGTGTGCCAGAAACAAGACGTATACTTCCACTTTTATTTTTGAAGAAACTTCCTTGTTGGGAAAATTGTCTAGACTCAATGTTATGGGGGACTGCTCATTATTACTTTTTAAGATAAGATTTTTTTCGGCTCTTAGCAGTGAACCACGAACGGCGCCAAAGCCTGCATGCGGGTTTCCACACCAGGCTCACCGTGCGTCCCCTGCGCAGATGGCCGTGTGCCTGGGCATGCTTCCGGAAGCTATGTCTTTAGGCCCAACCGCGACTGCTAATGAGGTTTCAATAAGTTCTCTGGGGCTGACCACAGGTAGGAAGACCCTTGCTGTCAGGACATCAGCCTGACCGTACCGATGACCAGGAATAAGCAGGCGCGGACCACCAGCACCCTCGTAGAGCAGAGCAGAGTTGAAACAACCGAGGTCGCTGTATCAAAACTTGATGAGACTCACAACGGACAGTCCAGAGCTGCAAAGCAGTCAAGCCGGAAGTGTGGCTTGATGGAACCGGTTAGATGAGCCAATGCTGGCCAAGAGAAAAGTGGGCTCTCGACTGTGGAGGTCGTTTAAGGCACAAACCTATAGTCCTTTAACTGCCCGGTTCCCGCCTCCTCCATTTCTTCCTCGCCTCCTCCCCCACCTGCGATTTTCCCCCTTTTCTTTTTACCCCTAATTAAGAATGTGGTTTTTCTTTCCTGGGACTCCGATGGCCATCTTTTCTGTTTTCAGCAGGAGTCGGGGAGATGACCAGACCAAAAGGCAGTTTCACCAACCAGGGATGTCTTAGTTCAGGCACTTAGCCTTTAGACAACAATCAGCCCTTGTCAAACCATGCAGTTAGGCGAAATGAACCAGAAACAAGTATATCACACCTCCCCCCAGACCGTTTGAACTATAAGGAGTATGTTCTAGTATTATTAAAGCAGTTCAGTTTGTTTTTTTTTCCCAGCCCATAATATTGGAAAAATAATTTAAATTACTTTCTGAAACTTCAGATCCCAAGAGGTCTATCCAGTTTGTTACAATGTGTGTCTTACTTCCACACCTAAATTCAAGAAGTTTGGGGCTTTGCCTAGAAGGAAGAGGCAGGTTTTCTCCAGTAAAAACAAACAAGCAAGCAAAACCCCGCCCCCGGCCCCCCGCCCCCCACCACTCCCCCACCTCCTCACCCTAAGCTAGATTGGGTTTGAGAATTCTTCTGAAGGTTTTGCTTGTGCTCACAGGAGTTCTTTGCAAACCCCAAGGCACAGCATAGGAGTGCTTTTCTGTCCCAGACTCTGTGAAGGCTTCTTTATTAATAGAATGTTAATTTGGTCCTTTGAGGGCGCAAAGAATGGAGACATCATCACCTGGTCGACTATTCCAGGTCTGCTTAACAACATATGATAGGAAGAAGTAGGTTATCGGATGAAGGGCTCACTGTCTGGAGAACTCAGCAGCCTGGCTTAGCCATCGGGAGAGCCCCGAGGAACAGCTCCAGAGAGTGGTGTCACCTCCCCTCCTGTGACCTCACTGGAGACCTTGGCTCCACGCCACACCCATGACTCAGCTCTGTTTCCCTCTACCTGCTTGTTTTCCAATTACTACCACTGACTCCACGTACTTTCTCTCTGTTCTGTGGCTTTGCTTACTCATGGCTTCTGTTTCCTGTCTTCCTTCCCTCCACTTCTGCTTTTACCCAGGGTTGACCCTCCCAGGGTGTTTCTTACGCAAACTCGGCAGGACAGAAGAAAGTTCTTCATCGCCAGCCATGAGTCTTTGGGTCCTGTCCACTCCCGGTCTGATTAACAGCTCCCCCAACCCCCCCCAAAACCGGCAAGAACTGAGGGGTACACCTACAGGGAATGCCTCACCAAGTCACGGTGGTGCTTTTCACCGTAGAGGCACAGGCGGCTGGAACCAGTGACACTCAGCCTGACAGGCTGTGCAGGTTCGATTATTCAGTTTTGAAACTAAACAAACCCAGGGTTAATGTACGTTGACTGTGCTTGTCATCACCACTGAATCTGCCTGACGTGGAAGAGTCTATAGCTTGGCTAGTAAAGCCTTCCAAAAGTGAGACACGTAGGCCAAATTGTCTTGTTAGGAGAGAGTGGCTTGGCAGAGGCACTGAAGGAAGATTGCTGACCATAGGAAATGTAGAGTAAGAAGGGATCGTGAAATAGCTTGTTAGTTTCCCAGCCCGGATGCTACAGGGAAGCCTGGGAAAGAAGAAACAGCACCAGGATCAAAACAGCAAAACCAGCTCCTCACCCAGAGGGGCCAGGCTCTCTCTGTCTTCCATTTTGTATGTTCATAGGGATGTTTTTGTTGTTGTTGTTGTTTGCTAGAGAAAGATCCCTTAGTGTAACAATGAGTTTTAAACTCTCGTCGGAGAGAGAATCTCAAACCCAGCTTTGTTCTGTCAACATGTCTTCATTATTTTCTTTTCCAGTCTTCCCGTGTTTGAACAGTTTGGGTGGCGGGAGCTCTTTCATAAGTCTAATTTACTGGTATAAAGAAATACAGCAAGCCGCATAACAGGATGATGCTAATTCCTGTCCAGTGAGCACGTCTGGTCAAGAATTAATCCTTCATTACTGACTCAGAGAGGGAACTTTCATCACAGACACAAGTAAAACTGCCAGCTGACACTTTTGCCTTTGCACAAAGGGATTTGCCACACAGATATTCAGATGCGTTACAGACATTGAACTTGATTTTGTTGTAAACATCCAGTGTTTTGGACCTTGTTTTTTTAATTGTACAATCAGGGGACTAAGGAGGAGATAAGCAGGAGATGTTACCTCATGGGTTATTCACACGTATTATCTAATATGTAATTTTATTGTGATTATAATTATAATTCCCTGAAAAGCATTCATGTTTCTCAAATATGAAGTAGCATCATCTTTATAATTATGACTCCAGGCTTCTCTGTACTCTTTCTAAAGAGCTCTTGAAAACACTTATTTTATCTGATTGATAAGGTTTTCTTTTCAGATTCTTTCCAACGATGAAACCGTCACGTAAAACCCATCTCAGTGTCACACCCCAGACAGGTGTTGGTTCGCATGCATGTGTCAGTGATCCTGACCCACTCGCCGATTGGTAAGACGGATGCCTTAGTTACCTTCCGACGGCTGTGATACAACACACTGACAAGAAGGAAGTATGGCAGAACGAGTTCATTCTGGCTTCCAGCTATGGAAGGATTTGGTCCATCTCAGAGAGGAAGCCATGGCGGTGGGCTCCCATGGTTATGGATCAGGTCTCTCTTGGGTGTGGGGACATCCAAAGGGTCCATGTGGGTTGGAAGGTTGGGTCTAAGGGGGATCACTCACGTGGTGGCATTGGCGCTGGCTGCAGGCACATGGCCTTAGTCTCTTCCCACAGGAGCTTCTTCCTGGAACTACTTGAGTGTCTTTACAAGACGACAGCCAACTGCTTCTTTAGTGACCAGTCAAGAAACTGTGGTAGAAATCTTAGTGTCTAAGTACGTTTTGCCCCCTAATGACAGTAGTCACACGTCATCAGCTCTATCTGTGCATGGCATTTGTATGCTTCCAAACCTAGGGTACTGCCTCTCACTAGCCCTTCAGAGGAGAGCGTCCCTCTCCCCTTAATTCTAACCAGAAAAGCCTGGAGGGAAAAGCTTGTCGGTCAAGTGCACATTGTGTGGTCATTCCACTGCCCCCTGGCTCTGTTGTTCTAATCAGAAGCGCTTAGCGTTCAAAGCAAAGAGATTTTCCGAAGTACTCAGTGTTACTTCCAGAAAAAGGGAAGGGCTTTTGGACAAATGTCGATGGCCCATGAAATCAGACACCTGAGTTTCTCACGGGTTGGCACTGCGTTACTTTCCTCGAGCTATTGCTTTCTTGGCTCTAAATCTGACTGTCCCCTGTCAGGGGCAGCCTCTGCCGTGCAAGAGAAAGTTCTTAACATCTGTCTGCAAATGTAGACGCTATGAGCTATGCATCATTTTCATCTTTTTTGTTTTTTGTTTTTACGAGACAGGGTTTCTCTGTATTGTTTTGGAGGCTGTCGGTCCAGCCCCGCCTTGAACTCACAGAGATCTGCCTGCCTCTGCCTCCCGAGTGCTGGGACTAAAGGTGTGTGCCACCACCGCCCGGCATCATTTTCATCTGTTAGTTGTGCCAGCGGTAAATGGCTCAAATCACCAGTGTAGACACTGAACGATGTGACATTGAAACAGCACCATGGGTGGCAGAGATTTGAGAACATTTATCAGGACATCAAAATTGGTTGTTTTTCTATCACTGACCTATTCTCATCAATGTACTTATATAGTCATTTATCATCTAACTGTATCTATCTATCTATCTATCTATCTATCTATCTATCATGTTTATTATCTTCTCTCTAGCTATCATGTATCTAGCTACCATGTATCTGTTATATTCTAAGAGGAAATATATATATATACACATATATATATCTTCCTATAGATAGGTGTATATTTAATGTGTTTGTATGTAATATGTATTTACATATGTATATAGGTAATACATACACATGAAAGTTAACGTGAGCATACATACATATAAGCGTTTAATATACTCAGAACAGAAGAGCAAGAAGGAGACAGATTCGTTGCTGACGGGGTGTGATAAAAATGTTCACTGACTGGACAGCGGGCCTCAGCCTCCGTCCTTTTGGTACAGAAGGGTGAACCAGTGCGGGAGAGTGCTGCTCACCCACCACTGAGCCACCAAAGATGGAAGGAGGGTAACAGAAAACCCTCAGATGGCTTTAACCAGTTCAATGTCAGGCATGACACGCTAAGTGTCATGACAATTTCTGTCACCTCGGGAGGGCCTGCGGCTTTTCAGCTTGAGTTTTGGGGCCAGCAGGTATCACCAAGTCTAACTCAGAAGTGTCTTTGTGCCATGAACGTGCTGGTGTGAGGCGCCTCATCCGCCCAGGGTAGCAGAGGCCACGCGCTTCCGAGTGTGGGGAGAGACGGTCATCACCATCAAACCTTGTGTCTCTCACAGCCTCTCGTGGGCGTCAGTGTGATCTGTTGCCTGAGACTGGGTCACTTGTAAAGAATGACTTTACTAGGGTCACAGCTTTGGAGAAGGGCACAGTTGAACAACAAAGAGAGAGAGGAAAGGACGACTACCCCTGAAGTATGACGGAGGCTGTCACCGATATGTGGGGCAGCATGAGAGGAGAGGGTGTCTGGGAGAGTCCAGACTGGACCTTGCTGGACGACTGAACCAGTCATGAGAGGAGGGGGGAGGCTGGTGAGGGAGGGAAGAGAAGGAATGCCAAGAGTCCAGGAGACCAAGGGGGAGCTGGGGACCAAGCGAGTTGGAAGCCAGAAGAGTGGCGTGGCACATGGGGCCAGAGGAGCTTCGGGATTGGAAGCCCAACCCGGGGTAGAGGTGTGCCAGGTCCCGGTGGTGCTGAGAGCCTGGTGGCTGGCGTCGGCTTTGATGTGTCAATAAGCACCTTCCGGGTGTCCAGGTTCAAGGCCTAGCGCACAGTACCAGCATCAGCTTGGCTCTCAGGGTGCCTGGCAGCACCAGATAAAAACTCCATCATTTATGCCAGGGCCTTTGAGAACACAGACTCAGAAGTGATGAGAGAACTACCAGGTTGTTGTCCCTGGTGTCCTAAGGAACTCCTCTAGGCCCCACCTCTCAAGGGTCCACACCTCTCCTGATATGACCACCCATCTTCCAACACTTGAAGACAAACCATGGCAAACTACAGCACAATTTCCTATAGCTTTCTCAGAGATCTGGGACCACGGCTCAGTCGGTAGAGTGCTGTTGCTGGACTTTTCTTGCCCCGCCTGTTCCTGTTGGCCGATGGCTAGGGCTTCTTATTGGCTAGCTCTGTCTTAATTACCTTAATTACTAACCCACTTGTATTAAACTAAGTGTTTCCACATGGTCTTATCTTACCAGACAATGCCTGGCCCGTCCTATCCTCCCAGACTCTACATGGCGTCCCCTCATGGTCTCTCTCTGCCTACCTTCCCCAGAATTCTCCTCGTCTCCTAGTCCCAACTATCATCCTGCCTGTATTGGCCAAACAGTGTTTTATGCACCAACCAATAAGAGAAACACATACACAGAAGGACGTCCCCCATCAGAGTGTCTGCCTACCATGCACTGAATTGCTGGCGCTCACCGGCACTCAGGATGAGGAAAGGAGCATCATGTGCTCACAGTCATCTCTGACTCAGCGGCAAGCTCAAAGCCCTGTCTGAAAAACAACAAAACATATGTCTCCACATACACACATATATGAGAATCACATGGCTATGTGTACATATGTGTACCCCTGCATCAGAGGTGGAGCTTAACTCTTCTCAGTACGGGCTCCAAATAGTGACTTTCTTTCACAGATTGAAAAGAAAAATAAGTTTGGAAGGGGGAAAAAAAGAGGTAATTTACAGTGAAGACACTGGGCTGGAGACACCATGATGGGACAGTGCAGGTCACGTTTCCGTGTGTGTGTGGACTCTGGTAACACCTGATGGTGTTGGTCCTTCATTTCTCTGGGATTCGTTCCCAGATCCTCCCAGCTAGATTGTGGGGAAACATCAGCCAGACCTCTCGAGGGATCCTCCCAGCTAGATTGTGGGGAAACATCGGCCAGACCTCTCGAGGGACGTGCTGCACAACCTGATCGATTCTCTTCACAGCCATCAAGGTCATAAAAGTCACAAAGACTCAGGAGGGGAGGAATCTAGAAGTCATGATTGTTGAGTGTCATAAGACCTGGACCAGAGGAACATTAGTGTGAACATCAGTGAACCCAGAGGTCGGTTGATGGTTTTGACAAATGTGCCATGGCCACATAAGGTGTTAGCACTGGGAGACCGTTACACGAATGCACTTATTTGTACAAGCAAGATATCACCACACGTGAACATTCATAGAGTATTCGGCCCCGATACTATTCCACACTACAAATGCATAGCATGTGTGTCTGTAGGCACATCGGGACTATTCATACTATGCCTAACAATCAAATGAACATTTGTAGAGAGAGTATTAGGACCCAATACTATTCTAAACTATAAACATATAGCATGTGTCTCTGTAGACACAGCAGAACTATTGCACTATGCCTAATGATTAAATACGGAACTGGAGACATTGTTTCAGCCACCGGGATGCTGGCTGCTCTTGCAGAGGACCCAGGTTCAGTTTCCAGCACCCACACAGCGAATCACAGCCATCTGTAACTCCAGTTCCTGGGGCTCTGACACCTTCTTCTGGCCTCTGCGGTCTCCAGACACACACAAGGTACACAGCCACACACTCAGGCTAACACCCGAACACACATGATAAAGTAAATCTAAAACAATTTAAATAAATGAGCAAGAGATATTTGGTTGTCCTTTGGGGAATAAACGCATAAAATAAAAATAAATCAGATACAATGGAGGCTCCCTTTGTGTAACAGGCACATTTAACGCAGTGCCTAGTGTATGCGAGGTATTGTTCTAAAAACTTTTCACATGCACGTAAAATCACTTAATTTTCCTGAAACCTCATGATGGAGATATTGGTATGTTTGTAATTTTCCAGCTTCTTAAAATAGTTTAAGATTTATGGTAGGTCGAGAAGGCATGGGACCAAGGTCAAGTGTGTCCCTTCCCCCCCACTCGAACACGGCACACAGTGGGCTGTAGAGATGACTCAGTCAGTAAAGGGCTTGCTGCGAGGATGTGGGCATGAACTCCATGCTCAGGACTCACGGAAAAGCCGGTGCTGGGGACGGGAAGGTTGCCGAGGCAGGAATAGGATGCCTGGGGCTTGCTGGCCAGCCAATGCCGCTGAATCCACGGGCTCAAGGTTCAGTGAGAATACCTGAAGCAGAGAGCAGTAGAAGAAGCACTTGATGTTGACCTCTGGCCTCTATACACATGTGCACAAGTGCCAACACACACACACACACACCCCACATAACTGTAGCACAATAATGAAGAAACTGATGCTTGTGCAATAAGCACAGCTCCCTTAGATTTCCCATTTCTGAGCACACACCTTTGCGTGCGTGTGTCTAGTTCTGTGCCGTGTTTTTTTTTTTTTTCCACATTACTGAAGAGAAAACGGGGCCTAATAAGGTCATCTTTCCCTAGGACATTCAGTTTGCATATGGTGAAGGTCAAGTCTGGGCAAGTTGCTACAGAGTCAACATTGCTTATCGGTAAAGCCCTACTGAGTCTCCGCAGCAATCAGAGAGATTGCATAATAAACTTAAGGACAAGGTGGGACCAGGGAAAAACAAAAAAGCAAACAAACAAAACCCTTAAAAAAAGAAAACCAAAGCACACCTATACCCGTGTGAGCTGACGTGCAAATACCATCCGCGATGAGAAATCAGCTCACAGAACAGTCTTTGCCTTTGGTCCCTCTCTGAGGACTGCAGTTTGCTGTGCACCTTGGGGCAGCATTTATAAGTTGCTGATGTTCCCTGCTGTTACTCGTCATTACCTCTCTCTCGGCTATGGTCGAGCGTCTGTGAATACTGTGCTATTAAAATAACTTTTTATCAAGACCACAGTCATTCCACATCTGCACAGCTCCTCTTATCCATTGTTGATTTGACTCATCTTCCTGGGTTTCCTGGACACTGACGCTCCTGCTTCCCAAGCCCCTCCTGTCCCTCTGTCGTCCTCCAGCCCGTGGGTTTGGATGCCTGCCGTACACCGTGGCTCCTCGTGCTTCCACTTATGACCCTGCTTCTTGGCTGCAGGGTTGTTTGTACAATCACCCTCCTTACACTTCTTCTTGAAATCTTTTTTTTTTCCAGACAGGGTTTCTCTGTATTGTTTTGGAGGCTGTCCTGGAACTCGCTCTGTAGACCAGGCTGCCTCAAACTCACAGAGATCCACCTGCCTCTGCCTCCCGAGCGCTGGGATTAAAGGCGTGCGCCACCACCGCCTGGCTCTTCTTGAAATCTTATGGGTTTCAGAGTCAACATTTAAAACTTGCAGGCTTTTCTTCCCTTCCTCCTAGCTCTTCGTGCCCACACGAGCTCCTCCTCCTCTCAGTGAAAGGTAACCAAGTCAGAAAACATGGCAGCAGGCTCCATCGTGCCCTATCCAGTTCGCAAACACGGCGGTCCTGCACCGTTTCCAATCATCGCTTCTCTGACGGCGTCTAACCACCATTTCCAATCATCCCTTCTCTGACGGCGTCTAAACCACTTCCGCTGCTCTCCCAGCCTATCTCATACACACAACACATACATTAACATCTGACGACCTTACTAACTCTAAACGCCTATCCTAACCCCTTTTTATTGCGACACCCTCTCCCCAAGATCTGCATGCTGACTCCTCCCTCTGCATCCCACTCGGCGCCCCGCCCCCGCTCCCCGCCCCCCGCTTCCCCCTCCCCCGCTGTCTATTCCTCTTTGCCTTACTTAGCTTGCCTTGTCTAGAACATTTTCCCCTCCGCCTTCGCCTTCACTGGCAGAATGACACCTCCCCGTGCTCTCAAGTGTTGGCTCAGTGAGGCTTTCCCGAATGCTTTCTCTGCTAGACATGCTTAATTGCTCAATCACTTCCTTCCGCGTTCCGAGCTTGATCTCACCTCGGGGCTCTGTGTCTCCGGTGCCTTTGGTGGGTGAGACTCTGCTCCCCACGATTCTTAGGGGTGCCCTGCTTTGACCGTTTCTTCCGGCTTAGCTGTCTCTCGCTCGGCCTCAGAACCACCGGGGGCTGAAGTCGACGCCCTGTTCTCCAGTGCCCTCTACTCCTAGTTCTGTCTCCTCGTTTTTGACATTGTCTGCGATTATTGTTTTAGATTTTGAACATTTTATGAGCATGAATGTTTGTCTGTGTTTACATATGTGCATCACCTGTGTGCCTAGTGCCCATGGAGGTCAGAAGAGGGCATTGGATCCCCTAGAGCTGGAGTTACAGATGGTTATGGGCAGCCACGTGGGTGCTGGAAATGGAACCTAGGTTCTCTGTAAGAGCAGCAGGTGCTGAAATGCTAACCCATCTCTTTAGGCCCCATCTGTGATTGCTTTATTCGTTGAGCTGTATGGGTTTGTGTGGACAGAAGTTTCTGTCCCGCCCAGTCCTGCAGCCCTTTAGTCCCAAATAAGCACACAGAGGCTTCTGTTGATTATAAACTGTCTGGTCTATTGCTCAGGCTTCTTACTGGCTGACTCTCTGTTCATTAGTAACCCATTTCTATTAACCTGTGTATCTCCAAGTGATACCCGGGGCTCTTGCTTCCTCGGCAGCTACATGACGTCTTCCTGACTTCACCTACTACTTTTCTTTATTCCTGTTTGGATTTCCTGCCTGGATAAATCCTGCCTGTCCATTGGCTGAAAGAGCTTTATTTAGCACCAGTAAGAGAAACATATTCACAGCATACAGAAGGACATCCCATCATGTTTGTTTCTAAGTTCCCCAGATAAGATGTATTTTCTAGTATACAGTAAACTTGAAATAAAGATTTTAATGAATACAAATTTAAAGGCAATTTAGCGTGTATCAATTATTCTACTGAATGATATTGAGTAAGACACTCATCCCTGATCAGAAATGAGTCTTCTAAAAAGTCAAAGTCCCCAGGGACACTCCTCCTCCAGAAGGCCACACCTCCTCCAGAAGGCCACGCCTCCTCCACAGGGCCATGCCTCCTATACGAGGCCACACCTCCTCCACGAGGCCTCTCCTTCTCCACAAGGCCACACACCTAATCTTTCCCAAACAGTTCCACTCACTGAGGACCAAGCATTTAAATGCTGGAGCCAGTGGGGGCCATTGTCATTCAGTACACCACAGTGGGGGCCACTGTCATCCAGTACACCACAGTTCTTTTCACATGAGCTGTGGGTGACTGAACTCAGGTTCAATGAAGCTACCTCCTCAGCCCACAAGAAAGCCTTTACAAACACACACAGATTAAAACAAACAAACCAAATACCCTTGAGCAGACACAGACTCCCATATCAATCAATAATATTAAAGTAATAACGCAGCAAATTTGAAAAGAAATTAGTGCCCAGCTAAAGAGTGTATAAGACACACAAAGGACTTACAGTGCAGACTTGCAAAAAAAGTAACACACGTATAATTCAGAATTTCTGGACTGTGTATAAACTACAATTGTGCTACTTCCATAAATAAAGGATTAAATAAATAACTGGAAGTGTAAATGCCAAAAGAGATCCTTGTTGACGGGATGGTTTGACTTTTCACAGAGAGCCAGAGAAATCCTCTGGAAAAGGGATTTCTATCAGTATGGGATCCCCCGGAACTGGCGTTATAGTGCACTCCTGTGGGTTGTGTCCTAAGCCAGAGCAGCACGAGTTCTTAACCACGGAGCCATGTCTCCACCCATCTATACATTCCAGTGAAAAGGAAATTAAAGACTCATAAACACTGACCTCTAGCTCACGTGCATGCGTGTTGAAGTGGTGGGGGACACTATGTGTGACTGCAGTTTACCAAGACACGCAGAAAGGAAAGCCCATTCAAGACTTTTCCAGTCACTACGACGGAACACTGAGCAAGGTTTATGGCTCACAAACTGAGGCTTGAAGTGACCATGGTGGGGACACGGTGGCAGGAGCTTGTGGTGTCGTCAGCAGTGACAGAGAGAGAGGGACACCGGGGCTCCTCAGGCCCACTCAGAGGCATGTGTCCACGGAGATTCTAAAGCCCGTCAAGCTGACAGCGTAGGTTGACCATCTCCAGAGATAAATGGGCATAGTAAGTTAAATATACAACAACAACAACAAAAATAAATGGCAGGCCAAGGATATATGTTTGCTTACTATAAACTTTTTAAAAACATCTTGGCTACAGAGAACAAAATGTAGGGACAGACAGCATGGTGATGTGGGGGACACAGGAAATTTTATGCGGCATTTGGTGACAAAAACATGGTGAGAAGGTGAAGGTGACCAGAAGCCTGGCTGTGGCAAGCTCTGTGGACGAGATCTTGTTTCATCCTAGGCAGAGATGTCTCTCGTCACTCCCTAGTCTCAGGGCTGCTCTCTCCAGTGACCTCATCAACCTCCCTGCCTTTTGCAATGTGTTTATTTAGATCTGAATCAGTGTGAAGAATGCTTTTACGTTTCCTGTGGGTTTGCATAGCCCTCCTTGCTTTGATGTCATACAACTTTAACATTTTTTGCATGCCAGTAAAAATTGCTATTTGAATGCATTTCTAGAGGACAGAGGTTTCAAAGGCCTTTGTTTCTACACCTTGGAGCATGTACTTTGAGTTTTTCTCCAAATAAGCAAGGGGCAATTACCAATAGACAATAGGGGATGAATTCACTTTATGCTTTTCTCTGTATAAAACTTCTAAGTGAATATCGTCTCTATCATAAACACCGAGGACCTCCTTAGATGGTTTGTTATAAAAACAAACTCCAAGGCCTGGACAGTCACAACACTTCCATTTTAATAAGCAGAAAGGCAAATATAATTCTTCGGAAGTCTCAGTCGGTTTGCTGGAAAGATGGATCTGTTCAAGGCTCCGCGGGCTTGTTTCTCCTCTTTCCATTTTTCTGCTTCCTTTTGATAATGCGAGAACTATTTGCAAAGGTGTAATGGGCGATGATGTCACAGGCTTGGGAACACTCTGTGTTTTCCATGTAGGGTGGTGAAGCAGCAGAGACCAAGCAAGCCTCCTATTTCCCAGGAGCCCTCTATAAAAGCAAAAGCTGGTCTCACGTCTGGTGTGAAGCCTATGGAAAATAAATATTCTGTGCACACATAAATGGATTGGCAAAACATAGCCAGCAGACCAGAATGGCACACAGTGAGACGGGAGCTCATATAAGCTACTCCTAGCACCAAAGGATAAAACGCTAAATATCCATGTGTGCACTAAGTTAGTGCATTCCGTTGGCAGAATCTTCTTTGATTCATTTTGTTCTTTGGAGGCAGGATGTTATGTAGCCCAGGACTGCTCTGTAGTTCAGTGTGTAGGTCACATTTTTTTATCAAGCTAGGTTGAGAGACCCTCAGCTGAGTGAACGCCTGCATCAGATGGGCTTGACGGGCAATCTGTGAGATGCTCTCTTGATTATGATTGACGTGGGAGGGCCCAGCCCCCTGTGGTGGCACCACCCTTGGGCAGGTGGTCCTGACTTGTGTAAGAAAGCTGTCTGGGTAAGCCAGTAAGCAGCTCCTGCCTCCAGGTTCCTGCCCTGACTTCCCTTTTTGGCAGTATTTTTCTCCTCGGCCCCACGAGTGCTGGTGTCACAGGTGTGTACCGCCCTACCTGGCAAAAGGGGTGCTGGTAGCTTGTTACTTTGGCCTTTTGTGAAATTCCCACAATTCCTGTTTCCACTTCAAAAAACGGCCACGGTGTTGGCCTAAATCAATAGCCAGTCTCTCTGCTTCTTCACCTAACAGAAGTGCGCTTTTGTTTTGGCGCCTATTCCCTGGGCCGGGGCTGCCAGGGTTCCTTACCTCAGCGGTTCAGCTGTGGATCTCAGCGTTCTAACAACTTGCTGTTGCCCGGCCGCAGACCGGTTTAGACCGCCGTAACATACTTCTCCTGCAGTGAGTGTCTGCCTCGGGGCTTCGGGGAATGCCATCCTGGGTGACACATGGAGAGGGACAGCGATGTCACTTTCTGGATCCTCTTGTGTTGGATCTGCAGGTGGCACCCGGGATGGCCTTAGTCTCCTTGTTCCGAGGCTGAAGACGGGGCCAGCGGACAGAGACGATGAAGATGGGGCCCCGGCTCTGTAGCTCACCTTCCCTTCCCATTAGCCAAATGTGACACACGTTTTCTGGTGCCAGCTGCTCAGAGACAGGGCTCCAGGGGGCCCACCAAGCCTAAACCTTACAGTTCGATCACCTAGGAACGGCCAGCACAGAAAGAGAATAAACCTCAATATTTGGATTTCACTTTAAAAAAAACTTCAATATTTGCTTGTTTGTTTGTTTTGCGCATGTGTGCACAGGGACATATAGGTGCCTGTGTGCATGGGTGCCCTGTGTGTTCCAGTATGAACGGGGCACACGGGCACCCTGTATGCACGTGGAGGTCAGAGGATAACTTGGGGTTATTGGTTCTCTCTTTCCCGTGGTCCTGGTGACCACACTCAGGTTGCCAGGCTTGGTAGCAAGCACTTTACCCACTGAGTCATTTTGCCAGCCCTTGTCTTCCATTTTTAATATGGCACGAAAGGAGATAATTCAATGCATGTATTAAATAATTAACATAAAAATTTCCCTAAGGTGATTTTATTAAAAGAGGCTTAAAAGGATATAAGATTTGATTTTATAAAAAGAAAGGAAAATTGTTTTCATAAACCAAAGGGTATGTGACAGAGGGCCTGTTCCCCCGACACAGACTCCACCACCAAAGGTCTCTTTGATGAAGTTAGCTTCTCCAGGCAGTGCTTTGAAAACCTCAGGTCCAAGTGATGGGGAGAATGTTTTTACTAGCATTTAAGATGAAAGGGGCTATGTTAAAAGACGGAGGGGAAAGGCTGATCACTCCTGTGTGAGTGAAGACAACCGGGAAGGGCTTTCCCTCAGCCAGCTTGGGCTCTTGTCGCGGCAGGCACAAGGTGCTAGGATAAAACGTGAGGAACCCTGGTGGATTCCCCGGCGGGTGAGGGTGACCCAGGCAGAGGGACACACACCGGGCAGACAGAGCTTAGTGAGAAGTTTTATTAAAAGGGGGAGGGGGAAGGAAAGAGAAAAGAGGCAAAGAGACTCGGAGACACAGAGAGGACAGGAGAGAAGAGGCAGGAAAAGTCCTGTCTGCCCCAGGGGAACAACGAGAAAGAGAGCGGGAAAGAGAGCAGAAGTGGGCAGGGGTCTTTCTTTTAAAGGGGTCCTTTGCTCCTGGGCTGACCAGGGTACCGCCTGAGCGCATTCTGCCAGGTAGTAACGCCTGAATCCTTACACAAGGCACCATAGGGAAACAGACTGCTCCGCCCAGAGCCTGGCTCAGCTGTAGGGGAAGCAGCGACCGCCGCTAAGTGGATACACACAGAGGAACAGAGGAACAGAGGAGAGGCCGAAATGGAATGGCCCTTGTTTCCTTTGGAAGCACATGTCTCGGGTTCTCGTGGCTGTGGTAACATTTCTCAACAACAGCAACCCAGTTCAGAAGGGTTTATCAGGCTCAAAGTTCTAGTGCTGTCCATCAAGGGTGGGAGTCACAGTGAACCCACGGTCAGGAAGCAGGAATCAAATGCATTCAGGACAGCTCTCGGATCACTCCCTCCCCTTCGTACGGTCTAGCACCCATTGCCCAAGGAAGGGTCCTGCTTGCGTTTAAGATGCTTTCACACACCAGAAAACAAAAGTAAGAGGATTCCCATCACCAATGTCATTCTAGAGTCTGTCAAGTTGACAACCAACACTGACCGTCTCACGACAGCCAATGCCCTTTCTCCCCAAATAATCTTTTTATTTGTTGGCTACTGTGGCCTCTATGTGCATAAGAATCAGAAAAATACACTAGGTGGTGGTGGCACATGCCTTTAATTCCAGCACTCAGGAGGCAGAGGCAGGTGGGTGGATCTCTTTCTGTGTGAGTTCCAGGCTAGCCTGGTCTACAGAGTGAGATCTAGGACCAGAACAGTCAGAGCTACAGAGAGAAATCCTGTCTCGAAAGAAAGAAAGAGAGAGAGAGAGAAAGAGAGAAAGAAAGATGAAAAAGAGGAGAGAGAGAGAGAGAGAGAGAGAGAGAGAGAGAGAGAGAGAGAGAGAGAGAGAGAGAGAGAAAGGAAGGAAAGAAACTAGAAGTGGCAATGCATACTTGTAATCTCAGTGCTGACAAGGCAGAGGCCAGAGTATTCCTGGAGTCCACTGCTCAGCTTGTTTCTAGGCCATCGAGAGACCCTGTCTCAAAAACCGAGGTGGACAGTGCCTGAACTCAAATTGACACCTGGCCCACACACACATGCAGTGAGCACATAGATGCCTGCACACGCATGAACATGTACATGTACACAAGCGCAAGACGTTATGAACATCGCTCAGGCTCGCTTGCTTGCTGTGGCTGGCCATGGGTTCTAACCACCTGGAACCATGTGAGCCCCAAATTAAAAGCCCTCCTTTTGTAAGTTGCCTAGGTCATGGTGCTTTGTCACAGCAACAGAAAAGTCACGGAGACGTACAGAATCTGAAAGCTTTAATTTTTCTTGGTCCCAAAGAACAAACCCCAGAGTTGGCAGACATGCAGATGAAGGCTCTACCCATGAGCCCTACTCAGTCAAGACCTGGCGATGGCATCAGGGGGCTCTGGAGGCTGACTGGTAATGGAGACAAGGAGGGCGTCACAAATCATCCTCGGGCCCGAAGTCTAAAAGTCAATCCGGACAGACCACAAGCGTATCCCCTGTCTCCACTCATGCCGCTAAACCTCCGAAGAGAGGCCAGCATCAGGGATGACTTGATTGTTTACAAATGCTAATAAATAACACAATTTAGATAGGGTACATGGAATTTAAGATTTCCCCCCTTGGAGTCACAAAAGGCAGGGTTTCAAATAAAACGCTCTCTGAAACTCAGTGTGTGTAATATTGCTACCGACCAGGTGGAGGGGGCTGCCAATAAAAAAAAAAAAACATCAATTATTTACTATGTGTGAGCCTTGTACCAGCCGGCGGGGCCGGGGGAGGGGTGGCCATTCTGGCCGCTCCATCTTCGCTCGCAAGGCACCTCCGTGGACCTCAATCTTACCTTGAGCTTTCTTGGCACGTTTTGACGCAAAGCCCTATCAGTGAGCACTGCCGGCCAATTCTTTTTATTTTTTTTTAAAGGAAATAGCTAAGTCATCTGGTTCCACTTTCCACGCAGAGCTGGTCCAGACAGGACGGGTTGCTTCATGTAGAGCTTTTTGGCCAGTAGCCACCTGCCCCTGGAGCACCGTTTTTCGGCTGGGATGGACTACTCCAGCATCGTCGCTGCAAGGAGCTGCCTTTTGGCCCTTGTCGGTAGTATCTGCCTATTGCTGCTCACAGAAATAGCAACTATAAGGACACCCAGTCCATTACAGCTTTGGAATCCCTTTACGGTTTTTAGCTGTTTCGTAATAAACATTCGACACGCATAGGATTGCAAAAAAAAAAAAATTAGGCTCTTTAAATGAAATCTAAGCTGGACGTGTTGGCTCATGCCTGGATCGCAGTGCTTGGGAGACAGAGGCAGACTAGGAGTTCAAGGCCAGCATCAATTATATGGTGAGTTTAGCACCAGCCTGGGCTGCATGAGATCCTGTCTTTAAAAATACAAAAAAGGGGACGGGGCGGGGTGGAGGGGAGGACAAGGAGAGCTCGATAGATAAAGCAAATCCCGCACAGGTATGCGGGCTAGGATTCAGATCCTTAGCACACTTGTCATCGGCAGATGAGTGTGTCAGCCTGTTTGTAACCACAACCCCAGGGCAGGCTTGCTAGCTGAGCTACCCAAATCCATGTGCTTTAGACTGAGTGAGAGACCCTGCTTCAGTGTATAAGGTGGAGAACAACTGAGAAAGTCTTGTTAACCTCTGCCGACTCCCCCCCGGGCACACATGTTCTGTGGCCACACATGAGAGATCAGTGCATGCACACAGACACACACACACCACACAGAGTTACACTAAAGTAACCCAAAAAGCAAAATAAAATTTGATCCTTGTGTTATGAGGGATAATACCCACATAAATAAGGTACACAATGCACACAGGAAAAGGCTCGGCATTCATACACAGTAAGACGCATAATACACACAATAAGGTGCTGTCTTAGTTGGGGCGTCTATTGCCGTGAAAAGACACCATGACCACAGAAACCCTTGCAAGGTAAAACAGTTCATTGGGGTGGCTCGCTTAGAGTTTAAGAGGTTCAGCCCATTATCATCGGGACCGGGAGCACGGCGGTGTGCTGTTGGTGCTGGAGCTGAGAGTTCCGGATCATTCAGGTAACAGGAAGACAGATACAGTCGCGCTGAGGGAAGCCGGAACAGAAGAGACCTCAAAGCCCACCCCCACAGTGACACACTTCCTCCGACAACGCCACACCTCCTAATAGTGCCCCTCCCTATGTGAGCCATGTTCTTTGCCACCACAGGTACATAACACATAAGCAGTAGGTTACACCACACACACAAGAAGGTACATAACACACAGGCAAAAAGCTACACAACACACACACTTAATAAGTCTCACAACATGCACACAACTCAAGGACTTACGTGTGTGACCACATCAAGTTGAGGGTCAACGCCACACCCAAGCATTTCTGGTGCCCTTTCCAGCTATCACTGCAAACTCTGCTGCTTGCACGACACGTGTATCCTAGCACGCATGGCTCTCACTTTCTTGCTTCTTTGTAGTCATGCATGGTCCTGAATCATCCATCAAATCCTGCAGTTTGGGTTGGCTCCGGTGGATTTTGTACTCGCCCATGAGGACTAACTTTTTTATTTTTTTATTTTTTTTTTGGTTTTTACAAGACAGGGTTTCTCTGTATTGTTTTGGAGGCTATCGGTTCAGCCTGGCCTTGAACTCACAGAGATCCGCCTGCCTCTGTCTCCCGAGTGCTGGGATTAAAGGCATGCGCCACCACCGCCCGGCCCATGAGGACTAACTTGCTTGCACAGGTCTTCTTAGACGAACAAGGTTGGCTTCTCCATACTCTAACATCCCCATCTGGAGTTAGGGGCTGAACCCAGAGTCCCACACCAGGCTAGTGCCTGACCACCGAGATACTTCTCAAGCTGTCTTGTTTCATCTTTTGTTTTCCCCATGTTACAGGCGATGGCTAACGTCCATGACCAATTTTTACTGGATTTGAAATAATAGAATATAATCCAGAGAGGGTTACACGCGTAGTGGAGAACCATCTTGAATGTGCATGGACTAGGGTCTTGGACTGAGTAAAAAGGAGAGATGGGGAGGGATGGAAGAAGAGAGGGAGAGAGGGAGAGAGGGAGAGAGAGAGAGAGAGAGAGGGACAGAGACAGAGACAGAGACAGAGACAGAGACAGAGACAGAGAGAAAGCCTATGGTGGTTTGAAAGAAAATGGCCCCAAAAGGGAGTGGCACTATTAGGAGGTATGATGTGGGTTGTCCTCCTGTATACTACGAATATGTGGTGCTTTCACTGGTTGATGAATAAAACTGTTCTGACCAATGACCGGGTAGAATAGAACCAGGCAGGAAATCCAGACAGAGATATGGAGAGGAAGAAGGCGGAGTCAGGAAGACGCCATGTAGCTGCTGAAGGGGTGAGATGCCAGGACATTACCAGTAAGCCACAGCCACGTGGTGATACACAGATTAATAGAAATGGGTTCATTTAATTGTGAGAGCCAGCCAGTAATACGCCTGAGCCATTGGCCAAACAATCGTAATTAATGCTAAACTTCAGAGTGGTTATTTGGGAACTGGCAGGCAGGACAAGAAACCTCCAACTACAGAGGTGTGGCTTTGTTAGATGTGGGTGCAGCCCTGCTGGAGGAAGTTTGTTACTGTGGAGTTGGGCTTGAGATCTCATTCATGTTCAAGCCATGCCCAGTGTCTCAGTTCACTTCCTGCTGCCCGAGAGACAAAGACGTAGGACTCTCAGCTCCTTCTCCAGCACCGCATCTGCCTGCACGCCGCCACGCTTCCCGCAATGGCGATAATGGACTGAACCTCTGAAACTGTAAGCCACTGCAATGAAATGTTTTCCTTTGTAAGAGTTTCCATGGCCGTGGTGTCTCTTCACAGCAATAGGAACCTAGCTAAGACACCATATGAGCACTGAAGTGCAAGCAAGCAGCCCCGGCTGCCACAGACAGGAGCTGGCCCCGCTGTGGTAGACTGTGCCCTCAACGTGGGAACTGCATCAGCCAGGCCTCCTTAACTTCATTCTTTTTTTGTTTTGTTTTGTTTGTTTTTTTGTTTTGTTTTTTGAGACAGGGTTTTTCTGTGGCTTTGGAGCCTGTTCTGGAACTAGCTCTTGTAGACCAGGCTGGTCTCGAACTCACAGAGATCCGCCTGCCTCTGCTTCCCGAGTGCTGGGATTAAAGGCGTGCACCACCAATGCTCGGCTTAACTTCATTCTTGTCAGAGATTTTGTCACAGTCATGGGGAAAAGAAGGAATACTGGGGTGTCTCGTCAGGACTAGGCAAGTGTACTGTTGTGTTGGACAACCTCCCCAGCTTCTGTAGTTGACTTTTGAGACGTATCAAGGCTGTTTCCATCTGAGATTAATTCCTTTCATCAATGTGGGTCAACTTTGCTGAATGGAAGCACCACAGCTTACTTGTCTATTTACTATTGGTTGAAGTTTGGACTCAGACCTACTTTGGTTAATAGAAATAAAAACGTTTATGAGCCTTATTGTACACATGGATGCAAGTTTACATGTCTGCTAATGGATTATGGAGTACCACTTACTAGGGAACATTACTTAGCTTTAATTTGTTCATATCTACACGTGGTCTATTGCTAGTTACAATGTTGCTGTTAGACTTTTAGTTTATTTGATTTTAATTACCTCCCTCCTAACCAGAGTGTGGTGTGCATGTGTGTGCGTGTGCGTGTGAATGCGTGCGTGCATGCGTGTGTGTGTGTGTGTGTGTGTGTGTGTGTGTGTGTGTGTGCGCGCATTCAGGAGTGCATTCATGTTTGCCCATGAGTCCCAGGGTGGCCATAGGCAAAAGTCCCTGGAGCTAGGGTTGCAGGCGATTGTAAGCTGCCCAGTGCAGGTACTGGAAATAGGTCCCCTGGGAGAGCAACAGGTGCTCTCACCCGCTGAGCCATCTCTCCAGTCCTGGACCCTGGTCATCATCTTCCTGCTGGGTTACGGTTTTCCTCTGCTGAACTTAGCATGGATCCAGCTGATATCGCCAGGCTCTTTCCCCCTTTCCATACACACACTGAGCTCTCGGACTTGCATAGTGTTCTTTAAAAATCCCCTGCTCGTCTTCCTGAGTGTTTCTTTTTTTTAAAATTAACTTATAAAACCTCTTATTACGTACAATTTAAAATCTCTCACTTACTGAGGGTGGGGCATGTGCTACAGTTCATGAGGTCAGGGGTCAACGTCCAGGAGTCTGCTGCTGAGGGCTCAGGGCGTCAAACTCAGGTCTTCAGTCTTCCCAGCGGGGACCCTAACCCACAGAGCCATCACAACAGCCCTTAGTCTGTTTTTATACGAGGAGTTCATTATTGATTTGTGTTCCGTTATTGTGTGATTGTGTGTGCGTGTGTGTGTGTGTGTGTGTGTGTGTGTGTGTGTGTGTGTGGCCTGTAATTCAGCCTCCGTTTTCTTAGGGAGTCTGCTTTCATCCGTTTAAATAGCTCTTAATTTTAGCCTAGCCCAGGTTTACAGCCCTTCCCTTTTTAACTGTTGTTTGTTGTGCCAAAAACAGAAATCCTTTTCCTTCACAGACCTGAAGCTATGTCCGCATGGGGTAAAGAAAGAAGACACAGGAGGAGGGGATGGGGCTGCAGAAAAGTCTCTGTCCTCAAGGTGCTTGCGACGTCAGGATGAGGACCTAGGTCTTTCTCATTTTCACCCCACCCCCAACTTCTCAGCTCCCTGCTGGAATGCCTTTGCTCACTGTTATTATCTAATGGCGCTCCACAGTTGAGCATCTTAGAGCCAGCCGAGGGTAGGCCTGGCTCTGGCGCTGGCCCGAGGTGGCAGTCGCGGCCTCAGCCGTGTCTGAGGGAGAACTGACTCTGGGGCTAACACTTACGATGCCATCCTGCCTCTCTCACCCTGGCTTCTCTCCACAATCTTGAACGGAACTGGCAGCTTGGCACTGCCCACCCAGTGTTCCCGAGAGGCCGAGGAACATAGATAGGGTTAGAGAGAGAACGGCGTGTAGGCGTGTAGAGCGAAGTCAGTTCAGGCACTGTGCTCTGCTTTGAGGGGCGGGTCTCCTAACCATCTCCCTGTTCCCATCTGGAGCATGCTGAGGCTAGCCCAGGTAGCAGGGCCAGTGAATCCCCAGATTTCTTGTTGTCTTTCCAGAATGGAGGCAGAGCTCTTTCCTCTCTCTGCGGTCACTTAGTTTGGGTTCTTGTTGCTGTGAAGAGACACTATGACCATGGCAACTCCTACAAAGGAAACATCTAATTGGGGTTGGCTTGCAGTTCAGAGGTTTAGTCCTTTATCACCCTGGTGGGAAACATGGCGGCAGGCATGCAGACATGACGCCGGAGAGTTAACTGAGAGTTCTACATCTTGATCCTCAGGCAGCAGTAGTGTCTGCCACACTGGGTGTAGCTTGAGCATAGGAGACCTCAAAGCCTGCCTCCACAGTGACACACTTCCTCCAACAAAGCCACACCTTCCAATAAAGCCACTCCCCATGGGTCAAACATTCAAACACATGAGTCCCGGGTGGGGTGGGGGGAGCATTTCTATTCAAACCACCAGAGTAACCTTTGCAGCTTTTCCTCTTAAGGATGGCTGATATTTATGAGTAAACCAGGAAAAAGACTTCCTTCTCATGGCTCTGCCCGAAAATGGGTAGCCATTTCATAATTTTAATATTTATTTATTATTTCTGTGTGTGTGTATGGCGTGCAGGTACATATGTGGAGGTCAGATGACCTTGCGGAACTGATTCACATGATGAGTTCTGGGGCTCAAACTCAGGTCTCCAGGCTCATACTGCAAATCTCTATGCCCGAGTCGTCTCACTGGTCCCGATAACTATTTCTTAACAAGCACAACTGCCCAATAGGCGTATAAGTGATGCAGAAACTGGAAATAGCTTTCTAAAACTACTATCATGGTTAATTACTTTAATTTCTTTTCTTTTTTACACTATTTCAGGTCAATCCCATCTGTTGTGAGGGGCTGGAGCTAAGAGAAAACAAGACAAAATGGATGTAGCTAAATTACAACACCAGCGTAACTCCATCAGGTTTGTCTGATGTGGTGTCTCCTACAGGGCCAGCATTATGTTTAATAAAACACCCTTTCAGAGGTGCAGGGCCCAAGTCCATTTTTTTTTTTTTTGTCCCTTAGTTTACCTCTGACTTCCCCTCTGTGGTAACCGTGACTTCTAGGGTTTCAGCTGGGGTTGAAGGTTCGAGAGGGGTGGTGTCTATTCATGGGGGTGCACCTGATGGTTATGGATAGAACCCCCAGGAGCCTATCTTTCATCTGATGTTTAACTCTGTGGGTCGCCTTCTTTAACTGTATGAGCATTCTCTCTTCTTAGGTAGGTGTCTTAGTCAGGGTTTTCTATTGCAGTAAGGGAACACCATGACCAAGAAAAGCAAGTTAAGAGGGGGGGAGGGTTTACCTGGCTTATACTTCAGCACTGCTGGTCACTACTGCAGGGAGTCAGAACAGGAACTCACACAGGGCCAGGAACCTGAAGGCAGGAGCTGATGCAGAGGCCACAGAGGGTGCTGGCTTGCTCAGTCTGCTTTTTTATAGAACCCGGGACCACCAGCCCAGGGATGGCCCCACCCACAATGGGCTGGGCACCTCCCCCATCAATCGCTAATTGAGAAAATGTCTTACAGCTGGATCTTAGGAGGAATTTTTCTCCGTTGGGTTTCCCTTCTCCCAGGACTCTATCACACTGCCACGCCCAGCTTCACCGTTTTCTCTGAGACTTCTTACTTGTACATTTGCATTTTAAAAGGAAAACCCTCGAGTCACAAGACTAACCTGAAACTCAAAAGGAGACTCATGGACACGCTAAGCAGCACTTTGAGAAGAGGACAATGACTGTTTTTTAAGGCACAGAAGGCAGGGGAGGGGAACGAGAGTACCCCCTTCCCCCTCCCACAAGACTTTAAAGAATACCGCACCAAATATTTCAGGCATTCATGAGAACCAGCTCTGGAAAGCCGATGGGAAGAAAGGAGATATTCTTTCCAGCACCCACGTGCCCGAAGCCATCCCCCTAACAGTCTCCAGAGTTCGCACAATTGGCCCTGAGATTTCCAAACGCTTGGGCTGGGTCGCCGGGGTGAGAATCTTGCCATTGCCATGTTCCTGGTGTCCTTTAGTCTGGTCTTAGCTGACAGACGTTAACTCCTCTCTTAAGCAGCCTTTCTGCCCTGTCTTCCGGGCATAAGTACCAAGTCGAGCGTTCCTTAAAGCCCGGGATTCTAAACAGTGTTACACTGTCTTGGAAGCCCTCTGCATATTTGCTAAATTTGTACCTCAGAGCCATGCACAGGATGAGACACAGCGATAAGACAGACTCCTGGTCCTGCTGAAGGTCCGTGTGCAGTGCCATGTCCAGTGTGAGAGCAGGGTAGTCACGGATCCTGGCTAAGCCCACGCGCTCCCACAGACAGCAGTGTAGAGACAGGAAACCTTTTATGTATGACAGGGGTTTTAGACAACTACAACGGAAATGAGTGTATCTGAGGCTCCAACAACTGTGCTGTCCACAAACGTATTATTTCACAGTGCACAGAAACCTCTCATCAGAGACATTTTGTGATCCTACTTTCCTGTTAGGGGATTTTTTTTTTAATGGCACTCTGATACTCCCGAGACTGTCAATAAAGTTTACTTTGAATCAGTGGGTGGAGCTGGCTACTAGCTGACCAAAACTAGCCGTAGACGTTTTGGAGGACCTAGTCCATATGGAGAGACACAGAGAGTAGTGGGTAGGGGCCGAGAGAAAGATCCTCTCAGCTGTTTTGGGATCAAAGAAGGAGAGAGAGAGGAGGTCACTGGCCACTTTTCCGACACACCTCTGATCATTCAGGGTCCTACCCCAATGTCTGACTCCGCAGTTATTATTGATAAAGAATAATCAGGTAAACACTTTATCTGGTGTCCAACACGGGGCACGAGATCACGAGACAGTTGCTCACCGCGGGCTTTGCAGACGCTGCTGCTGACTTTCCCACCCTCCCCCCAGGCCCTCCCCTCGAGACTGGGGTTTTACAGTTGCAGCCTCTTTACACAGATAATTTAGAAAAAAAAAATGTTTGATGAAGTAAAGAGATTTTTGCCTCGTTGGGGATTTCAAATCGTTCCTGAATCCTAAGGGGAGGTTCTATTAATCACCTAGGATATAAGATAGGTTTACAGAAAGTTCAGCCATTGGAAGTACAAATCAGGAGAGATCAATTACAAATTCTTTATCATTTTCAAAAATTGCTGGGAGATATTAACCAGCTATGACCCACAACTGGATTGACAACTCAAGAACTATGTAATTTACTTCAAACCTTACAAGGTGATAAGGACTTAGAAAATGATCAGCTGAGGCTGAGAGAGTTGGCACTGGTACAGCTATGTAGAAAAGCTCTCTGAATTGATTCTGAATGGAAAATGAAGACTTCATTAATTGCAGGAATAGACCCCGCAGAAATTGTGGTACCTTTTACTGATGCTGACATTTCCTCATTGTGGGCAGAAAATGAACATTGGCAAAGGGCTTATGGTAATTTCTTGGAGGAGATTAGTAACAAATATCATCAAAACAAGAGACTTCAATTTATAAAGAGAACTAGTTGGATTCTTCCTCACATTGTATGAGGAAGGCCAATTTCTGGGGTCCCTTACATTCTATATTGATGCAAATAAATCAGGAAAGGCAGGCTACAAGCCAGGAAATTTAATTAAAGTGGATCTAAGTCCTTATTATTCTGTTCAAAAGTCAGAATTAGATGCTATTCTTAAGGTATAATTATAGTTTCCCAAAACTCTTAATATAGTTGCTGACTCTCAATATTCAGAAAGAATTGTTTTATATATTGAAACTGCTGAACTTATTCCAGATGATTCAGAATTAGCTTTGTTTCTTGATGGGAGATGCCATTCTGTAAATCTGTCTCTTATTGGTTGTTGAATAAAGCACTGTTGGCCAATAGGGAAGCAAGATTGGTGGGACTAGGAGTCGAGGAGGATTCTGGGCAAGAGAAACACAGGGAGTCATCATGTAGCCGCCATAGAAGTAAGAGGTCTGGACCCTTCAGTAAGAGAAATACTGATATTAATAATTATGAGGAAAATACTTAAGTCAGAGATACCCAGTAAGAAACCAAGCAAAAGGCCAACAGCTTCATAATTAACATAGCCTCCTGTGCGTTCATTTGGGACTGATATGGTTCTGGAACCAGGCTGGTGGGAAGGCTTTACTCTAGTTTCTTATTCAACTATAAGAAATAATCAGAAATAGAAATCACACCTTGTATATAATAGATATCGGATCCCATATGGGTCTACCAGGCCTCTAGCACAAGGTAGTGATGAAATTTATCAACTGTTGGTAGGAAATGTGCAAGAAGCCTCAGAATTTCATAACAAACACCATGTTAATAGCAAGTATTTGAAAAAAAGATTTTTCCATCACTTGGCAGCAAGCCAAGGATATTGTAAGGAAATGTCCTACTTGTTCTTTATACAACCAAACTCCACTACCTGCAGTAAGTAACCCTAAAGGTACTCAAAGGAATGAAATTTGACAAATGGGTGTGTTTCATTATGTGGAGTTTAGAAAATTAAAATATGCACGCCATACTATAGAGACATATTCAGGATTTCAATGTGTAACTGTTTGAGTTTGAAAAAAACTGATTCTGCAATCACACATTTACTAGAAGTTATGGCCATCATGGGAATACCTGTAGAAATTAAGATTGACAATGCTCCAGCGTATGTCTCGAGTAAAATGAAATTTTTTCACATTATAATATAAAATACATTACAGGTATAGTTATAGAAAGATCTAATTCCACCTTAAAAGGCATGCTTAATAAACAGAAAGGGTAATAAAGGCCTCCGAAGATAGACTACATGATGCTTTATAAATTCACATTTTAAACTGCTACTGACAAAGGAATGACAGCTGTGCATAAACATTGCATAGTAGAAAAAAAAAACTGATGAATTAAATCAGCCTGTATCCTTTAGAGACATGTTGACCTCAGAATGGAAACAAGGGTATGTTACATTGGGGAAGAGGTTTTGCTTTTGTTTCCACAGGAAAAGAAATGTTACAGATACCATCAAGACTGATAAAGATTGTATTCGACCAAGAGAAACTTCTTGATTAGAAGAGGTAGAATTCATCAGACAGTGTGGCCGTTCAATCTAAGCTAACTTATAAGACTAAAAAATGCCTTTCATTTGATCAGACATAACTTGCCAAAAAGGGAAACTCCCCAGAGTTAGGATTGGCACAGGGCTTATTCCCAAGAGAATAAAGGCATCCAGAATAAAGGAATCTGAAGACCAATGGACAAATGAGACATCTGAAGAAAACAGGGGAATCATCCAGAAAAAAATGTCTCAAAAAAAAAAGAGTAATTGGCCTAATGATATAGCACATGTCCAACACAATAAAATTTCATAAATCTTCCCAATTGTTTGTTTCTGTTGTTCTCTACAGACATATAAGACAAATGGTCTTTTTGTAGTTCTAATTGAATTAAAACTTAAGTGTGCTTTAGAGTCAGAGTGCGGCTCTCTCCTTTTTTAAACCCAAGCATGCTTGTTAAGGGAAAATCCAAAATCTCTGTCTCATGTCAGAAGATCCACCCAGTATGTGACAGAAGAAAAACCAAAATTAAGGGACTATTCTATTGCCACTAATCTCATAATTCCCTGGTCTTATTTTGACTTTTTATAACTTTTCTTAGAGTATAAGTATTATACCAGAATCTATAAGATATATAAATGCATGTATTTAAGTTTTCTGTTGTGATATTAACATATAGAGTACTAGCTGTTTCTAGAAACAGGCTTCATTTAGCTTCCTGTACAGGATTTCAGGCTTGATCTGTGATCTTTTAACCTCTCCAAGATCTGGTGTATATGACATTGAAAATGTTTAAGTTTTATGCAGTGAACTGTGACCATTCCTAACAATGAACTTTGTAGTCTCTGATGAGGCCCCACAATGACATTTCCACCCACATTGTGGTAATGCCACTAAGCTGGCAAATACCACCCAAAGACCAGCTTTGGACCACAAACTGCTCAGGACAACTTCAAGTCAGTTAGTTAGGATGGCCCAGCCTCACAGAGCCCTCCAGCCAGGACTTCAGATAAGCCTTGTGCTTTCCTGTTACACAGAACTGGCAACAAATGATATGGTTACCTTTCCTGAGACTTGATCATCACGTCAGTTTTTTCAGGGTCCCCTATAGAAGCTGCCACCCCATACGACAGGAGGTAGTTTTAAGAACACGACAAAAGTTGGAGTGGGTTGTTTTTGGTCATTCAGTGGGTTATCAATGTTTATTATGATTTAGAGGGTTGGCTGCAAGTTGTTACTGGGTCATGGTCAGAGAGGAAACTAAACAAAGGAGGTTAGATTCAGGGATCTCTTTTTGTAAAGAAAATAGGTGGGATATAGGAATGATAGGATAAAAAGGATAGATTATTGAATCTACTTTTAAACTAAAAAAGTGACTAGTAGTCTTAAATATTTTACATTGGTTTGCACTTTTGTATATTGATACAAATCTAAGGTTATTTTGGTTTTTAACATACTGTATATGTTTTTTATACTAGGCAGCTCATTTTAAAATGTAATTTAAAGTATAGTCCTTAAATGACATTATTATAACCTGTTTAAGATAATTAAAAATTGTAGGTTAGTAGTTAGTCATCTGTAACAATCAAATTTGTGGCCATGTCATGTATGTTTTCAAGGTCAAACAGAGACATAATTTAGATAGACTGTAGAGAGAAGCCTTTTTCTTGTCTGCCTCTTGGTTTTTCCCCACCAGTTGCCTGGGCTCTGCCACGTTGTAGTCCCCAAATAACACACAAGACGCTGTATTAATTATGAAGCTGTTGGCCTTGCTTGTTTCTTACTGGCTATCTCTGACTTAAGTATTTACCCCATAACTGTTAATCTAAGTATTTCTTTTACCGGAGAAAAGTTTCCGGGCTTCTTACCCCTATGGCAGTTACATCTTGACTCCCTGTGTTTCTCCTACCCAGAGTCCTCCTGGACTCCTAGTCCCACCTGTCTTGCTTCCCTATTGTCCAACAGTGCTTTATTGACATATACACAGGACTTTCCCATCAATAGACGGATGACCTCCAAGCACTTCATGGATGACAGAATATGGCATTTAAGATGTTTTGATAACATAAGACTTTTCATGATGGTGAGATATGTCTGCTCATGTCAGCACTAATCTACTTCAGAGAGATGGGCATCAAAGAACTTCCATATGGAGTTTGCTTTCATTATGGGAAAGTTAGACACTGGACAAGAAACTGCCCTTGCCTTGACTGCTGACAGTACTCTGTCCAAATTAGACAAGCAGGACACAAAAGAAGGTGACTGCTGAAATTTGCCAAGACAACATAGGATAGTCCTTCAAAATTCCTGCTTCACAGAAAAGTCTGTCATACATTCTAGGCCTGTAAGCCAAAGATGTATGCCCCAATATTGCAGAGGAACCCTGGGTAACTGTTCAGGCAGCCAGCTTTCTCTGTCATTTCTATAATTTTGAAGTTGTGTGCTCTATACTTCCTGGGTCTCTGATGGAGCTGAGGATTAGATAGTTATAGCTTCCTTGTTACCAAACTCAGAAAAGAAACCCACAAAAGAGGTGTAAAGTTTATATAGTGTTGAAAGACATAAAAACTTAAATTATTTATCTAAGAAAATGTTTTGAGGTCCAAAAAGCTAGTTTTGGATTGTCAATACAAGTTAGGATAGAAAAGTCCCCTCACCACATAATAATCAAAACAAAAAACATACAAAATAAAAAAAGAATATAAAAAAAACAAGTTAGGATAGAAAATGAATTAGGTACCAACCTTTGGACTCACCAAGATAGGACAGATAGATAATGGAGTATTTTCTCTGAGCTTGCCAAATGCAGACATTGTGATTGTAATCCTTACCTGATAATTGCCTTACTGTCTATAGTTTCACTGTGTTACAGTTAATACCTTTCCTTTTTATTTAGACAAAAAGGGAGAATGTCGTGCGATGTTTTTTTATCACACTCTGATACTCCTGGGGCTGTCAATAAAGTTTACTTTAAATCAGAGGGTGGAGCTAGCTACTAGCTGACCAAAATCAGCCATGGAGGTTTTGGAGGACCAAGGACATATAGAGAGACACAAGAAATAGTATGATGGGCCTTTTGGATTGAGGAAGGAGAGAGGGAGAGGGACATTCATCACCCCACCACCATTTCTCTGATCATTCAGGTTCTTACCGGAATATCTGACCCTCAAGTTCTCACTGGTAAAGAATAGTTAGATAGATGTTTCACCTTTCAGAAGAAGTCAACAGAATATGAAGATACCTCTGTTATGGTTCAGCTACAAAGTATCCCCCAAAAGGTGCAGGTGTGAACTCAGGCCCCAGATTGTGGCTCTTGGGGGGGGGAGTGATTAGATCAGGAGGGCGTTAATAGACAAATTTATTAATGGATTGCTAGTTGAGTTGATTATTGGGAGGCAGTGGACCCGGGGAAGGTGGACCTGGCTGGAGGAAATGTGTGGGTACACGCAATTGACTTCTCCTCGCAATTGACTTCTCCTCCGCCTACTTCTCTCTGCTTCCTGGCCACCAGGAGGTGAGCCCCACTACTCCCTCCCCGTACTGTTCAATCCTGCCTCGGGCCGAGAACAATGAGCTCTCAGCTTACCATGGGCTCTAAGACTCCGGATTCATGAGCTTTCTACTCTATTCCACTTTCCCCAGGTGTTTTCTGGAAGCCATGGAAACTTGTGAGTGTAGTTGCATTCCTGTGAACCAAATAGGAAGCATGAAGACAGTAATTGGAGCTCAGATATTTGTGCTTCAAGTTTAGACATGATGCACATGCGAGAACATTGCCAGTAAATACACAGCAGCTTCGATGCCGGGGAATGACCTGCCAGACAGGGACACGCAGGCTAATGACTCTATTTCCTAAAATTGTAACTCTCTTACCTTGAACAAAAGGGAACTGTTGCAAAGTAGCCTAGCTGTTCAAAAGCTCTACCAAAGAAGGGGAGAAAAAGAATGTCAGGACTTGCTAGATGGCTCAGTAGGGAAAGGCACCTGCCACCAATCCTTACGGCCTGAATTAGGTCCTGGGGACCCATGCGGTAGAAAGAGAGAAGAGATTCTGGAAAGTTGCCCTCTGACCTCCATATGTGTGCAATGGCATACCTGCACCCGCATTCACAGACAGACAAGTACACTAAACATGCAAACAAATCCATAAGGGAGAGGAAGGGAGGAGGGGAGGAGGGAGGAGGGAGAAGGGAGGGTGGAGACTATTCTAATAGCTGCTTGGAGCTACTAAACACAGCCCCAGATTACTGGAGGTGCTTGTGCATTCTCTAACAGTATCAAAAAAGCGATGCAGACTATCTTCTCTTGAGGGACTTTGTAAACACGGTTCTGACAGTCCGTCTGGAGGTTTCAGAATTCCCGAAGCTATACGGTTTAGGAGGGACGGCAATACAAAGCTCACTCCTCCTGTTTTGTGGACTTGCTCTGTAGCCCAGGCTGACCTAAAGTCTCGGCAATCTTTCTGCTTCAACCCTCCCCACCCAAGCGCCGAGACCCCAGCGTGCACTCCTGTACCACCCCGCTTGGCATTTTCTATGTAAGGTAATGGCGTGTGACAAATAACCCAGAACCCTCTGAGTTTTAATAGCTGCAATCCCCCCCCCCAAAGGAAAACGGCATTGACGGTCGAGTGACAAGAAAACCTGCTCAGACAGGACTTTTCAGCAGAAGTGGCTTGTCCAGCACGCGCCCACCTAGCCTGCACAGCGAGCTTCCTGTAGTCAGACGTTGCCCAGGATGCCAGTGGGAATGCCGACCCGGGCAAGATACCCCTTGCTGTTGAGCCAAGCACGACAGTTTCGTTGGCACAAGTGTTGATCTGCCACTTGGCAAGGTGACCTGCCATTCTAATTAAAACCCCCAAGAGTCAGTTCTCTCAAGTCCTCACCCTAATTCATCCTCAGGCAGCTCTAGGTCTCAAGACGACTTGCTCAGCTTCCGCAGAGATGCAGGAGAACACTCCTGGCAACCAGACATCTGGTGCAAATGCAATGGCAGGAGTAAGTGGGACAAAAGACCTCGGAGTGACTGCCACGAGCCCTCTTCTGCTGAGCATGCATAGGGACCTGACAGTCAACTCTGGCCAGCGTGGTGTCCTACTGACCGGGAGGCCGAGACAGGAGCCTAAAGTCAGCCTGGTCTACATAGCCAGCTCCAGGCCAGCCAAGACTACACAAAGTGAGACTTTGTGTCAAAACAAACAACTGAACAAAAAAATAATAATAAAATGAAATGAATAACAAAAATCAAGGTTTTGAGACGCGTGCTGGGTAACGGGGTACTTAAAAGGAGCTTGCTGCCAAGACAGACAACCTGAGTTAACCCCAGAGCCCACACAGTTGAAGGAGAGAACTGACTCTCACAAGTTGCCCTTTGACCTCTCCGTGACAGCTGTGACAGGAGCATGCTCACACTACCAGTTAATAAGTCAATTAATCAACCGATAAATGTGACTTCAGAAGCCAAACCAAGGCAAATGACAATGATGACAGCAAAAACAAGCAAATGAAAGAAGCCAGACTGGTCAACACATGGGAATAAAAAGAGCTGTGTGTTTAGCAGTGGGTATTTGCTTTGCTTTGCTTTGGTTTTGGAGACATGATTTCACCTTGCAGCCTACACCAAAACCTACAGCACTCCTCCCGCTTCAGCCTTCTAAGTGCTAGGGCTGCGGGAATGTGTCAACACAGTGGACTGGACTAGTGACTTCCAGGCTGCAAAGGGCCAGGAACCAAGGGAAACCGAGGGCCTGCAATGAGAAGATTGTCACCTACCCTGTGTGCCGCGTGGTGTCACAGGATGGTGGCAGCGGTGAGGTCAGGAGGCAAAAAAATGTCACTACCCCGATGGGAGGCGCTAAGACAAGGCTAGTGGGAGCAGTGACTCCAGGGGCCAAAGAAGCCAGCTGCAGGGACAGGCGTTTGCAAACATGCTGTCCTTTAACTGGCGTGACCGTGACCGCAGGGCTGGTAAGTGAGCTGCTTTTTCCACTATCGTCGTTTAACACCTGGCAGAGGCCATTAAAGGGAGGAAGGGGTTGGCTCGCGGTTAAAGGGGGTACAGCCCATTGTGGTGTAAGTCACAGTGGTGGCAGCAGGGGGATCAGGCTCCTTGGTCACATCTCAGCAGATCAGGAAGCAAATGGGGGGTCCTTTTTTATTTTGCCTGGGACCCCAGCCCCTAAGATGGTGTCCTCCACGCTCCGCGCATCCCTTCCCCAAATAAGCCGACCCTCTCTAGAAATGCCTTCATGAACACACCCAAAGGTGTGCCTCTTTAATCCTTAGGCATTTCTTAATCCAGTTTGGCGGTAGATTTAGTCGGCACGATTGAGTGCGTAGCCTGAGGGCACGACTCTAGAATACACACAACAGGCATCAACTCCAAATCAGTCTGGTTTCCAAGTCTGGGCTCTCTTCACTGATTAAGTATCTGTGGAGGAAGGAAGATTGGAGCTCCCTGCTCCCGGGCGCTGAGAAGTTTCCAGCAGGCGGGAAGCCCATCCGTCTGGAGTAGAAAGACCCAAGACAGAAAGCGTCATTTTGCTGTGCGTTTTGACATCTTAAATTGCTTTTAGACTGTGACAGAAAGCCAGGCTATGTAATCCCTGGAAGTTAACAAAATGAAATAAAAAGAGCTCTTCAAAAGAGACCTGAGATTTAAAAGATGCCAGAGAATAAGATCTGGCATGGTGTCCCGTGCCTGGAGGTGGCGCAAACTGGAGATCAGGGTCAGTTGTGGTGAGCTAACAAGTTCAAGTCCAGCCTTGGCTACATAATGAGACCTTATCTCGCTCAAAAGACAAAAAGACAATGCCAAAGGGAAGGTTTTACAGCTGTCTTAGTCACCTTCTCCCTGCTGTGATAGAACAGCCTCATAAATGCGACTTAAGGGAGAAAGGGTTTGCTCTGGCTCACAGTTCCTGAAGGACAGAGTCCATCCTGGTGGGGAGGTGGGGAGGTGTAGGAGGGGGCAGGGAAGACACTGACCAAGCCACTTCTGTGATAAAGAAACAAAGGGGGGAGGGGAATATAGACTAGTGCTCAGCCTCCTTTCTCCCTTTGTGAGGCCCAGGATGCCCTGCCCAGGGAGAGGCCCTGCCCACAACCAAGATGGGTCTTTTGCACATCAATTAGTGTAATTAAGATGCCCTGGGGGGTTCGTCCAGAGGCTCCTCTCAGCAGGTGACTCTAGATCCTACCAAGCTGAAGTCCTTCACATCATCCCAGTGACAAATCGACATTAAAATGGGGCAGAGTCCAGGAAGAGCTGTCAAATTGGGCATGGATTGACAGATTAGCAGATGAAGGCCACAGGAAAGTCTGGAAAGGATGAGATGGGAGCTAAGTGAAGAATGTTTCATCACAGCAATAGAGACCCCAACCGAGTCATACGGTAATATTTTCCCCAAACGTACTCCGTGTAGAAGGTTTTGTGGAGTGTTTTTGTGGATTTTTCTCCCTTCCCCATCCAGCATGTCTGCTAACATGGGAGAGACCCTATGTCTGTCTTCTCACAGATCTAGATGTTGAAACAGAATTGAATGTCTATATTGGTGTATATTAACATATATCAATTGTGCATAGTGGGGACTTTCATAGAGATGACTTCTTTCAGATGTGTCATGAACTTTGGTGATTTCTACCTCCAGAGGACCGAATTTCCCCATCCTCCCCTCTTTACGTTTCTGCTTTCTCTGTTCATGCTCCTGTTCTCACGTCACATACAAGCAAATGATTTGTTGTATCCATGTAAAATCTAGTAGCTACTGTTGTGGAATGTTCCTTTACATTGTGTGAGGATGTTTAAGAGCTCCGGGAAGAAGAAGGGCAGGGTCGCCAGCCTGATGCAGATGGCGCAAGACATGCAGGAAGAGAGGTAAAAGCCACGGGTCATGTGACAACACAGAATAGAAATGGGCTGATTTGAGTCATAAGAGCTAGTTAGAAGCAAGCCTCAGCTAAGGCTGAGCTTTCATAATTAATGTCTCCGTGTTGTGTGTGTGTGTGTTTGTGAGAGAGAGAGAGACAGACAGAGAGACAGAGAGACAGAGAGAGACAGAGAGACAGAGACAGAGACAGAGAGAGCAAAACCAGAGTGCAGTCTACAGAAGAGAGAAAGCACCCAGTGTCTCTCAGTCTGACTATCACCTATCACAATCTCTGGTTGTATCCATTTGTTTCAGAAAATGGCAACATTTCACGTCTTTAAGGGTCCTATAAAATTGCGTTGCAGGCATGTGTCGGGTCTTCCTTACCCACACACCAGCTGATGGACACCTAGTCTGGTTCCATTCGGAGACTTTTGTGAATGCTGCAGCAGTAGCCCTAGGATGAGCGCGTGCTTCTGGGGTGTGCTGGCTTGGGTACACACTCAAGAGTGGGGTAGCTAGATCATGTGACAGTTCTATTTTCACCTTTGTGAGGAACCTCCACGCTGAATCCCACAGTGGTTGCAACAGTTTCCACTCCTACCAGCAGCTAACTGGCTTCCTCTTTCCCCACATCCTCGTCAGCAGTTGCTGCTACCCCGAGGAAGCTACCCCGAGCAAGCCAGCGGCTGCACAGAGCAAACCAGGGACTCGGAGAAGGCTCAGCTGGCAATGTGGCAAGCGTGAGGACTCCCGTAGAAAAGCCGGCATGACAGGGGTACGCACAGACCCTTGCAGAGCGCTGTCCAGGTGGCCGCGAATAATCTAGCAGTGAGGACAGACAAATCTGAGGTTGACCTCTGGCCTCCACATGCACCCACAAACACACGCCTGAACAAATTGCCACCGTTTCTTCACATCCGATGATACAAACAGGCATGCTATAAACTCCGGGGTCGGCTGCTGAGGCTGAACAGCATCACGAAGTTTCGCTGTCCCTGTTTGCATTTCTGCTGAGTCGACACCAGACCTGGTTACACAATCAGATGCATTTCCCAGGCATCTGAGCCGAGGAGAGTGGTGGGGAGATTGAATCCCGGTCTTCGGCGTGGCGTATGGACTTGTAGGGCTTAAGAGGAGACAGCCTGGGAGACTGCTCTCCTTCCTGGGGCATAAGCTGGTACTGTGGGAGTCTGTCTGCAGCTTTTTTGACAGTCCTTTGACACTAGCAGATGGCAGTTTCAGAACCTGAACAAGTTATTCTCCTGATTTCATTTTGTCAAGCACCATTTAGCTGTCAGACAGAATAATAAGCAATAGTCAGATATCAAAAAGAATAACCTATAGCCAGGGGTGGGTGGTTCAGACCTGTAATCCCAGCTTCAGGGAAATTGAGGCAGAAAGCAAAGACAGGACACATGGAGGAAGAGGAAGGACCCAGTAGACAGGAAGTGCATACCTGCAAACACATCTTTCTTCCTGTTAACCGAACATAGGTAATTCAGTCCAGTAAAACAGCATCAGCACTTGGGAAGCAGAGGCAAGCAGATCTCTGTGAGTTCGAGACCAGCCTGGTCTACAAGAACGAGTTCCAGGACAGGCTCCAAAGCCACAGAAAAACCCTGTCTCGAAAAACCAAAACCAAAACCAAACAAAACAAAAACAGCATCAGCCATCAAATCAGTGGTATTGATTTAATTTAACTTTACATTTTCCTTGTTTTTATTGTCATAGGCGAGCCACAATACTTAGGGCTGTTCCCTAGTCTGGTATTTGTATTTGCTGTTTTATTTCCGTGTGCAGGGAGGAAGGCACGCATGGAGGTCAGAGGACAACTCTTAGGGGTCTGTTCTCCCCTTCTACTGCGGAAAAGAGGGTTCAAACCCAGGCTGTCAACATCAAGGGTTTTGGGGAGTCCCTCTCTCCCTTCACTTACTTTTCAAAAGGCACTGATGCATGAGAAGAACTTTGAAGCTGAAATAAAAAAGACACGGTTTCAAACCAACAATTAAACTCAGTCACAAGAGCCTCCCGGAGAACCCGACGTCACTGCCTTGAACCTGGTGCCTTGTCGAGTGTCTTAGCAACAGCACTCTGTTTTGTGACAAGTAGAAAGTATATTTCCAGTTAGATATTTTCAGGAAGAAATGTACTTAGGGCTCACAGTTTCGGTAGGTCTAAAGCATGTTTAGCCTTATGTTTGTCAACAATGATAACTTAGTGATCACTTTGGCTGTACTCCCCCCCGCTTTGAGACAGGTTTTTGCTTTATAGCCAGACAGGCTTTGAACTCAAGCATCACCATCCTTGGTCTTCCAGTTCTTACAGGCTGTTGCTGTCAGATTTGACTTAAGTTTTTAAAGGCCATTTTTCAAAAATCTATAAAACCTAAACTTTGAGAAACCATCGCCTTAAAAAAAATCCTGTTTCAGTGTTTGCAGTTAACACACAGAGCAGAGAGGTCTCACTGCAGCATTTCACACACATCTGTCATTGTGTTCTTACTTGCCCCTGTACCATGGCGTCCCTGGTCCCTCTCTTTCCCCAAACAGTCCCTGTGTTGGTTTGAAAGAAAATGACCCCCTAAGGGAGTGAGTGCCACTAATGGGAGGCGTGGCCTTGTTGGAGTATGTGTGATGTTGTTGGAGGAAGTGTGTCACTGTGGGGGTGGGCTTTGAGGTCTCCTATGCCCAAACCACACCCAGTGGGAGAGTTGGCTTCCTGTTGCCTGCCAATCAAGATGTGGGACTCAGCTCCAGTACCACCATGATGACAATGGATTCAACTTCTGAACCTTCGAGCCGGGGCAGTGACATGCTTTCCTTTATAAGAGTTGCCATGGTCATGGTGTCACACATGTGCACACACGTGCACACACACACATGCACAAATCTAGATTTTTTTCACACAGGAGAGAAGATATGTGTCATTTGTCTAAGAAAGCATCGTGAGTATTCTTGGAGTTTTCTTGTCTGTGTGCTCAGTGGAACATTTTTTTAAATTTTTTTGAAATTACATTTGCTTTATGTATTTATAATTCATCTACATTCATTATATCATAATGTCTGTGCATTAATAATTGTGTGTGTGTGTGTGTGTGTGTGTGTGTGCGAGCGCGCGCACGCGCCATGGTACTTATGTGGAGATCAGAAAATAACTCTCAGGAGTTGTCTCTCCCCTACCCACCATGTGGCTTCCAGGGTTGAACTCAGGTCCTCAGGCTGGGCAGCCAGTACCTTTACCCGTGGAGCCATCGTGATAACCCAGGAGATTCATTTTGCCAGTTATCTTTCTCCAAGGTTATCTTCTTTCTAGCATGTGACTCATCTTAATCATGAGTGTTATTGCGTGTAATCTTGATGTCTTTAATCTTGTGCATGGAAGGACACGATGAGTTGTTTCATCCATCGTCACCAGATATGTTAATTCCAGGCTGCCCTCCTGGAAATGGCCCGGTGAGGCGGCGAGATGCCAGGCAAGCCTGGTGCCCGCAAGCCTGGTGCCCGCAAGCCTGGTGACCGCAAGCCTGGTGACCGCAAGTCTGGTGCCCGAGTTCACCCTCACGAAGGTGGAGGCAGAGACCGATTCACACCGCTGTCCGCCGACTTCCACACTCACTGACCACACAGTGTCGCACACACGCAGTAATAATGCATGCACTAATTCTAAAGCCTCCTAGCTGGAATTAAATGCCATTCTTTTTTTTTTTTTTTTTTTTTTTTTTTTGGTTTTTCGAGACAGGGTTTCTCTGTAGCTTTGGAGGCTGTCCTGGAACTCACTTTGTAGACCAGGCTGGCCTCGAACTCACAGAGATCCGCCTGCCTCTGCCTCCCGAGTGCTGGGATTAAAGGCGTGGGCCACCAACGCCTGGCTTATTAAATGCCATTCTTAAAGGTTATTTTTGCTTGATGCTAAAAATCCCAGTTTATGAAGCAACACTATGAAGTGATGTGGTATAGTCTTTATTTCTGTTTTCTGGTGGGGCTTGGCTTATAAAAAACGGAAGCAATAGGCACTACCTTCCCGGCTCGTTAATATCCAAACAAGGTAGTGTTGACCAAATCAACTTGGAGAAGAAAGCGTTTATTTGGTTTACACTTCCACATCACAGTTCATCATCAAAGGAAGTCAGGACAGGAACTCAAACAGGGTAGGGTCTGGAGACAGGAGCTGATGCAGAGGCCATGGAGGAGTGCTGCTTTCTGTCTTGCTCCCCACGGCTTGCTCAGCCTGCTTTCTTGTAGAACCCAGGGCCACCAGTCCAGGGGTGGCACCACCCACAATGGGCTGGACCCTCCCCATCAATCGCCAACTAAGCAAGTGTCCCACAGGCTTGCACACACCCTGATCTTCTGAGGCATCTTCTTAATTGAGGTTCCTCCTCTCAAACTCTCGCTTGGGCCAAGTTGACATTAAAACTACCCAACTCACCATATTAAAAGCTTCATGATCCTAATTATGCTGGTTTCAAAATGCATTTTTGGTAAAAGCCAGTCTCAACAAAAAGGACATGAAGAAGCAGAGTCAGTCACGACGTGTGGTGGAACCCACATGGTCTCCAAGACAAATTCACCACAGGTACCTCACCTAAGAACTTAGTTCTGCTTGGACATTTCAGCGCTTTTTTTTTTTTTGCCACTCATGAAGGAATTACATATTTTGGTTTGACTGTGGCTACCGTGCTCAGCACACTATACATTACAACACTCTCCCAGGGTCTGATGTCTGACTGGGGTTGCAATTCTCAGGCATGGCTTTGTTGATAACCACCAAACCCACAGGGATTGAAGCGCAAGAACCCGTTAGCGGCTTGCAGCAGTTGCCGCTGAATAAATATGAACACTTATAGCTTTTGCATGAATAAAATATACCGTAGGATTTTTTTAAATCTATAAACGCAATAAACAGGGTTCAATTGGATAAATGCAGAATGTAATTCTGGTCCATATTTTCTCTTACTCTGGGACTGGATGGTTTGATGCGTGTTTTTAAAAAGGTGTTTTCATATCCTTTGAGATTTTATGAGTATTTTCTGTTGGAGAAAGCAGCTGCCTCATACGAATACCTCCTCTGGGAGACCGGAGTGGAACCTGGCTTTGGGGAGGCAGGCATTCATTGTGTACTTCTGCAATTTTTCAAGACTATGTAACTTGCCTATAAAAATATGCCTGTGGGTTGAATCTTGGCACATGACGTTTTAGTAAGGGAACATATTTAGTAAAATGTGAACGTTTAAAAAAGCAATGTGTAGAGAAGCTATTTTTAAAAATCCGGTGACAAAAACACTGGCTGTTAGTGCCACCTTTTCAATGTGTTTGACCATAACTAAATATCAACTTTAAAATTTATTTTGTCAGAAAACATTTGAGAAGCAAGGATTTGGGTTAGCCCCTTTGCTGACTCACCTCATTAGGCAAAGCAAATAACTCAGATCCTTCATTTGGAAACCTGGTGACAAGGAGCGAGGCTAGGATTGGAGGGTGTGGACTCTTGGTAGAAGGTGTATCCATTTCCTCTGCCATGGTGACTCGAGTCAAGACTAGATTTTGATGGATAACGAGGATTTTCAGTCTCTTTCCCACCCATTTTGTTAATTTAACAGGTGCGTCGTCCTAGTCAGCTTCAACCTCCATCTCGACGCAGCCTCGAGTCACCCAAGGAAGGGGGTCTCCGTTAGGAATTGCCTAAGGTGCGGAGTCTCCGTTTAGGAATTGCCCCTGTGAAGGTGAGGATGTAAGGACTTCACTAGATCCGAGGTCAACAATAAATGGCTGTTTGTTGGGGGGCCACTTACACGGAAAAATACCAAGAACCCCGGGAGCCTTGGGGGACACTTACACGGAAAAATACCAAGAACCCCGGGAGCCTTTCTCTGCCCTTCCTACAGGATCCACTAACCCACCAGAAAGAGCACACAAGCAGAAGCCACGCCTCAAGCTTCCCTCCTTCCACCTGGGGCCACACCCAAAGGGATGTGGCCATGATTACCGGTTCACAGACAAGATGCCTATACCCTTGTCAGATTAGCTTGTGGGCACGTCTGTGGGGGGGCTGCTTCACTGTTAATTGATGTAGGGGGACCTATCTCACCATGGGATGCACCGCTACCTGGGCTGGCAGTCACAGGCTGTGTAAGAAAGTAAGCATGTATCTAAGAATGAAGAAGCAAGTAGCCATACTTGCTTCAAGTATGGTTTCTGCTTCAAGTTTCTGGCCCAGCGTCCCTCATTGGTGCCCTGTAACCTGGAAGCACAAGCAAAGTCAGTCCATTCCTTCCGTAAGTTGCGTTCAGCCTTGGTGTTTGTCATAGCAACAGAACGAAATGATAGCACATACGGAGTGCTTAGCAATCTTAATTTTGCCTTGAAAGTATAAAACAGAAGCGCACACAGTTGGAAGTCACTATCCTTGTGTCACAGGTGATTGTAACTTAGGCATGGACCAAACACAAGCAGACGGTGTTAAAATGTTAATCTTTTGTTCACACATGTCACTGCTAATAGCTCATGGACGGGGATGAAAATTAACACAGTGATTTAAAAAGCCGAAACGAAGAAGGGAAATGTTTCAAGGGCTTGGTGTAATAGAAACCTCACTCTGTGAGTCTGGAGTGCTTGTCTTGATAACCTCATGCAGTCATAATGTTTTTATTTGCAAAATAGGGATAATTATAGCTCCTTGTAGGGCTGTCGTGGAAATTAGGTCGACTCAGAGCCCTCAGAATGGGGACTACAGAATGGAAGCCATCTTCATGGCAATCTCTACAGGACTCCGAGGCTCTCAAGCGCAATTAGCAATATCCAACAAGGGTGGGTAGCTTGCTGTGAGTTCTAAGATATGTGTTGCCCTAAGGGAGGTGAAGCCTGAGCAGACAGAAGTGTAGACAGTGGGTGAAAGGGTAAGAAAGGGAAGAACAATTATAGGAAACTTGAAAACCCCACCCTACATGCTGAAGTCACTTGCAAGGATTACAAACAACTCCATCAAACAGCTCTAGTAAAAAGTTCAAGCCGGGCGATGGTGGCACATGCCTTTGATTCCAACACAAGGAGGCAGAAACAGGCTGATCTCTGTGAGTTCGAGGCCAGCCTGAGCTACAAGCCCCAGGATAGACTCCAAAGCCTGCCTCATAAAACAAAACAAAAGTGCAAGATGGATATGGCAACTGCAAATGCTAACGCTAGTCAACTGTGAGATTTAGCCTCACCCAGGGGATTCAGGGTGTATTTGTGAGGAGTTCACACAGAGGGAAGGTCTAAGTGAGGGGAGAAGAGTCACCCTGAATATGGGTGGTCCCGGCCCACAGGCTGCAGCTCTGGACTGCACAGAACACCAGGATTCATCTTCTTCTGCTTCCTGTCTTTGGATTCAATGCCACCCAGCTACTATATCTCACCTTGAAATAGACCCCAAGACTCTCTATTCTACTGAACACTTGTGTTTATTGTTGGTCTATTCACAATAGTCAAGAAATGGAGCCAGCCTAAAAGCCCATCAGCAGACAGTCAAAGTGTGGTCTATACACACAGCGGGATTTTATTCCACTGCAAAGAAAGATGAAACAATGAAACTTATAGGAGCATGGATGGATCTGGAAAGCGTCATACTAAACAAGTGACCCAGACTCAGAAAAAAAATCACATTTCTCTCACATGTGGACCTACCTATGGTCTTTATGCAGCGTTTATAACGTGGAAGCTCATACTTAGCAAGTCCGTCTTTAAAACACACAGTGGTTAATGGATTTAGACTTGGCATTCAAGTTGGAATCTTACTGAATTGGCATGTCTGTTAGAACAGATACTTCCAAGTTCCTTGTATGTGAAACTAAATTGTGATCAATTTAATACCAGGAAGTTTTACTAGATCAATTTTGGTACTGGAAAAGAGATCAGTAACTTAAAATTGCAAAATGAGATTTAATGTGGTCCAAAGAGTTCATTTATCTGTAAAGAGACTGAACATTGAGACCATAAGCAGGAGCCTTATGACTTATTGAACTCTCAGTAAGTATCAGTTGAATTTAACACTTCATTACAGAGCTACTTTTAGAGCTTAAATTAAAATGAATTGAAACTAGAATGATCTTTTATGTTTTTTCTGTTTGCTTGTTTGTGTCAGGGTCTGACTTTCTGGCTACTGTGAATCCCAGGCTGGCCGTGATCTCCTGACAACCCTCCTCCCTCAGTCTCCCCAGTGTTGGGTTTATAGGCGGGACTGACCAGCTGTGACTGAATAATCTGTCATATATACCGTAATTCTCCATCAAAGAGCCCAGGAAATTTACTCTTCGTGCATGATTAAACCAAAATCACAATTCTAGGGCTTCCCTAGCTGTTTTTTAATTTTGACTTATTGTTATTGATAACAATCACGCATATTTATGGTATATTGTGCGATGTTTGATTCCTTTGTACACTGTGGCATTTTAATAGCTTCTATGACAGACTCTCACGGTGTAGTCAAACTCTCCAGGGGTCTGAACACTACCACACTTGGCTACTTACTTTTTGGTAGATGATGCACTATGTAGCTTAAAGATTTGTTTTCTTTGTTTGCTTTGCTTGCTAGCTTGTTTTTAGAGACAGGGTGTCTCTGTAGCCCTGGCTGTCCTGGAACTAGCTCTGTAGACCAGTCTGGCCTTGAACTCACAGAGATCTGCCCCCATATGCCTCCCAAGTGCTGGGATTAAAGGCGAGTGCAATCTCTAAGAGATTTCAAATAACTAAGCATAGTTATCTCTATATTTGAAATTAACTCTGTTACTGAATTTTAAAATCTGGGCCGAAGGCAAAAACTGACATTTATGAGGCCATTGGCTTAACAAAGTTGTAAGTGAAAAACACCAGTCTACTGGAAGAGCGTGAGGCTCTCAATACAAACCCTCTTCAGTGAAGAGACAAATGCGTGTTCGCGGGAGGGGGTGCCTCACGGGAGGGGGTGCTCAGAGCCCCACCCCTAGCTCAGGAGCTTTGGATAGCTAGTTGTTAGGACATTGACTATCTGGGGGTAGGAGGGACTTTTCTTTGAGGATGTGTTCCCTGGTAGGTTGACTGTGCTCCAGGGATGACTCACACCCAAGAGAGGATGGGTGGCAAAAATGGGACTTGGTGGGTTAGTTGAAAACCAAAACCCAAACAGAGAAAAATAAGAAAGAAAGAAAGAAAGAAAGAAAGAAAGAAAGAAAGAAAGAAAGAAAGAAAGAAAGAAAACAGGGTTTAGGATGGGCTCAGGGGCCAGGGTGGATCTGGAGGGAGTTAAAGAGTGGAAAGTGACTATGACCAAAGTACAGTGTATGAAATTATCAAAGATTAACAAGAATATTATATTGACACTGAAAAAATACATTCTTCAGAATCTCAGGTATTCAAATGAAATGTACTCATTGGGAATCTTGACATTTACAGGAAAAAAAATATCTGAGCCAGGAGTGTAATCTTCACACTCAGGAGGTGGAGTTGGGAGCAGCAGGGTTTTAGGACCATCCTTGGCTACCTGGGGAGATTGAGGCCAGCCCGGGCTACATGAGATCCTGTTGAGTGTCTGTGTGTGAGGGTGTGGGTAGGGAGGCGACTTCCTGATTAATGATTGATGTGGGGAGGGTCCAGCCCACCGTGGTGCTGCCACCATAGTCAGCTGGTCCTGGGTTCTATAAGAAAGCAGGCTGAGCCAGCCAAGGGGAGCGAGCCGGTGAGCGGCTCTCCTCCTCCAGGGCCCCTGCTTCAGCTCCTGCCCCCAGGTTCCTGCTGGGTTCCCTTAGTGGTGGAGTGTGAGCTGTAAGATAAAATAATCCTTTCCTCCCCAAGTTGCTTTTGGTCACGGTGTTGTCACAGCAACAGAGACACCTGTCGGATGGGGCGTGACGGAGTCGGGTGGTGGAAGAAATCAGAGAGTCAGCCACCTTGACCTTAGTTCTGTCCTGGGTAAATGTTAACGGGAGCCACATGCGGCCATTGAATCCTCCCCATCCTTCTTGTACCAGGCCCCAGGTCTCCCAGCCTCCGTCCCAACCACTAGCCTTACCCACCAACCCTCTCCCTTGGGGCAGTGTTCCTCATCAGGTTAATAAACCCTGTTCATTAGACGAAGAAGTACTTACTAAGGCGGGCTGGTGCCTCTTGCCCGGTAATGACTTTGCCCAAATGTCACATTTGCTTTGCCACCGGTTAGTTTTCTGAATATGCGTAGCAGACCCAAAGAAATGGTTTTAGCACTTACTCCACCGTAGAAGAGTATCAGGTCAGGGTGGGAAGGAGTTTTAAAGTGACCTAAATACTCCATACATGTCCACCAATTTAATGAATAATCAGGCACTTCATATGTCTCAGGCACAGCTGTAGGCTCCGATGCTCCTTTAGGCAGACGTGCATTCTAGGGGTTGGGGAAAGACCCCCCCATTTCATACAGTGGTCCGCACTACAAAGCAAGGCTGAGGTCGGGGGGTGGTGACAGCCACTTTTGCAAGGCTGCACAGGGCTGCTCTCTCTGGGGAACTAGGACCGGGGTAGCGGATCTGCTCAGCCCAAGGCTTCCAGGAAGGTCTCGGGACAGAACGCTTCCAGGCACGTCTTCAACAGAGGTTAGGTGGCTGTTACATGCTTTCCTCCCAGGATCCCAGAAGTTCTTCTGAGGTAAGTGTTGCTTTCTCATCTGAGTGTTCCGGGAAATTCAAACCGCACACCTACTCCAGGGCCCCCCTGGAAGGTTTCACCCGGGCAATTAGAACAGACATATGCCCTTGACACGAGGGTTCCCATTCACTGCCCCATCACCTCCTCAACATCCGATCAATAAATAAATATCCACCAATCACTGTGTGCTGCGTAGCATCTGTGAGCCACACCTGCGAAGGTCCACACCCCAAGGGAACCCACATTTCAGCGAGAGAGGGAACCCACATTTCAGCGAGAGAGGGAACCCACATTTCAGCGAGAGAGGGAACCCACATTTCAGCGAGAGAGGGAAACCCACATTTCAGCGAGAGAGGGAACCCACATTTCAGCGAGAGAGGGAAATGCAGTATTCCACAGAGTCAAGGAGCACGGCATCATTTTACATTGTGGTTGGCAGCAGAGTGTTTCTGTTTCAGAAACAATCTTGCCCCCTCGTAATCAAAGGCCTTTCCCATGAAATGGAACATTGTTAATCTAGGGGGAAAAATGAATGCGCGGTTTGATAAGTGAAAAATACCAACAGGGGAGTCGCTGTTTTAGACAGAAGAATTCCTTGGGAAAGGTGACTCTGACGGTGGTTGAAGTCACGTAGATAATCAGGAGCAATGCCTAGGTTAGATTTGCCAGTGCAAAGGTCCTGAGGCAGCAGACTGCTGGACGGGCTGGAAAAGCAGCAAGGGAGCTGGGTGTGGCAGCCGACAGCAGTCCAGGCTCTTGGGCGGTTGAAGCAGGAGGACTGCCATGATGAGTCAGATGCAAGAACAGCAAGGAAGGTCACATGACTGGGGATGAACGAGCGAGAGGGGAGCATTAGGATACAGGGCCCGAAAACTCCTGCAGTGGCAGGCCGCTGCATTCCTAGCGACGGGAAGACATGTGGGGGAGAAAGTATCAAGAGACAAATGGAGCCGCGTTTTGGAACTGTGGATTAGCCAGTTTATTTTGGGCCTGAACCGAGAGAGGTGCAGTTTGAAACGTCGAACGTGGGTTCCTGCAGCCAAAGTGCACGGCAGTTTTGAGACCTGTGTAAAGAGTTCTGAACTTTGCCGAGCCCTGGGGAAGTCTAGCTTTGCACTGTGACCCACACGGGAGCCAACCCTGCCTTGAGGGTGGCTTCACTCTCTTTCCTTAACCCTCAGGCTAGTATTCCCCTAGGCTGGTGCGAGAGGACTGAGAGCAGGCCTGTGCTACTGGGTGTCTGTCACAGCGGTTGCTCTGCCGCGTAGATGTTCCTTGGGGACAGTGCTTTGATCTGTCATCTTTCCCCAGTGCCTTCCAGGATAGACCCACCTCTTCCCTGAGCACGGCTTTACTCTAGATGCCTTTCTGCCTGGGTATTTCCTGGTCCCTGTGAGCAGCAATAATGCTAGCAATTACTAAAGCGAGAACCCTACATCTCAACTTTACTGCGATCATCAACTCAAGAGAAATAAGTGCCATGTACAGCCCCGGACACTTGGACTAAAACTCTGCAAAACATCCATTTCTTTTTTTTTCCAGATGAAGTTTTGGAGACTATTTCTTTTTTGAGACAGTGTCTTGATATTAGTACAGGCTAGCCTCAAACTCATTAGGTAGCTCAGAATGGCCTTAAGTTTATGGCAATCCTCCTGCCTCAGTTTTATGTGTGCTGGAACTGTAGGTATGAGCCACAGCACCTGGTCTGAAGATATATTTTTCTTAGCTAGAGGGTCAGGAAATCAGTCGATAGACAGCATTGCAGTTATAAAAAGATGTACGGGGATATTTCTTAGTATAACATAAAAAATTAAATGCACAAATGACTTCCTGGTGCTGACAACAGCCTCCCACAGACATGTAAGGAGCTAGGGACACGGGACTAAGTATAAGCTAGATTAGCAATGCTGCTAGCTGTTCATGCTCGCACTGCAAAGTAGCAATGAAAGCCGAGGCTTTGCGTGGACAAAGAGTATTTCCAGCACATCTCCATCACACGGTAGCTGGTGGGGTGCTGTTCATCCAGTGGCCTCCCGAGTCCAGATGAAAGGATCTACATGTGCATGTCCACGCACAGTCATATACATACTCGCCAAAGTAAATATGTAGATGTTTAAAAAAAAACAAAAGCTTTTAACATGGTGCTGGGGAGATAGATGGTTTAATTGATGAAGTGCTTGTACCAGGATATGAACTCAACCCCAGAACCCACATTTTAAAGAAACTGGCAGTGGTGTCTTTGGTCAGTAAACTTGACACTGAGAGAGAAGATGACTGGATGGATATTCGGGGCTCACTGGCCAGGATTCAGTGAGTTTCAGGCCAGTGAGAGACGCCCAGACTCACCAAAAGACACAAACACAAAGTGGATGTGTCTGAGCAGTGACACCCAGGTTGTCCTCTGGCATCCACACACATGCACAAAGTTACATACACACACACACACACACACACACACACACACACACACACACACAAAGTTACACATTCACACATACACCAAGTTACACACACACATGCACAAATTTATATACACACACATGCACAAAGTTACACATATACACACATACACCAAGTTACACACACACATGCACAAATTTATACACACAGATGCACAAAGTTACGCATACACAAAGTAACACACACATCTGTGCACACACATTCACCTGCCCATGTGCAAACTCACATAAGAGATTGAAAAGTAGATCAAAGCGAATACATTGGGGGGACTGAGTCCAGGACATTATGGGATACATTGGGAGGAGTAAGTCTGGGGTATTATGGGATACATTGGGAGGAGTAAGTCAGGGAATTATGGGATACATTGGGAGGAGTAAGTCTGGGACATTATGGGGAAACAAGAGCTCTTTCCCATAAGATTTACCATAACTTACTGGAGTTGGGAATGGCTTACGGGTGACCTCCATCCTGGCATTTCAGGTCTACATTTATGAGCAGGTGTTTCAGACAGCTCTGAACTTGAATACATCATCGGCAACACGAAAGCCTCACTTCCCTTTTACTATGGATCCCATGGGTAAGAATGTGATCCTCACACATATGCCACCAGCCACAGAGAATTCACGTTACAGCTCTGAAAGGGAGGCCAGAACCACAGTTTCCATGAACAAATTATCTCCCTGCCAATCTTTGCGGCACGGTGCAGTTTATAAACGTTCTGTCTGAGGAAGGACAGCCCATTTTCCTCCAGGGAATCAAATCCCAAGAAACATTTTGTTTGGTTTGTTTATGGTCTTGTCTGGAGTAGTCACATCAGTGGTTCCGGGGAGCAAGTCCCCAGCTGTGCCTGGGCACATAGCATAGCAGCAGTGAGCCCCAGCAGTGAGCCCACCCAGCAGTGAGCCCCCAGCAGTGAGCCCCAGCAGCAGTGAGCCCCAGCAGTGAGCCCTAGCAGTGAGCCCCAGCAGTGAGCCCGCCCAGCAGTGAGCCCGCCCAGCAGTGAGCCCCAGCAGTGAGCCCCAGCAGTGAGCCCCAGCAGTGAGCCCGCCCAGCAGTGAGCCCGCCCAGCAGTGAGCCCGCCCAGCAGTGAGCCCCAGCAGTGAGCCCCCAGCAGTGAGCCCCAGCAGTGAGCCCCCAGCAGTGAGCCTGCCCAGCAGTGAGCCCCGGCAGTGAGCCCCGGCAGTGAGCCCCAGCAGTGAGCCCGCCCAGCAGTGAGCCTGCCCAGCAGTGAGTCCGCCCAGCAGTGAGCCCGCCCAGCAGTGAGCCCCAGCAGTGAGTCCCAGCAGTGAGCCCCAGCAGTGAGCCCGCCCAGCAGTGAGTCCCAGCAGTGAGCCCCAGCAGTGAGCCCCCAGCAGTGAGCCCCAGCAGTGAGCCCCCAGCAGTGAGCCCCAGCAGTGAACCCCAGCAGCAGTGAGCCCCAGCAGTGAGCCCCAGCAGTGAGCCCACCCAGCAGTGAGCCCCCAGCAGTGAGCCCCAGCAGCAGTGAGCCCCAGCAGTGAGCCCGCCCAGCAGTGAGCCCGCCCAGCAGTGAGCCCCAGCAGTGAGCCCCAGCAGTGAGCCCCAGCAGTGAGCCCGCCCAGCAGTGAGCCCCAGCAGTGAGCCCTAGCAGTGAGCCCCCAGCAGTGAGCCCCAGCAGCAGTGAGCCCGCCCAGCAGTGAGCCTGCCCAGCAGTGAGCCCCCAGCAATGAGCCCCAGCAGCAGTGAGCCCACCCAGCAGTGAGCCCCAGCAGTGAGCCCCAGCAGTGACCCTGCCCAGCAGTGAGCCCCAGCAGTGAGCCCCAGCAGTGAGCCCGCCCAGCAGTGAGCCCCAGCAGTGAGCCCGCCCAGCAGTGAGCCCCAGCAGCAGTGAGCCCCAGCAGTGAGCCCGCCCAGCAGTGAGCCCCAGCAGTGAGCCCGCCCAGCAGTGAGCCCCAGCAGTGAGCCTGCCCAGCAGTGAGCCCGCCCAGCAGTGAGCCCACCCAGCAGTGAGCCCCAGCAGTGAGCCCCAGCAGTGACCCTGCCCAGCAGTGAGCCCCAGCAGTGACCCTGCCCAGCAGTGAACCCCAGCAGCAGTGAGCCCCGGCAGTGAGCCCCGGCAGTGAGCCCGCCCAGCAGTGAGCCCGCCCAGCAGTGAGCCCCAGCAGTGAGCCCCAGCAGTGAGTCCCAGCAGTGAGCCCCAGCAGTGAGCCCACCCAGCAGTGAGCCCCCAGCAGTGAGCCCCAGCAGCAGTGAGCCCGCCCAGCAGTGAGACTGCCCAGCAGTGAGCCTCAGCAGTGACCCTGCCCAGCAGTGAGCCCCAGCAGTGACCCTGCCCAGCAGTGAGCCCCAGCAGTGAGCCCCAGCAGTGAGCCCGCCCAGCAGTGAGCCTGCCCAGCAGTGAGTCCCAGCAATGAGCCCGCTCAGCAGTGAGCCCCAGCAGTGAGCCCCAGCAGTGAGCCCCAGCAGTGAGCCTGCCCAGCAGTGAGCCCCAGCAGTGAGCCCCAGCAGTGAGCCTGCCCAGCAGTGAGCCCCAGCAGTGAGCCCACCCAGCAGTGAGCCCGCCCAGCAGTGAGCCCCAGCAGTGAGCCCCAGCAGTGAGCCCCAGCAGTGACCCTGCCCAGCAGTGAGCCCCGGCAGTGAGCCCGGCAGTGAGCCCCGGCAGTGAGCCCACCCAGCAGTGAGCCTCAGCAGAGAGCCCCAGCAGTGAGCCCGCCCAGCAGTGAGCCTGCCCAGCTTGTGCAGAGTCCATGAAAAATGAAAATGCCCAACCAGGTGCAGCTTGGCTCACCATTTCACCGGGGGGCACCGGTGCCCCCCAACACTGTGTGTGAGGGTTCTCAAGGGTGGGACACTTGCTGCCATTGATTCTTCATTCTCATCCCTTCCAGACATTGTGAATTCCCTTTGGTCTCTCAACCACAGATATCTCTGTGATCTGTGTTCATGACTATTTAACAACAGGATTAAAAGATAAATAATAAAAAGAAACAATATTCTGGGCCAAGTCTCACTACCTTGTGTTCAGTTCCAGGGACTCACATGATGAAGGAGACAATACCTTTGGGACCCCCCATCCCCCCACCCCCAACCCCCCACCACGACACAGCATGTGCATACTCCCATACAGGTGTGTATACACAAAACAAAACAAAATACATTTCATAGAAAGAATACACATCAACGGAATGAAGCTGAAAATGCATTTGTAACTCTGGTCCTATATATGTAGAGACAAAGGGAAGGGAGGGAGGGAGGGAGGGAGGGAGGGAGAGAAAAGAAAAGGAGAGAAATCAACATGACTTGGCCACTAGGCTTAAGGGCCCAGGCTCATCATCCAAGCTAACTCATGGGAGGCTGAGGTGTGGGTAATTGGTGGGATATTAGTTTCATATATAATAAAAAAATGTCCGGGGTGTAGGTAGGTGATAGAGCATGTGCTCAGTACATCGCAACGCCCAGGCTCAATACGCAGCACTACAAATAAGCAAGATAATAAGATAAATAGTCCAGATACTCCCTAGCACCCCTCCAATAGTCCCTAAGACACTGTGGGCAGAAGTCAGCCAGGCTAGCACACCAGCGCAGTTGATGAGCTAACCTATTAACAGTGTGAGAGTCAAGGTTTTTCATGGCTGTTTTCTTCTTGATGTGTTTTCTAGTGTCTACAATCACGTAAGCCAATTTGCGGCATGTAACTGTTTTCAGTGGGTATTGCCTACATATAGCAAGATTCCCAGAACACTGGGTTCCTGCACCAGAATCATTTCTTTGTTCTTAACAACTGGGTGTGTTTTCTTTCTCACATCTTCACTTATCTGCTTGAAGAAGAAACCTTCTGAGGAAATAATCACAGTGGCTATGAATTTAGCATTTTCTTACAAAGAGAGAGAAAGATAGGACAGAGGGGAAAAAATCAACTAATTTTGGTCAAATATGTCTTACTTCAATTTTCCAAATACTGGGTCAATACATAACTTTAAAAAAAAATACGTTATCCGAGGCAGGAGATAGCTCCACAGATAAAGACTTTTGGCACAAAGCCTGATGACCTGAATTTAATCCCTGGAGCCCACAAGGTAGATGGAGAGAACCAACTCCAGTATTTGTCCTCTGACACCCACACAAGCCTTGTGGCATTGGTGTGTATGCATGAGCGCACACATGTAATCTTTAAACTCAGCATGGACGTGTGGAGTCTTTAAGAGGTCATTAGACTATGGATTGGGGCCTTCATGAGATGGAGCAGAGTTCTTAAAACCAGGCCCAAAGGGCTGTGGCTCGGTTGGTAGCTCACTTGCCTAGCACGCGCAGAGCACTGGGTTAAATAAACCCCCAGCTTTGCAAGTGCACCGTCTCTACTCCCAGCACTCAGGAGGTGGAGGCAGGAGGATCTTGAGATGGGGGTTAGCCTTGGCTGCCTAGTGAGTCTGAGGTCAACCTGGGCTACATGGGACCCAAAGATCTGCTCTGCCCTGTCAAGCAGGAGAGGACATAACTAGAAAGAATGGGACAGAGCAAGACACCAGCCCAGCACGCACCAGACACGGCTGGAGAGCATAAGCAGCCATGGAGCCCCAGTGCCCCGTGTCTGGGCAGTGGGAGGCCGCGGGGAGGACAGATGCTGAGGAGGGTGCTGGAGCCTGGGTTGGGGGCTTTCTGGGATGTTTAGGTAGCTTTCCCTCCAACTGCTGTGTCTTTCTTAGCTGGGAGTGGGGGTGGGGGTGGGGGGAGGGGGAGGGCATTTGATCAGAACATCACAGCCCCTCAAGCACTCACTGATCAGTGGGAAGATTGGAAGGGGAAGGCCAGAGGGGCATCTTTCCTTGTCTTCCTGCTTTCTCCTCATCCCCTCCTTCCCTGTTTTTTTGTTGTTGAGGAGTGTAGAGTGCAGCCTTCCCGCCAGCCTGATTCCAGCGCCCCATCAGTCCCAAATGAACACACAGGAGGCTATATTAATTATGAAGCTGTTGGCCGTTTGCTTGGTTTCTTACTGGCTAGCTCTGACTTAAGTATTTAATCCCATAATTGTCAATCTAAGTATTTCTCTTACCAGAGAAAAGGGTCCGGACCTCTTACTTCTATGGCGGGCTACATGATGACTCCCTGTGTTTCTCTTTCCCAGAATCCTCCTCGACTCCTAGTCCCACCCATCTTGCTTCCCTATTGGCCAGCAGTACGTTATTCAACAACCAGTGAGAGACAGGTTTACAGAACGGCATCTCCCATCAGAGGTGAGTTATCATCATGTATCTCAGTCTGGTGTCAAACAAGCCTCCTGAGTGGTAGAGTTACTCTTGAACCCACACCAGGCGACACATCTTTATAGAAAAACTTGCATGAGTGTGTTGTAGAGAGTAAAATCTTACATTTCTTTTTACAGCTGCATAGACCGCCCCCCCTTCCCATGAGGTACCTTCTCCCTGCATCCATCTCCCAAGGTTAGGGTGACTACTGTGGAAGAAGCCACCATAAACCCACAGATTACTGCTTCTTCATCTGCCACCCCGATTGGATTTGGAATCACCCAGGAGACACAGCTCTGGGTGTGAGCTAGGAGGATGCATCCAGAAGAGTTTTACTGAGGGAAGACCCACCCTGGGCAGGGTGACGCCATCCCATGGGCCAGAGGCTCCAGACGGGATAAGAAAGAGCAGATGTTTCTGGCTTCAAGTAGAATGTGACCAGAATGTGACCGGGTGTCTCGTGACCCTGACACCATGAGGGACTGTGTCCCCGAAGACCACAGGCCAAACTGAACTCTCCCCACTTAGGTCGCTTTTGTCAGGAGCTGAATAGAGCCTGGTCATCGCCTTTGTTTCAAAACCACAGTTCTGGAAATCTACGCCTGGACTGGGCTTATGAGATGTATACTTAATTGCCCTTGTGCTGCTGGCTGGAGCAGCAGCTGCTAATCCGGCTCCCGGAACCTGAGGTGGGCACGTTATCACCAACGCCGCAGCTGGCACAAGGAAACTGAAGTCAAACAAGAGGGCTAAGGTGTGCCACTTCGTTATGAGTCTATCCGGACTCCAAGAACACTGCTTCCCGGAGTCAAAGGGAGAAGCTGCCTCTGGTGGATCCAAGAACATCGACATGGCTTGGATGCTGCCTTCTCTAGCTGACCTGTGTCATCTTGCAACATTAATTCAGTAGGCACTTGAAATTTCTTTCAGAGGAACCTGCAACTCGTCCTATAACATGGGCATTTCTGGAATCCTAGCTGCTCTCCCGGATCTGCTGTGAGCTCCCCCTCCCCTGGGCAGATGTAAACAATGTTTACCTTCCCCTCAGAAGGTTGCAATGGCAACCAAAGTTTCCAGCATGGCTCACCCTGGGGGACCAGTGATCTTCCTGGGCTTACTTACTTACAGTGTGTGTGTGTGTGTGTGTGTGTGTGTGTGTGTGTGTGTGTGTGTGTGTGTGTGTGACCCAGGGCAGCTCACTAGGAGGTCTTCACCCAGCATGAGGCCTTCTCCTTAGCCTCCTATGTATTGGAGGCCCTCTTCAATAAATGACCCTAGCCTAGCCTACACGCCTTAGCACTTCCAAGGACCATGAGTAATTAGGGCTGATTGTATACAAGCAGCAAGGGTGGGGATGGGCTGGGGAGCTGCAGTCTCAGGGTCTCAGGTGAGAATCCAATGACCCTCCCCCACCCTGTCTTTCCAGGAGGGAGAGTTGACCGGCCAACAAGCCACCTAAGCTTGCAAGCAGACACAGATGTTCAGTTTGGAGGACTTGAGTTCTACAACGATAATTGAATGAAAAAAAGAAAAAAATTAGTGGTTTACAAGGACCAGCTACTTGTCAAATTAGTGGTGAGAGCCCAGCCACCAAGAGTCAAGTGTGTGTGCGTGTGTGCGTGCATGGGTGTGTGTGTGTGGTATTTTTACACTCAGAAAAAAAGATTTATTTTTAATGAAAATAAAGCATCTGAGTTGCTGTCCAAGACTACTGGAAACAGTTTCTTAGTAGATTTGCCCCTGGCAGGTGTACAATAGGGCTTGTGATAAAGCCTTTTTTACTTAGTATGCGCAGAACAACTAAGCCCTCAGCAGGACTCTGGAGAGCAAGCTCGCTGCTGCTGCTGTAGCCAGGCCCACCAGGAGGAGAGCACAGCTGGCTGCCGGGGCCTTCACCCCTGGCTCTCTTTGGGCACATTCATCGTCCTGGCTCAAGGTCTTTGAGGTTAAGGAATCCAGTGCTGGCCTGGTGAGGTAGTCTCAGAGTGCCTCATGGCCCAAGTGTTTACAGACCTCTCAAGATAAGAAACTCCATACCACAGGGAGAGGGGCATTTTCAGTTCAGGGGCTCCAGGAGAACATTCCTAATGCGCCAACCCCCCCCCGGTGCTCTGACTGCAGTAAGAGGCATCACCTTTGCCCGGCATCTCAGCAGTACAGTGGTTAAACTGATACCAAGCTTCTCGGACAGCCCACTCACCTACCTGTGTGACACATGATGTCATCCAAACTCCGGGAGCTCACTAGCCAGCCAGTGTGACCAAACCAGGGAGTCTGCACTCATTCAGACAGACCCTGCCTCCCTGCCTCAAAAGCCAAGGTGGAGAGTGACAGTAGACACCTGACCCCGACCTCTGGCCTCCACACGCAGACGCCCACACACATACACACGTAGGCAAAGAAGGCTGAGGAGTATCTCCTGTGTGCCAGGGTTAGGGCTAGTTACTGCACAGGTTTCTGTTGTTTCTGGGGGGTGGGGGTGGGGTGGGGTGGGTAGCTGACTACTGCTACTCTTCCTCTTCCTCTTCCTCCTCCTCCTCTTCCTCTTCCTCCTCCTCTTCTTTTTGAGACAGGGTTTCTCTGTCTCGAAAGCCCTGGCTGTCCTGGAACTCGCTCCGTAGACCAGGCTGGCCTCGGACTCAGAGATTCACCTGCCTCTGCCTCTGCTGGAATCAAAGATGTGTGCCCCCAAGGCTGGCTTGTGCTGTTGGTTTCCAATCCTAATTCAGCCACAGGAATGGAATCATGCCCTCCTTAGAACTCTGCTTCTCCCTTCTCAAACAGTGGCATTCCAAGTCTGCTGTGTCCTGCACTCTTTGAAGCAAAAATGCGAAGAACCACTCCAACGCCCGGGTGTCTCTGGAGAGAGGAGCTGAGTGCTCTGGGAAGGTGGAGAGGCCACAGCAAGGAAGACGCAAGAAATCTGTGCGATGCTCTATCAGCTCTAACTTCAGAGATTAATCCCAGCCCTCAGGAGGATGAGACAGGACAGCCTGGAGTAGAGGCTAGCCTGAACTACAGACTAAGACCCTGGTTGTGTGTGTGTGTGTGTGTGTGTGTGTGTGTGTGTGTGTGTGTGTGTGTGTGCTACTTAAAACAACAAAAGCAGGAAGAGGATTGAAGGGTCCAAAGAAAAAGCAATGTGGCCCCTTGGAGCTGTCTGTGAGAGGTAGGGTGGGGTGCCTGCTTGTCAGCGTCAACTCACTAGGGGCTGGGCCCTGTCCCTGCAGACAATTTTTTTTGAGGTTTTTGAGACAGGATTTTTGTTAATCCTGAAATGGGCCAGAAAAACCAGTTCCACCATTTTGGCCGAATTTAAGCAAACTCTTACTAAAAATATTAAATACTGACCAAGATGGAATGTGGTCAGGGACATTGCCTGGAACCGTTCCAGGTGGGCGGAACCTTGGTGAAGTTCCACGACCACCAGAATGCACATATTTAAATTAAGGTGAGGGAACGGAGCTCTAAGAAAGTGACAGAACGCAGGTCAGAGGGCACCCAGCCTGTAGGTAGAACAGGGTTGACGTGTGCCTCTGTCTGCCTGTGGTTTTTCTTTCTTCCCCCACCTCCTATAACACACGAGGGCAAATCTCCAGCCAGTTAGTGTCTGTCTTACCTGGGACCTCGTCTACTTGCCCTAAGGGCAAAAATGGCTCTCAAATGTAGGGATGATGCGGTTATTCTTAGTCACCTATCCCCGGGGACTGACTCTGTCATCTCCATCTTCACTGCCGTGGTGTTGTCTGATAGGTCAAGCTTCACAAACCATCCTGCAGGGAGGCTTCTTTAAGAGCTTTGCTTTTGCTGCAGAGGTTTGTGTTTTGTGACACCCTTCTCAAGACAGACGGAACCAGTTTTGTACCACTTTAAGGCCATGGTCCAGCATTTCACTTAAGTTTCTGGGGAGGCACTGGAAGAGCAACACAGTGCAGCATCCCAGAGGCAGAGTTGTCCCCAGGGATCACAGCCACTCTGCTTACCCTATAGAAGTTCTGGAACAAACAAGTATTCAAGGGGCTAAATAACATATCCATTAAAATTAAAATGGCCATTTGGTACTTCAGGCTGAGCTCATACCTTGAAGAAAATGATTTAAACTACCGCTATATCTTATAAAACTCCCGCGGTTCCCACCACACCCGTGCTCCGCCCCGGGTTATTTTAAGATGAGTAGCGTAACTGCCTTCAATCCGTTCAGAATAGGAGGGAACTGGAGAGGCAATGGTTTCCCAAGGTAACCGGAGGGTTACAGGTAACCAGTTATTTCTAGTCCAGTCAGCCACACTGTCACAGCTGCTACTTTATTTCCTTGATACCTGTATTTGTAACACTTAACCTTTATCCATGGAGAGATGGGGCCCTGAACCAAGAGGACATGAGAGTGGTCTGTATCCACAGTAATCAAACTGTATGCTTTCTGGGGTTTGATACTTACATTTTTGGGGGGGTTTGGGAAGTGAGAAAGGGTATCATGGATCTTAGGCTAGCTTTGGGCTTACTATGTAGCCAAGGCTAGCCTTGAACTCCCGATTCTCCCGTGTCTACCTCCTATGTACTGAGGCCCCTTCCTTGGCTCTACACCTCCACGTGAGGACTGCTTACTCTCTCATCAGCGCTTGCTCAGAACGGGGGCTGAGAATCATCGTGGGAAAAGACAGCACCTGTGTGTTGGGTGACAAATAATTGTCCAAGCACCGATAAGTTACCACGTGTCTGCTGACCTAAGCTGAGAAGGAGGGACTCTCTTCTCAGACACTGTGACTGTCTGGGTCTGGAGCCTGCAACCGCAGCCGTGTCCCCGCTGGGCAGACATGGCGAGCCCGCAGCTGAGGAGAGGCAGACAGGGAAGAGCTTTGCTGGCATTCAGCTCAGTGACTCTAGTTTCTTAGGCCGACTTCCTCAGCCCTTGTCCCGTCTGGATGTGTGATTTAATACCCTCCCTGCCTCCCTGTGTTAGTGCAGCGTCTCTGCCACCCCTAGTAACAAAAGCCCGACGAGTATCAACCATTCCTGTGCGAAGTTGAAGGTGAAACGGAGATGAAAAGGCAGGGGAGGGGTTTGAAGGTGTGGTTCAGTTGGTAGAGTGGTTGCCTGGCTTGCAGGAATCTCTGGTTTGATTGCCAGCGTCATATAAACTGGGCGTGGAAGCTCACACCTGCAGCGCAGGCTCTGGGAAGGCAGAGGCAGGATGATCACAAGCTCAAAGGCCGTTTGGTTACATAGTGAGTTCCAGGACAACTTGGGGATGCAGGAGAACTTTCAAAACAATAATAACATTGTATTTTTAACGGAAAGCACTATTTCCCCAACTCCTCCTCAAGAGGTCTTCGTTAGGGTCTGAGCATATAATTAACACAAGTCCAATCAGATCCGGCTTAATCAAATGAGAGACCCATTTACTCATCCAACCAAGGCTAAGAGTGGCAATGGTGTCAATCTGGCACTGGGATCTTTGTGGACTAGCGAGTCATGGCTGCCTCAGCCTCCTCTAGACTTTTCTTTGCATCTTAACTCCGACTCTCAGACTGGACCTCTTCCAGTAGGTGTGAAATGGCTGCCAGCGGGTTGAACAATCACCATGCCATCAAACTGTGGACATCTTCCTCCCCCTCCTGAAAGAGGTCAGTGAGCCTCTTGATGAACCAGAATGAGTCAGAGAGAGTCCTCTGGTTTGTCGGGCTTGGCCAAAAGGTCCTGTCTGAATCAAGTACGGTGACCCAGAGGTTCCTGTAGCCAGAGCAGCCACACAAGAAGAGAGACAGAGCCACTGAGGAAGAACAGACATCCAAAAAGGGCCTTGGCTCAAGGAAAAGGTATGACACAAACAAATTACTGTCGCTTTTCCTACACCGACAGACGGCCTGCCACGCATCCTTCCAGACGCTCTTCCGTCACGAGCAAACTTATAAATACAGGAAAATCCCAGCAGATCTGTGTGCACAGCAGGCTCCCCAGTATCGGTATCTGCGGCATAGAATGGCGATGGGCGTGGGGGACACGGGCAGCTCAGAGACAGAGAGAGTGGGGCCAGGATGCTCTATCTGCAGCACCAAGGGAAAAGGGAAGGAGGAAGGGAGTGGGGGAGGGGAGGGAAAAGAAAGGAGGAAGGCAAAAGGAATGGAGGAGAAAAGAATGAGGAGGAATGAAAATAAAAGCGTGTGTCCAGTGTCCGTTCTCCTGTCCTAGCAAGTAGCTTATGCTCACCCAGACCAAGAGAAAGCCAGAGCTTCCCACAGACAGCTGGGGGCGCAGGCTCAGTCCAGGACCTGGCCTGAATTCCATGCCAGCTGTTGGCAGAGGAGTCATTCTGAGAAGATCTCACGAGGTTACCCTCCAGATAAAACTCACAGGACTGTCACATTCCCGAGACCTGTGCTCCCAGTCGTGGTCTGGGAATCTAAGATGGATATGTATATCATCAGGTTTTTGCTGTAAAACAGCAATGCTTATCTTATAAAAATATAAATATGTATCTAAATGGATTTTTCTATTTGAAAAGACAAGAACGCTTTTGTGTTTTGGTTGCCATTAAAAAAAATATCCACGAGTCCTTACAGTACAGGCTGTGGGAGCCAACGATCTTCATGTCCATGGCATCCAGGGCTCATGTCTCTGGGTGGTCTGTCCTCACATTGCATCAGGGCTACTATGTGGAGGGTAAGACAGATTGGTGTGTGTGTGTGTGTGTGTGGTGTGTTTGTATATGTGTGGTATGTATTTGTATGTGTATATGTGTATATGGGTGTGTACATGTATATATGTATAAGTGTATGTGCGTGTGCATGTATGTGTGTATGTACATGTGTGCATGTGTGTTTGCATGTGTGGATGTATGTGTGTCAGACCAGGTCCTTGTGCAGCTTACAGAAGCACACCACCACTGAGCTATATCCTCATCCCTCAAGACACACAGTTCTCCAAGTAAGGAAACCATCACAGTTGCCAAGTTTCTTGCTCTTAGGAAATCTGGGCAGCACATTATTTTAGTTCCTCTATAAAGAGACAAAATGGGGAGGGAAACTGAGACATGTCAACAGCCACCAGCAACCTGACAAACTGTATGGGATGCTCGTCCCTTCAGTGAGGCCACGAGATCAAATTCAAACCTCTCAAGAAGGAGCCAAGCCGTCCAGGGAAACACCCACGCTTCACCTCATGTTCACTGCTCTAAGGCCCCTCGGTGTCAGCGTTACCTGTCACACAGCTACGGCAGCTAACACTGTAGCTAAACAGAAACACAAGGTTGACAACTAGCGGCAGTCTGGGCTGGCGACAGGGCTAGCACATGAAGACCTCTGCAGGGCAAGCCTGGCTGCCTGGGTTAAGGGTGGAACAAGAAAACAGAGCTGAACTCTGACCTCCAGGTACGTGAGATCTGTCACGCGTGCCACCCACCACTCGACTCACATGCACTCGCAAAATAGTGAAGAAAAGTCTTTTTTTTTTAAAGATTTATTTATTTATTTATTATGAATACAACATCCTGCTTCCATGTCTGTCAGCAAGCCAGAAGAGGGCATCAGATCTCATTACAGATGGTTGTGAGCCACCATGTGGTTGCTGGGAATTGAACTCAGGACCCCTGGAAGAGCAGTCAGTGCTCTTAACCTCTGAGCCATCTCTCCAGCCTTTTAAAAAGCATAGCAATTTTTTTTTTGCTTCGATGCTAAGTCAATGTTAGGGTATTAAATTCCATCCCATTAATTCTTAGAAATATATGTTTTCAAGGAACGTTTTAATGTCTGGTATAACTAGACATATGAGAATTTGGTTGCAGAGAAACTAGATACACTGTTTTCTTTACCCTAAGTAAAAACTGAACTGAGGACTGGTGGGGTGGTTCAGTGGATGAAGGAGCCTGCCCGTAAACCTGATTAACTGAGTAGGGATGGTAGGAGAGAAATGTTTCTTCAAGTCTTCCTGTCTGCTGACACACAATGGCACTTGTGGGGCATGTACACGCGTGTGCGCATGTGCACACACACATACATGTATATACATCACATACATACACATACACACACATACACTCTCACAGGCACACACACACACATACACACACACACACACACACACACACACACACACACTGAAAACAGGCAAGAAAACTGTGTTCATTTTCCCTTTAAAAGAACACAAACCCGCATGGAGACAGCATCTCTCTGCCCACCCGATGGTTTGTCCTTTAAAACAGACCTAACCGTCTAACTCACACTGAACAAAAGCGCTGCTGTTGGGTGTTTAGGACTCCGGCTGTTTGCTTTCACAGTCATTTGTTGAGAAAAATCATGCTGCTGAAATATTTTTAGCTCTGCAAACCCTGTTAATTGCTAAAGGAAGGGGACTGGGAAGAATTTGTGCTAATGTTTGCTTTCCTGCACACTGTCCTCAGCTTCAGACTCAAAGGAGTCAAAGGGCTCAGAATGGAGGAAGAAAGGGAAGACCAGGCATTTCAAAACAACTGCTTTTAGAAAAAGTTAAGTTAGCCTGGGCAGTCTAGGAAGTGGGACAATGACCCGTCCCCAGGTTGATGTCTAAATGGCTGCATTTAACACAAGTGAATCTGAGCATAGGTTCCCTTTAACTACAGTGCTAAAAGAACACTCTCCTTTAGAAAACAGTGATTAAAGCCAGGCGTTGGTGGCGCATGCCTTTAATCCCAGCACTCAGGAGGCAGAGGCAGGCAGATCTCTGTGAGTTCGAGGCCGGGCTGGACCGACAGCCTCCAAAACAATACAGAGAAACCCTGTCTTGTAAAACCAAAAAAAAAAAAAGAAAAAAAAAAAGAAAAAAAAAAAGAAAACAGTGATTGAGCTGCCTGCCGATGTGCAGGGCTGAGCGTGAGGACGTCCTTCCAGAAGGCTAGCTGCCCGCTGATGAACAGTGCCATGGTCACAGCCCCTTCGTGCTTGGAAGAGCGAAGGCAGAGAGCAAACTTGTGGACACAACCCTAAAGCTCTAGGGATACAGCCAAGCAGGCATTTAAGCAGGGAGATGCATGCGACCCTTGCTCAGGTAACAAGCGCGGTAGGCCTGGCCTTGAACTATCCGTCAGTCGGGAAGCCAAGGTGGCTATGGAGGCTCGTGTGAGCCAAGGCAAACCCGAGGCAAGGAATGAAAGCCAGCAAGCAGGAAGGGTTTCCATAGGCGCAGAGAGGCCACCGCGAAGGGGTTCTGTGTTTCACCAAGTCAGAAGATGGCAAGTTGCTTTTCCTGTGGGCGTCCCCTTCCTTCTCGTTAACCCACTGGGTTAGAGCATGAGGTTCCGTGTTTCGTGGCGGCATCTTCTGAGCCATGTGTCAGTGCCGTTGTCCTCGTCTGCCCCCCCACTCTCCCGCCCTCCTCTTCCTCTCACTTCTGGCTGGCCCTTTCTCCTGTCGGTGCCCTTTCTGCCCCAGGTAATCACATGTACTGCGCCGGGCTGTTCCTCCCTTTCTGATCTTTCTCCCCCTTCTGATCCCGTTTCTGGTTTTGTGACCCACACACACGAACACACACACATGTTCATCACATCCGCACAACTCACACATGTACCACACCCCACACATACACACAGAACATACATACATCACACATACACGCAGAACACATACACGCATCACATATGCACAACTCACACATATACTACACACACAGAATACATACCACACACCACACATACACACAGAACACATACACACAGAACATACACACAGAACACATACACACACCACATATGCACAACTCACACATATACTACACACCACACATACACACACCCCACACATACACACAGAACATACACACAGAACACATACACGCATCACATATATACTACACACACACCACACATACACACCACACACACATACACCACATATACCACACATATGTATACCCCACATACAATACATACACACAACTCATATATACCACACACACTTCATATACCACATGTACACACAACTCACTCATACATCACACACCACATATATACAACTCACCCATATGCCACACAGTCACACCACACGTATACAACTAGCACACACCACACACACACAATCATGCTCACACATATAGCTGAACCTACTTTTCACATAGACCTGAAAACATACAAAATCTGTCTTTCTGATCACGGTCGACTTCACTTAAAAAAAAGAATGATTTCCAGTGGTGCCCATCTTCCTGAGAATGTCACAACTGCGTGTTTCTTTTCATCTGTATAAAATAGTGCGAAAGTGTCACATAGTCTTCATTCACGAACCTGTTGGTGGGCATCTAGGCCGGCTCCACGCCCTGGCTACTGGGAACAGCGCAGCAGTGAACATGGATGAGCAAGTTGTCTCTTGTTGTCCCAGGAATCCCTCCCAGACACACAAGATCTGTTTTGTCAGGGTTTTTAGTTAATTCGGGTATTTTAAACTTTCGGGAAGTAGCAAAAACATCTTTTCACTAGATTTTGTTGACGGCCTGTAATGTAAATGTTGTGAAGGGAGAAAAGGTTACATCTCAAGTCAGAGACCAAAGATAGTCATGTGTGCCAGTGACAGCTCTATGTTTATAACTTAGTAAACCAAACTGTCGTTATTAAACAGCCCAGATTCACACCACAAGAAAAGGCAGTCATGTGACCTCCCTCTCCGACCTTGAACTCACTCTGTAGCCAAAGCCAGTCTTGCACTTTTAATCTCTCTGCCTCAACCTTCTCAGCATCTGCGTTCCAGGCCTACACCGCCAAGCCTGGCCCGAGACAATGTCTGTCTGCACATGTGTATGTGTGTGCTGGTACACACGCCTGAGTGCATGTGTGTAGCCAGAGGTCAACCCTGGGTGTCTCCTGCAGTCATGTGCTTCCTTACTATTCTTGATGTCTTTTGAAGCAAGGCGTTTTTTTTAGCTGTTAGCATTAGTGCCCGGCAGCAGGGAGGGGCCACCCACTGGGCTGTCCCTACCTCATGCTTTGAGGCAGAGCCTCTCGTGCTCACTGCTATACTAGGCTGGCCGGCTAGGGAGCCCGGGGACCCACCTGCCTCTGCCTTCTCACTCAGCACGGAGCAGGTACATACCACCCAGGCTGGCTCACTCAGCACCGGTACAGTCAAGTCCTTGTGCTGTTACCCAGCACCCTAAACAGCATTTCTAGTGAAAGACGTTTGAGACAAAAGAGCATCCCCACCTCACACCCGTGATTCTCCAGATCATTTTCTGGGGAAAGGCAAAATTATAGGGACCGAGAAGAGTGTTTGCCAAGGACAGGGAGTGGGGAAGGCCCTGGGATGCTTTCTAGATGACTAAGGGACAGACACTTTATATCTGTTTGTTTCCCTTGTTTGGTTTAGACTTGCAGGGCTGCGGATTAAACTCAGGGACTTGTGCAGGTTAGACCAGTGCTCTGCCTAGCCCGACCCCTTACAGTCTGAATCTTGATCGACACATCTCATAACTGTAAATGTGTCAAAACTCACTGATGTACACACGAAGAGGGGGCAAGTTCTGCTGCAGATGTATCTCAGTTAGGAGAAGTTGGTGTGGCATGTGTGTGGCATGGGTGTTTCATGCACGAGGCATGTGTGTTTCATGTGTGTGGCATGCCTGTGGCATATGTGTAGCATGTGTGTAGTGCATGTGAAGTATGGGTGACACATGTGTTGACTCCCCAGCATACATAAAGCAGGTGTACACGCCTGTAGATGGCGTCAAAAGGATCAGAAATTAAAAGTAGTGACTCTGAGGACGGCTTGAGGCACGAGACACCCCAATTAACACTCTCAGCACCCCCTAAAAAACTTAAAAAATTCTTCATACATAAAGAAAGTGCTCAACATCCTTAGCCATCAGGGAAATGCAAATCAATACAACTCTGAGAAACCATCTCACTCCTGTCAGGATGGCCAAAATCAAAAACGCCAAAACAACTCTGAGATACCATCTCACTCCTCTCAAAATGGCTAAAATCAACAACGCCAATGACAGTTTATGCTGGAGAGGATGTAGAGAACGGGGAGCACTCCTCCACTGCTGGTGGGAGTGCCAACTTGTTCAGCCACTTTGGAAATCAGTATGGAGATTCCTCAGGAAACTGGGAATCAATCTACCACAAGACCCAGCCACTCCACTCTTAGGCATATATCCAAAAGATGCACATTCATACAACAAGAACGTCTGTTGAACCATGTTCATAGCAGCATTATTTGTAATTGCCAGAACCTGGAAGCAACCTAGATGCCCCTCAACTGAAGGATGGATAGAGAAAATGTGGTACATTTACACAATGGAGTACTACTCAGTGGGAAAAAATGCCAATGGAATCTTGAAATTTGCAGGCAAATTAATGGCACTAGAAGAAACAATCCTGAGTGAGGAAACCCAGTCACAAAAAGACAAACATGGTATGTACTCACTCATATATGGATTTTAGACATGGATTGGGGGAGTGTCAGCCTACACTCCCACTGCCAAACCTTCGTCCAGTGACTGATGGAAGCAGAGACAGATACCCACAGCTAAACACTGAACTGAATTCCTGGAACCTAGTGACAAGAGATGGAGGAGTGAGGAGCAAAGGGGTCAAGACCGTGCTGGTGAAACCCACAAAGACAGCTGACCTGACAAGGGGGATCTCTTGAATCCCAGACTGATGGCTGAGAGGCCAGTATAGGACTGATCCAGACCCCTTGAATGTGGTGTCAGTGAGGAGGCCACAGAAATCTCTGGGGCCTTGGGTAGTAGATCAGTGTTTACCATGGTTCATGAATGAACTTTGGGAGCCCATTCCACATGGAGGGATGCTTTCTCAGCCTGGACTCTTGGGGGAGGGCCTAGGCCCTGCCCCCATGAAATGACAGACTCTGGAGATCCCCCATGGAGGGCCTCATGGGGATTGGGTGGGGGCTGGGAGGGCTGGGGAGGGACAAGGGAGGAGGGGAGGGAGAGGGAGCTAGGATCAACATGTGAAGCAAGCTTGTTTCTAATTTAAATTAAAAAATTATATAAAAATTCTTCATCCAAAAGAAGGCATAAAAATAACAAAGAACACATGTGACTAAAACAGGAGATATCAAAATGGAGGAGAATGTTAGCATAAGTTATACCTGGAAAGTGATAGATAGAGTTAGAAATTTCATAAATTTCATATTTAACTATGCACATCAAACAGTCTGCTGCCAGGGTAGCTACGTGTTACTGGATGTCCCTGTGAGGGGCTGGAGATTGGCTCAGGGGTTACGAGCACTGGCTGCTCTTGCAGAGGACCTGGGTTTGATTCCCAGCAACCACATAGTGGCTCACACTCACAACTGTCTGCAATTCCAGTTCCAGAGGATCCTATGGCCTCCCCTGACTTTTGTGGGCACCAAGAACACATTTGGTAAACATGCATGCATGCATACATATTACATACATACATACATACAGGCGAAACACATAAGATAAAAAATAATAAAAATTTGAAACCATAATAATTTACTTCTTTAGATTCTTAAAGGAGGAAATTAAATAAGTAATTAAAGTGTGTGGAAGTGGCTGGCATGCAGATACCATCCGCCTTTTACTTAAGAAAAAAATTGTATCATGAAGGTAGCATCTACGTCAGAGAAACAAGCTCAGTTCTCTACATTTATTTATTTTTATTTTGCATGTGTGGACCCACATGTCCTATGTGCAGATCCATATGTCCTATGTGTGCACACACATGTCCTATGTGTGCACACACATGTCCTGCGGCATGTCATTAGTGGTGGTAACAAGTCCCTTTCCCTGCTGAACCACTCCCTTCCCTGACTCAAATTATTCAAAAACTAAGTGAACACACTGGAGATGATGGCAGAGAACGCCTCGTCAGCACGGTGCTGGCTGCTTACCCAGAGCAGTCACACAGGCCTTCTCCCTCGCTTGGAAAGGAGGCGTATGGGCGACTCCCGCCGCTGCTGTGACCAAAGACCCCCAGAAAAGCAACTACAGCAGGGGCGGGTTCCTTGTAGAGTTTGTGTCAGGAAGCCACACAGCCCTGCTCTTGTCATGGTGGGGAGCAGGAGGCGGCTGGGGCACCGATCGCATTTGTCCCCCGTCAGGAAGCAAAGCATGGGCAGCCCTACCTACCTCAAGGTCCATCCCCCATGTCCCACTTCCTCCAGAAAGGCTCTGCGTCCTGAAGAGTCCACCCACACCTTCCAAGATGGCTCTGGCCCTTGGGGAGATGTGTGTTGAGACACACCAGGCTGTGGGGGCATTTCGCTTTCCGGCCACCACGGCAGGCAAGGCGATCGTGACATCTGCGGGTCTTTGAGGTAGCTCATGCTGGCCCAGCTCTCTAGCTGGGCTTATGGACTGTATCCCACCTGGAGCAGTTTGGTTTTTTTACTTGACAAGAAGTTCCATGCATCCCAGTCTGCTTCAAACTCCCTAAGGAGCCGAAGTTAGCGCTGAGCTCCTGTTCCTCCTGCTTCCGCCTCCAGCATGCTGGCTGGGACTGCGACAAGGGCTTCATGCATTTGTGCAAGCATCTATAGGCTTATAGCCCCAGCCTTAGTCCCACGACCCGTTAACCAAGTGCTTAGAAGACAGCAAAACAATCTCCAATAAACCAATGGGGGGGGGAGCTACAAAACACCAAATGGGGGACATGCCCTCCCCTCAGTCAGGCAAACCCTGCCCGGAAGCCTAAAATTTCACGCCGGATCTGAATATATGTTTTTGCTTTATCTCCAAGTAATTAACTGGTCCTCGATAACTCACTGGTAAGTGTACGTTTGTGACCGATTGCTCTAGGGTGTGGCTGAGGGGAAGGTTTTTTATTTGTAGACACAGGAGGGAGAACAGCCAGAGGCACCTGGAAGAATCCGGAGCAGAGAGAGAAGGTAGTTAGACGGAACATGGCCAGCAGCCTGGACCTGGCCAGGAGAGACCCTGAAGCAGAGCATAGGGAGCCTGAAGCAGACAAGAAAAGGAGGCGGGGGGGGGGGAAGAGTGTTAGCTCAGGGGAGACTGGCAGGAAGAGCAGAAATAGCAGGATTACCAGGAGAACGAGCAGCTGTGGGAGGGGCCTATGAGCTGGGGAAGTTTAGGGTAGGAGGAGAGGTAAGATGAGCTGGGAAGGCAGCATGGATCTTGAGGTGTGTGACTGAAGACACTGAGGGGGACTGGAGGCCAGCACGAGCTTTGTCATGCGGAGAGGCACCACGGATTTGTCATTTGTCCCTCCTGCCTTTTGGAATTTGGGGAACTGGAGCTTCCTTTGGACCAGAGTAAGAATTCTGAACTCTTCAAAAAAAAAAATGTCAACATGTAATGACATGCATCTACTTGGAGGATGTTTTTTTCTGAAGTGATGGTCACTGCCTCGGTGACAAGTTTCATGGCATTGTCACGTAGCTACTACGGGTGAGCCTCTAAGAGCCACCGAGGTTCCCAGCACATGTCGAGGTGACTGTCAGTGCTGAGGAACTGCTGTTTAAAGAGAGTTCACATAACCCCACCATGTATTACCTGAAAGGTAGCATGCTAAAACTGTAAACTGTCTCAATACCTTCAGGGTTGGACAAATCACCGTCACAAGGGTACCTAGCCTGAGCTTCCGTGTTTTAAAAGGAATGTTGAGAAAGAGAAGGGGTAGAGAGTGTTTCACAGGGAGAGATAGGAGTGTCCGTAGAAACAGTAAGGGGTAGGTGGGCAGCTGTGTGGCACACTCCCTTAGGCCCAGCACTCCAGAGGCACAGGCGGGTGGATCTCCATGGGTTCTAGGCCACCCTGACCTACACAGTGAATTTCAGGCTTGTCTTTTTTAAAACAGGAGGCAAGAGAACTAACGGACCTGTTGTTTTTGGTCCCAAGAATCGCGTTCTAACCCTGGTCGAGTGTTCTCATCTATAAAAAGGAAACCAGCGGATTGGATTACACCGGGAGTCCTAATGGGACGGACTCAACGGCAGGGAGTTATGTGAGCTATGTGAGCACGAGCAGAGAAGGTCCACAGACCACTGCTCCACAGACAACTGCTGCTTCTGCCTTTTGATTTCAAACGCGGGCGGGGTCAGCTGAGAAACTCTCCACCCACGGCGTCGCAAGTGGGGGGGCGCCTGACTCTGCTGAGACCGGATGGATCCCCCCTGGAGGGCTGTGGACTCTGTTCTGTGCCAACGCTGAAAGCTTCCATGATGGGAAGGAGTACTCTACCGCAGTGAGCCAGCCCCGGGAGCAGCATTTCCAAGAGGTAGAGTGTCTCACTCCAGTCGTCCTCCCGCTGACGATGCCGGTTACCCGGCTGCTCACTGACTCTCGCCAGGCCCATTCGAGGATCATCTCCAGGAGCCGCGTCCGTCGAATGATGGGCGAAGAGCTGGCATTGGCCTCGTTACTCCCCACCCCCACCTGCAGCTTTGGCTTCCTGCTGTCGCGGCGCGGGGCTGCGGTGCGCACTCGTGGCCACAGCCACCCGGGCATCCTTTTCTCCTGCCATCATACATAGTCTTTCCTTTTCACCTATCCACTGTGACTCACTTTACCTCTCCTTCAAGACTCAGTTCAGGGCATTTCCTTTTTAGGGAAATCTCTCTGCAAACCGGGATAAGCTTCCTGTGGGCCGTGTGGCGACCTGTGCCCGTCTGGGACCCAAGTGACGACTCCTATTCTCAATCTTTGAGGGCGAGCGTCTTCTCTCCTGGCATGGTGACTTACGGGACCCCCGACTGGTCTCTCCACCGTTGTAGATGCTTCTGCGTTTCTTCCTGTCAGGAGATGTGGTGACATTGGGACCAGCAAGATGGATGGTTCAGCGCCAGGCTGAACCCAAGTTTCATCCCGGGACCCACTTGGTGATCAGAAAGAACTGATTCCCACAAGTTGTCGTCTGTCACACGTCCCCATCATAAACACACACACGTGCACACACACACATGTGGGTAACAAAAGAGGTTTGGTTTCTTTCAGAAAGGGAGATACTGGTGGGAGTGACCCGAGCCACATCCTCAGGCACCAAGGAAGTCAGTGAGCCGTTGTTAACTTCCTGTTTACTCCCTCACCCAATTGGCCAGAAGTCTTAACTCCTTTGCCTCAGCAATCACTGCATATGGTGATCTAACTCCTCTACCTACAGACACCTGTGGACAGCAGCAATCTTTATAGCCAGTGTCTACTGACAGAGTCTTTTCTAGCATCTTAGACTGGTCTCGAACTCATTACTCAGCCAAGAACAGCTCTCCGATGGCTGCCTCCACCTTGTCAGGCTGAGATCTCAGGTGTGCGTCTCCGCTGTTTGCCAGTTGCTGGGGGTCAATTCAGGACTTTGGGAATACCAGGCAGGTGCTCTACCAAAGAAGCTACTACACCCTGGCCCTTGTTTGTGTCAATCCCGACTCCGTGGTGAGAAGAACATCTTGTGTTGCGATGGACGAAATGCATCCCACTGTTCAAATTTATTAATTCCCATTGAAAAGTATACGAACAACCTGTAAGTGGGTATACTCAGACTAAAATCGATAATTAAGTGAACACAGTATCTATTATGTTCCCGGGTAATTGTCCTTACGTTATACAAAAGGCTCCAACTGTGTCGTGTTTAAAAGTTTTATTATATTATTATTTGTCACCACCATCATCTTTAGGTGTACGTACACCCACTCAAGAGGACGCACACGTGCTACGTACAGGCGTGGAGGCCGGGGGACGACCTTGGGGAGCCAGTGCTCACGCTCCTCCTTTTCGTGGATTTGGGGAACTGAACTCCGGCTCTTAGGCTTGCATGACAAACACCTGACCCACAGGGCGTCTCCGGCCCTGCTCTGTTATACTTTCTACCCAAAATGACAGTGTCCGTGCTGATAGATAATATTCCCATCATTGTGCTTGCTGTGCTTGAAGCAACTGCACGTTGCTCATTTAGAAGATAATTTACGTCTACTTTAGAAGCGAGCCTGTTAAAAACTCAAATGCCCTCAACATTTTATGCATAGCGTAGAAGCCCATCGGCTGAATGGAAGATTCAGGAACCATTTCACCTTGTAACGTAGGGAGGGTGCCTTGATATTTCCTTTCCTGTACGAGTCTCCCGTTTCTAAATACAGATTGTGACTCACTAGGACGGACTCAGGACCCACCAGTGGGTGGTGACCGCAGTTGGGAACTACCACTGATGACCTGATGCTGGCTTGTCTGTATGGGGCATAGTCATCCAAGGCCACGCCCAGTTACCCGTTCACTCCCTTCCACGGACACCCCATATCCCTCACTCTTCCCATTGCCTTTCTTCCCTCCCTCCCCCACCCCCACACACATCTGTCAATCCCACATGAAGGCTCAGGTACCGATGCCCTTGTCTTTGTCACTTCCTCACCACTGAGAGGCGCACGTTATCGGTCCCCTGCTCTGTGTCCGCTTGACAGCTTTGGCATTTATTGCAGTCGCTTTCTAAGTGCCTCTGTCACCTGGACCATCGTGAGCCCCTGGAGGGCAGAGTCTTGGAACCATGACTCTGCAGTACTTAGGGCTGACTTTGCCTGATTGATGCAGACTCCATTCCCATCCATTCATCTTCTCATTCTCGGGTCTAACCACACAGCAAACGTGTGCCGACTTCCCACCCTTAATTCACCACCTGTATCGTGACTATTCTCTGTGTTAATGGCGTCTGCATGAGTATAGCGCTTTACGTCTTTCTAAGGAGACCTTATTTTCTAATTGCGTGTGTGAGTGTGCTTCCCTGTGTGTGGACTTCTGAGTGCAACACCCTGGAGCCCAGAGGAGGAAGGAGTTGGGTGCCTTGGAGACGGCTCTGCCCATTCCACTGTGGGTGCTGCAACCCAAATTCAGGTTCTCCGCATGAGACGTGGAACCCTTAACTGCTGAGCCATCTCTCCAGCCTGAGCACGTGCAAAATATCTGTATCCCGGCACGTGGAGCTCACTGTAGACTAGCGGATCGCCAGTGTTCCCAGGAGCGGCTGCTGCGCTGAGTGGGGCCGCAGAATCCACCTCACGTCCAAACCTGACTCTAGGCCCCGTACACATCTTGTTTCCTCTTGGGTAGGACCACGCCAGGATGCCCAGGCCTTGCTTGCTTGCATCCTTCACTTAGCTGAACCCTGCTTGGCTCTCATTGGCTCCCCGGTCATAGCTTCCATCTCCAGCCTTCCTGCTCCTGCATTTCTGTCCCACCTCTCCAAAGACATAAGAAACAGCTCCCCGCAGCTGACCGTGGTAGCACACGCTGGGTGATCCCCAGAGCTTGGTGGAGGCAGAAGGACCTGGAGTTCAAGGCCGGTCTGGGCTATAGGAGACCTGGTCCTGGTCTCAAAGCTCAACAGACACAACACAGAAATGAGTTCCTTCCTTTGGCAACCATTTCTACTCAGAGGACAACAGACAGGGCCCAGGGAGATGCTCAGGAGGGCCTGAGTCTGACTTTAGAGCTCACAGGAAGAGCCGAGCGTGCGTGCGGGCAGGTAGGGGTACAGCCACCATCCCAGTGTAGCCGTAGACAGGAGGACTCCCAGACTTCTTGACTAGTCTAGTAGGCCAGTGAGTTCCAGGCTCAGTAGGAGACTCTGGTGGAGAGAGATGTCAGAATACACTCAGCGTTCACCTCCGGCCTCCAGCGGCATGCATGCCACCTACACACACGTGTGCCACACCTCACACACTTATTTACACTCACACTGGCTTACACATACCCTCATACACAAACCAGCCAAACAACAATGAATAAACAGGGCAACAGAGAGACAGTTGGCAAACTAGCAATGGCTTATCTCACACCAGGTATCAGGCCAGGTTTCTTAAGGTGTCTTTAAAACCAAAACAACACCCCAAGCCAGTTATGGCAATGACTCATTTAGGGGCTGGATGGCAGGCCCCAAATAGCAGATGACAACTTCTATGCCCCATGGTAGCAAGCAGAAGGCACACAGGTTTTACTCAGTCCCTTTATGTCCAGGGGACTTAAACATAGTCTAAGCCCGTCATCCTAGTCTGTGTGACAAGTACTCCCTGGACATCCCCTGTTCTGCTCCCCCACACTGTACCAGGCACCTAGGAAGCACCGGTAAGAAAAGCTAGTCTCTTTCCCCTTGGAGTTTTCCACCTGGTGCTCAACCCATTTCCACCCGGACACATTTGAGGGACACACATGGCCTTCTTCATGCCGATGGATCAGTGTGACCAAAGCTCTTCCAAACAGACCAGGACCCAGATTCAGAAAATACAATCCACACTTGTTTCTAGTGTCTAGATGCTATGATGGTGACTCACCACCTTTTGGGCAAAGTGGAGGGACACCTACTGTGTGGCAGCGGAGTCAGGCAGAGGCCAAGGACACTTTCAGAAGAGAACGACACCCAGTGAAAACCGAAAGAGCAGGAAGAGTCGTTGTGTCAGCGGCCACCGGCCAGGTGGGACAGCATCCCAGTCGCTGCTAGGGTTCAGAGGAAAGTACAAAGCAGTGGGCAGTGGAGGGGTGGGGTGCAGGCAGGAAGAGTGACGTGAGGACCCCTCTCTGAGAGCGTGTGAGGTCTGAGGGTCTGGATTATTACCTTCCATTGCCCCATGAGAAAGCCAAGAAAAGAAGGACTTGTTTTGATTTATGGCTTAAGAAGGTTATGCACGTCTCAGTGGATGCCCCCACACCTGTGTGCACAAGGGCAGCTCTAATTGGACCCAGGGGGTTTTCAATAACAACAACAGGAAAACATGAGGTTGGGTAGGAGATGGGGCGGGGGCCTGGAGGAGTTGAAGGTAGTGGTGGATGGATGTGACCAACTTACAAGGCATAAATGTTTGAAACTTCCAAAGAGTAAGTACTATTCTTTTTAAAAGGAGAAGGGACACTGTCTGTCTACCAGGGTGTGGAAGGCAACACAGTAGGAGCCTGTGGCAGTAGTCACACTTGTCAGCAGTCAGGAAGCAAAACGCAGACAGGAAGTGGGGCTGGGCTGCACAACCTCAAGACCCGTCCCTAGAGACCCACTTCCTCCAGAAAGCTCCACCTCCTGAAGGTTACTCTCTCTCTCTCTCTCTCTCTCTCTCTCTCTCTCTCTCTCTCCCTCCTCTCTCCTCCCTCCCTCCCTCCCTCCCTCCCTCCCTCCCTCCCTCCCTCCCTCCCTCCCTCCCTCTCTCTCTCTCTCTCTCTCTCTCTCTCTCTCTCTCCAAGCCCCGTACTAGCTGGGGACCCACATATGAGCCTGCAGGGACACTGACATCCAGACCACAGCAGTGTGGTAGGAATGTAGACTCAGGGACAGCTGAGCCATGCAGAAAGAGGTCACAGGGCACACACAACCCAAGAGAGTGTGTCGAGATACCAGGTCTAGGAAGGCACTTTAAGAAACTCCACCACGTAAAGGGTTGGGGAGGAAGAGGAGGCAGAGAGGTCAGGGGTGAGGCTACTGGCATGAGGGACAGGTAATTTCCAATCCTCAGAGGAGGAAACGAAGCCTCTGGCTCCACAGGCTTGCCAAGGGCCATCCAGCTGGGCGGGGGCCAGAGTTAACCCAATCAGATGGCCTCCTTCCAGACCTGTTTCCATTACTCACGTTTGTGGTCTTACAGACACTTCACCTCAGCTGCCTCAACAGTTTCTCATTCAAACATCCAGACTCTAGAGACAGTCCTCCCCCCCCCAAATAAAAGGAGGCTAGTGCAGCCTGCTCTCGTTGAACGGCAGATAAAGGAACAATCACTTCATGAGGGGAGAGAGTGTGCTCTCATCTGACCTTGAGAAGGTTATTAGCTAGTTCTGAGCATTGCTCAGTTTTTTAGGTTCTCTGTACGAGTAACAGGGAGAAAAGATTCCACTATCACCAAATGCCAACCCCCCTCCCCGCACGCAATACACCAGCCTCAAGTTCAATCATTAACCAACTTTACAAGACACCTTTACAGATTCCAGACAATTGGACAATAGCTTAATCCTCCTGCCTTCTCAACTGTTTTCTAACTCACGTTGTTAGGTACACCTGACACCTACCGTGCTAAAGCTTGACTAGGTTGACCAGTTGGTCAGACAGCAGGGAAGATCCAAGGCCTTTGCCTTCCACTGTTACAGCCCCTCCTCACCGATGGGTGGTGAGAGCAGCTAGGAGGCTTGGGAGAAGTATGTGAACTCAGGCCCTGGGGTTCACATTCTACAAGGGGGTGGTCACATTGAGTCTGGCAACTGTCTTCTTAGCTGTATCATGGGTGCAGTTTTGCTCAGCTCACCTATTGATACTGTGAGCATTTAAAGAGATCATGTGTGGCAGAGCACAGGACTACAGCTACAGCAACTGTCCTTGTGTTAAGCTTTGCCCTCAGTAGAATGGGGACTGAGATTAGAGCCAGTAAGGCCACCACAGAATGACCTGGAACCTGCCAGGGAGCAAGACCCACAGCAGGCGAGGCGTCGTCGGGACTGATTTTCCAAGATGTCAGATGCACTGAAAGATTATCTGGCTTCACTTTGTCGGGGGCTTTGTGCACAGTGGAGCTGGAGCCTGCTGCGTAAACCTATGATCCCAGCACGGGAGAGGCCGTCAGTATGAGGCCAGTCTAGAGGACATACATAGCTCCAAGTCAGTCTGGTCTACAGAGGGAGATCTATATCAAACACCTTTCTGAGGGGGGAAAAAAAAACCCAAGAAGAGACCAGACATGGCCCAGCCCCTGGTGAGTAACACTGCGATCCCGGCTTACCGAGAAAGGGGTTTGGCCAAGGAAGCTGAGAAACCTTTGTGACCTGCATACTAGTGGGGTTCGCCCCATTTGCCACCCGTGTGCCTGAAGTTCGGGTGGTAATCGCCCTGGCTTAGGTCAGCTCCCCTCATGGGACTTCTACATAACCGTCTAACTGCCCGACCATCTTTAAATGAAATTGAGGTCGCACCTCTGCACGGTCAGGCATTCAGGCACGCCCAACACCCGCAAAGCCTCCCCCCCGGGGCAGCCCACCGCCCAGGCCACACCCCGCAGGGAGAGTGTGTGTTGTGGCGGAGAGAGGAAGCCAGCCAGCTCTGCGGACACCAGGTCCTATCCAGGGCTCCTCGGTCCTCTGATGTCATGCGCTTCCTGCTTTCGCATTGCAGAGGGCCGCTCGCTGGCCGCAGAGTCTGGAGGTCAGTCGCCTGAAACCAGCCGATCGCCGCGCCACTATCATCTTGCATCTTATTTTCCGTGAACGCGCTGTCACCTAGCCAACGGCCCCGCCCCCCTAATCCCACGACTCTTGGCTTTCCAGCTCGCATTGTCCTCCCCTCCCCCCAGGAAGGCGGCTTCCAAGCAGCCTGCACCAGGAAACCCCCGCTGCTGGTGGCTCCGACTGAGGCTTGGGGTGGGGTCGGAGTGGATCTTCCCCTCCGAGAGTCCAAACCCCTGGCTTTATTAAACGATCAGAAGGCACTTGCAGCGTGCGTGTGTGAATATGTACGCATAGTCAAGCTGGGCGAGACGCCGCGCGCCTGCTGCATGCGCCCGTAAACGCAGACTTGAGGCAGGACCCCGCAAGGGGGTTCCAGGACGGGCCAGCCTGGGTTGCACCATGGCCATCAGCTCTCAGTCTAGGTGAGAGTGACCCTCCGTCTCAATTGTGCAAGTGCAGAGCTCGCTCTCTGTCTCTGTCAGTCTCTCCAGGAACCCAGCCGCTGGGCTGCAGGGCCAGCCCCCAGCACGGTGCACTCTGCCCTCCCTCCCTCCCCACCCCCGCCCGCCCGCCCGCCCGCCCGCCCGCCACCCCGCGGCTCCGCGCCGCCGCCCAGCGAGCAGGAGACTCCCCAGGGCTCTTTAAATACGAGCTATAAATACCACCGGGCTCGGCGCGCGCGTCACGGCCCCGCAGGCCTTCAATTGGCCGCCGCAGGCAGCTCATTTGCATAGAGGGCGGGCCCAACCCGGCGGCGACCCGGGCGGGAGCGCGCTCGCCTCTCCCCGGCCGCAGAGTGGGCGGAGCCGCTGGACCCGGGGAGCCGGGACCCGGGTGGGGTGGCCGTGGGGGCGCGTGCCGGCCCGGCTTGCATAGGGGCATCGGGGAGGCTGAGGCAGGAGGATTGCTGGAGCTCCAGGACAGCCTGGGCTACGTGGAAACGTCGGAAACGAGACTATATATGTATATATATATTTACATATTATATATATATGTGATTTGTGTGTGTATTTGTCTATGAGATTTGTGTGTGTGTGTACTTGTCTATATGCATGTGCGTGTATGCATGCATATCTTTTTGGTAAAAAATAAAAAGGGCCAGTGGCGGTCCTCCAGGACGCCTTCCCGCCTTCCGGGAACATCAGGTCTGCCCCGCCGGTTGACCCCGGATCGTTTTTTTTTTTTTTTTTTTTTGCTTTCCACGACAAGGAAGGAAAGTTTTTCCTGGAGACCCGGGAGCGGATGCTGCGGGTGGCTCCGAGCGGCCACATTTAAATCACGTGAGATCTGGACCGTCCGCGCATCTGTGAGACCACTGGCCACTCGGATGCTAAAGAAAAAAAAAAGAAGAAAAGAAAAAAAAAATCAAAGCAGCGTGCTCGCTGGAAGACGCAGTGAGCAGGAGGTAGCCAGCGGGGCTCTGAGGCGCAGGGGTCCGGTGCCTCCCGGGTGAAACCCAGGTTTACCCCGCAGCTCACGCCTTTAACCCCAATTGCTCCGGGGATGCGGAGCTGAGGCAGGGGGATGCGGAGCCCTGGCCGCAGAGGGAGACCTTATCTGCACGCAAACGCCCGAACCCAATTTAAGAGGCTTGAAACCGCCCCGCCTTTCTCCAGCCGGTGTTAAAGCGCCCGGGTCCCCCGGAGCGGACACGGCACACGCAGGGCGGTCTGCAAGGCTCAGACAAAAACATCTCACTAAAGTGTATTTCATCGCTGTTCAGCCGTGACATCTGTGTGGTCCGAAATCACCCCGCAGTTCATTGAGCGACTTCACTAGAGAGCGAAGACAATGACTCAAACTCTTTCATGCGGCTGCTTGGGAGTATTGCAGTTATTTAAAAAAGAAAAAAAAAAAGCGCTTTGGATTTTAGCAGAAGAGCTCCCCCTGCTGGCAAATGCCTCTGAAACCCCAAAGAGAAGACTGGGTGGGCTTGTGTGGGGCCGCCTCAGAGAGCCGGTGAGCCGTAGGATGTTGCTAGCAGTAAACACGGTTGTCATTTTTTGTTACTACAGTTGTAAACGTTGCTTTACAGATTTTTAACCTTCACATGCCAATAAAAACCGGCTTTTTACCTTACAACCAACTTTGATTAAAGCAAAAGACAAGATGTGTTGTGCAAACGTTATTTTCTGAATTAACTATGTAAATATAAAATATTTGCATCGAGAACTTTCCCGACCATATTAGTATTGTGCGGTTTCTTTAAAAAAAAGATCTTATTTTTAGTTATGTGTGTCTGTTTGAATGTGCACCTATGTGCTGGTGCCTACAGAGGTCAGAGAGGTCTCTTAAGTCTCCCCTAGAATGGGTGCTGGGAACTGAACTCGGGTCCTCTGGAATAGCAAGCGAACGCCATACCGCTAAGCCATCTTTCTGTAACTGACCAATCTGAATGCACCTCCAATGGACACGCTAACACAGAAGGGGAATGCTGAGCGGGGGAGAAATGGTCTTCCCCAAGGAAGGGAACATCAAGGGCTTATCCAGTGCCAAGTGGTCAGCCCTGCGGTTTACACACAGGTAACACGCAGACCGAGCAGGCAAGCAGGTTGTATTTATGTATTTGGGAACACACACACACACACACACACACACACACACACACTCTCGTTTGAATGAGAATGGATCTCCATACACTCATAGTTGTATACTTAGTACCCAGTTGTTGAACTGTTTGGGAAAGATTAGGAGGCGTGGTCTTGCTGGAGGAGATGTGTTGCTGGGAGTGGGTTTCAAAAGCTCAGGCCAACCCAATCTCCTCTCCCCTCAGCCCTTCCTCTGCCTGCTGCCTGTAGGTCAGGATGTACAGCTCTCACGACTGCTCTAACCCTAACCCGTGCCTGTCTGCCTCTTGTCATGGTGACGACGGATACACCCATCAATCAAGCCCCCAATCAAACGCTTTCTCTTATAGAGTTGCCATGGTCGTGTGTCTCTGCACGGCAATAGAACAGTGTCTAAGACAAAAATTGGTACCGGGGAGCAGGGTATTGCCGTGACAGGCCTGGCCATGCTGCTGTTTGGAGGGATATGGAAGACAGTGGGACTTTGGACTAGAAAATGGGTTGGCTACTTTCAGTGGGGCCGAGTGGATCATCCTAGCAGGGACTTGAAAACCGTGCTGCCGATGGTGATTCCGATTATGGAGGTTACAGGGGAACAACATTAACATTAGCAGCTGGGCTTCAGGCCGTTCCTGTGGTGTTTTGGCAAAGAATGTAACTGCACTTCACTCTTGTTTTAAGAGTCTGCCTGAGGCTAACCTGAAGAGTGTTGGGTTAGTGTTGGGGGCCAAGGAGGTCAAGACAGACTAGTATTGATTGTATCACACAGTTATTAATCGTCGATCACTCTTAGGCAGGTCTACGATGAAAAGAAGCATAGTTAATTGGATCATTGGAGGCAGGAAGACCCACCCTAAGTTGGGTCACATCTTCTACGGCAGTCTGTATAAAGGGAGAAGAAGAAAGAAGCCTTACTCTGCCTGCTTGGATTCATTGGTTTTGAGGGTTCTGACAGACACTGAAGATCAGCTGAGACACCCAGCCACTCGGATGAGTAACTCCCGGGTTCTTGGATTTTCCACTGGGAGACACCCTTTGTTGGATTAGTTGGACCTCAGCCTGTAAGCCATTCCAATACCCCCCTCCCTTATATACGTGTGTATATATTTGTTCTGCCATTTCTCTCTCTCTGGAGAACTCAGACTAACAGTAAATACATGCGTGCATATATGTAACAGTAATGAAAGAAACAGAGGCCATGGGTTTGAGAGAGATTGAGGGGTTGCATGGGGAGGATTAGAAGGAGTAAAAGGAAGGCAGAGGATGGTGTAATTATAATTAAAATAATAGTAATAATAATAATAATAATAAATCCAAGTAACGATGTCAATTGGAAACTACACATCTCAGCTGCCCAATCCACCACGTGTCGCGTTTGAGACCTGCTTGTTCTGGGGAGGAGACATCTATGTTCAGGGGTCATGGCTGAGGCTGCTCTTAGTTGTTAGGAGGCTCGAGGCTGAATGAAAGCAGTAAAGAGATGAACGACCTGCGTGTCTCCATGGCGACAGCTAAGATGGGCATCACATCTTCCCACAGTAAGCACATTGCCTTTTCTCTATGGCAAGCTGCAGATAAGGACCCCGGATCGCCTGCTGCCTTCATTCTCTGAGCCCAGAGGCAGACTTGAAAGTATAATAAATGATCGTTAGAAAGTAGTTAGGGAAAGCTTGAGTACGCTCCAGGGCTGAGGAAGAAGCTCACCTGTGTCAGCCTGGGTCCTCAGTTCAGGACTTGTAGGAAATGTAAAGTTCTTGGCTGCCCCTGAAGCAAGTCTGGCTCTGGAATGAACTGTCCCCAAAGCACATTTCTGCTTGTTGGTGAAATCATCCTGGGTACCTTGGAGGGCGATTGTATCTGGATAAGGCTTTCGCTGAGGCAAAGACAAATGGCACCCCCAGTCTGGCCTCCCACACTGTATGGTGTGTGCTTACAGGAAGGAGAGGGTAGGGCGTGGACATGGGTGCTCGGACAAAAGACCATGGGAGCGTTCTGCGAGAAGCAGCCATTTGGAAGCCTAAGTGTGGCCTCGGGGGTGACCGTGCCTGCCGACAGCCTGCCTTTAGAGTTCTAAGCCCCAGAGACGTGGCTGAACCTGTCATTCAGGCATCTCTGACACTTTGTCACGGAGGTTCTAGGACCCGATGAAAGGCTTTTCCCCTCTGAGTTCATGGTTCAGAAACCATGTCTCGTTTATGTGTATGGATCTAAGGGCCCATACCTCAAGCCAGCTCCAGAGGTCCCACTTAAATATGCCTGCTGGTTGTCTTTTCCTGTTCTTTAATGCTAACTACACACTGTCCTGATGCAGTTCACGTGTCTAATACGCACGATTGAAGCTAGCAGCAGTTTGGATTTGTAGCAAAAGGCGTTGCCGTTGGCCCAGCTGCACCAGTTAGACCTGTGGTAATAGGGTCCTGGAGTGACTAGTGAGCCAATTATTACATTAGCAATTATATGTAACTTTATGTGTTGTAGAGGGTGACCCCAAACTTCTCATCTTCCTGCCTCTACCCGCTGAGCACTGGGATTACAGCTGTGCGTCACAGCTAGTTTATCAAATAACGGGGATTGATCCGGGGGCATCGGGCATGCACGGCAAGTATTCTGTCGACTGAGCCGCGTCTCCAGTCTGCTAATTTGTAAGCAACTGCCGGGCCGGTTCTTAGTCCCACAGACTCAAAAATGGCCTGTCACTGTCATCCGTACACGCTAAACTCCAGAGCTCTTCCTGTGTTGATACGTGACTTGAATTTCCTTCGTTGCCTAGTAGGGTGTGCTCTGAAGTTTGGGTTATAATTTCAAACTACTTTAGGTTTTACCAAAATAACCAAATTCACAAAAAATTCCAATTGTCTTTAAAAAGCCCTATTATTCCCTTAAAGTTATGCTTTCTCTTTTAGATGCAACTTCCTTTAGGTAAATTTGCTCTATAGGACAACAGCCCAAAGAACACGATTAGTAGATGAATTCCCATGTAACGAGATGTTAGCACACATCAGGGCTGTACCAAGGCCTCTTCCAAACCTTACTGCCACATTGTTATAAAAGAAGTGCTGCTGTGACTTCCTGCTTACAAAGGAGGTCCCTAGAGAAGCCACATAACCTGGTCAAAGTTAGAGTCAGAACTAGGTTTCAAGTTCAGATCCATCTGATTTCCAGGGTAGCTCTTCAGACAATGGCAGATATCATCAATATATAGAATCAGAAATAATAATACCCACAGGCTGAATACTAACTGCTTTATATGACATGCTAGGACAATACTTTAGAAATTATTTTCGGAAAAGCACCAATTCCGCACAATAGACATGAGTAGCATGAAGAAAAGAGGAAGGACCTGTGGTCAAACTGTAGATTAAATGTTTGCTCGTTTAACTGAAGAACCCTCGACATTAGAGGGAGCTGTCCACATCTGCAGTAATTATGGGCTGTGCAGTTATGTCAGTATCTTTCAGGAAACAGCAAACATTAATGAATGGGGGTAATTTCTGATTTGCCTGGGGGGGCTATTTGAGCTATCCTTGGCTCAGTTGACACAGAGATGGCACCGGAGGAGACTCTTGGTATCCTGGGACGCTACCCCATGCCAGGGGTGCCACCACCACTTCCCGGCATTTTAAAAAATGTTGCTTCTCTGTACCAGAGAGACTAAAAAAGTAGTTAAGTCTTTTTAGGAGCTTTCAATGCCTCTGGTCATTGTTCACACATCTAAAGGGCGTGCTTGGAAAGACAAAGGGTTTCCTTGCTAGCGGATTTCCCAAATAAGCTGGACGCCTTGGGAGTGACTGACGACCGGAGCTCTGAGCTGGGCAAGCACCGTTGTGGGATATTCCTTCACACTGTGTGGAGATGTGCCACTGGCACTGGTTTAATAAAAAGCTGAACGGCCAACAGCTAGGCAGGATTCCCAGGCACAGAGGATGCTGGGAAGAAGGGTGGAGATGCCAGGAGACAGGAGGAAGCATCCAGGACAATACGGACCAAAGGTAACCTTAGCCGAGCCACGTAAACGAGCATAGATTAAAAGACACGGGTTAATTTAAGTCATAAGAGCTACTTAGAAACGAGCCTAACCTACTGGCCGCGCTTTCACAATCGATAATGTCTCCATGTCGTTACTGGGGAGCCGACCGTCCTGATGAGGAAGTACCATAGCGCATTCTGAATTCTAGACCCACCTTTTAGCAGGCTACAACACCAAGGTTAAATATTTCATTTTTGCTTGGCCCAAGGGTGGCGTGCATCTTCCTCAGCCCATGTCACCCCACTAATTTTCTGTCCATTCAATTAAAAACTACAAGGAACAAAGTCTCGGGGACACCGGATTCATTCTTGTTTCTCAGAGGCCTGCGTCAACTTCCGAGCTCTGTTTTTCCGCTTACACTCTTCCTGCCCGGGGTCTCCTCCCCTGTGGCAGCTGCAGGAGCCCCACAGCTTGCTGGCCCAGTTTATTTTCCTATCCGGCTCCAATAATTTGTTTTCGAGTTTCCTTCTGAGTCTCTTTTTAAATTCTTTTATCAATAGGACCAAGCCTTTGCAAAGAGAATTCTGTCCTCTTGGTGATGGAAGGGAGGGAGGGAGGGAGGGAGGGAGGGAGGAGGAGGGAGGGAGGGAGGGAGAGAGGGAGGGAGGGAGGGAGGGAGAGAGGAGGGAGGGAGGGAGGGAGGGAGGGAGAGAGGGAGGGAGAGAGGGAGGGAGGGAGGGAGGGAGAGAGGGAGAGAGGAAGGGAGAGAGGGGGGCAAAGCCAGTGGTTGTCCCGGTAGGAAAGGAACAGTACACTCAGCTGAGATTTTAAAGAGATACACTAATGAGAAGGATTGTTTAGAGGGACATGGGGTAGATTTAGGGACCCCTACAAGGGATTATGGGATTATGAACAGTGGGGATCCATTGCTCCCTAGATCTGAGGGCAGGGGAGACCACATCATCAGGTTGGGTGAAGGTCAGGGCCTCCAGAGACAGCTCTGGTCAGTGGAGGACCCAGCAACAGTCACAACAGGCAGATACACCAGAGACTGGTGTGAGAAACCAACACCCAACTGAAGCTGGGAGCCAGAGGGCACGGGCTGGGGTGGGGACTTACAGTCCTAAGAACAGATGGGACCAGCTGAGAAAAACAGCTTACTACCTACAGAGGCCGGGTGTGGGAGTGGGAATTTAGAACTAAATAAGTCTCTTTGCTCAGTAAGATCAAAGTTATGCCTAATTGTGAGGGACACCAGGGAACCCGTAGAGATAGCATGTTAGTTACTGTGGGTTTGACAGAGATAGCATGTTAGTTACTGTGGGTTTGACAGAGATTATAACATGTTAGTTACTATGGGTTTGACAGAGATAGCATGTTAGTTACTGTGGGTTTGACAGAGATAGCATGTTAGCTACTGTGGGTTTGACAGAGATAGCATGTTAGTTACTGTGGGTTTGACAGAGGTAACATGTTAGTTACTGTGGGTTTTACAGAGATAGCATGTTAGTTACTGTGAGTTTGACAGAGGTAACATGTTAGTTACTGTGAGTTTGACAGAGGTAACATGTTAGTTACTGTGGGTTTTACAGAGATAACATGTTAGTTACTGTGGGTTTTACAGAGATAGCATGTTAGTTACTGTGGGTTTGACAGAGATAACATGTTAGTTACTGAGGGTTTTACAGAGATAACATGTTAGTTACTGTGGGTTTTACAGAGATAGCATGTTAGTTACTGTGGGTTTGACAGAGATAACATGTTAGTTACTGAGGGTTTTACAGAGATAACATGTTAGTTACTGTGGGTTTTACAGAGATAACATGTTAGTTACTGTGAGTTTGACAGAGGTAACATGTTAGTTACTGTGAGTTTGACAGAGGTAACATGTTAGTTACTGTGGGTTTTACAGAGACAACATGTTAGTTACTGTGGGTTTGACAGAGGTAACATGTTAGTTACTGTGGGTTTGACAGAGATAACATGTTAGTTACTGTGAGTTTGACAGAGGTAACATGTTAGTTACTGTGGGTTTGACAGAGGTAACATGTTAGTTACTGAGGGTTTTACAGAGATAACATGTTAGTTACTGTGGGTTTTACAGAGATAACATGTTAGTTACTGTGAGTTTGACAGAGGTAACATGTTAGTTACTGTGAGTTTGACAGAGGTAACATGTTAGTTACTGTGGGTTTGACAGAGGTAACATGTTAGTTACTGAGGGTTTTACAGAGATAACATGTTAGTTACTGTGGGTTTTACAGAGATAACATGTTAGTTACTGTGGGTTTGACAGAGATTATAACATGTTAGTTACTGAGGGTTTGACAGAGACAACATGTTAGTTACTGTGGGTTTTACAGAGATAGCATGTTAGTTACTGTGGGTTTTACAGAGATAGCATGTTAGTTACTGTGGGTTTGACAGAGATTATAACATGTTAGTTACTGTGGGTTTGACAGAGATAGCATGTTAGTTACTGTGGGTTTGACAGAGATTATAACATGTTAGTTACTGAGGGTTTTACAGAGATAGCATGTTAGTTACTGAGGGTTTTACAGAGATAACATGTTAGTTACTGAGGGTTTGACAGAGACAACATGTTAGTTACTGTGGGTTTTACAGAGATAACATGTTAGTTACTGTGGGTTTGACAGAGATAGCATGTTAGTTACTGTGGGTTTTACAGAGATAACATGTTAGTTACTGTGGGTTTTACAGAGATAACATGTTAGTTACTGTGAGTTTGAGTGACGGTGAAGGTACCTGTGTGTTGACCATCCATTGTTTACCTCAAACAGCCAAGGATTTGTTTATATGCTTCTTTGTAAATGCTTTATGGGAAACAGTGTTTTACACATATTTAACTTTGTTTGTGAACACAGTGCACCCACAGCATACTTGGGAGGGCAGAGGACAGTTTTCTCCTTCCGCCAAGTGGGCTCCAGGGGTTGAGTGCAGGTCATCACCATCCGTGGCGAGTGCTTTTACCCACAGAGCCATCTCTCCAACACAGGAAACAACTGTGATTTCATAGGGAAAAAAGTAACATTTAAAACTAAAAAAAGAAAAAAATAAACAAAGGGAAGAGAGCAAATATGCTTGTTTGTAAGGCTGACGACCTGAGTTTGACCCCCAGAGAGAATGACTCCTGAAAGTTGTCCCCTGACCTGCAGTCCACCCCACCAGGATGTAGTAGTAACAAAGATATACACACTATAAAAATTAAAATCCAATTAGTGTCACTTTTTTATATATGTGTGGGCACTTTTTAAATTAAAAAATTAGTTTCTTAAAATTATTTAATTTTTAAACATTTACTTAGGCATTTCTGTGTTCTAAGTCTTCCAGTGTGGTGGTTTGTTATAGCTTTTGGAAAGGCACCAGCCACTGTCCCTAACTGTTGTTATAAATCATAATTGGCTGTGGTGTGAATTCTTTGACTCAACTTTGTTATTTAAGAAGAAAAAAGAGCCGGGCGGTGGTGGCGCACGCCTTTAATCCCAGCACTCGGGAGGCAGAGGCAGGCGGATCTCTGTGAGTTCGAGGCCAGGCTGGACCGACAGCCTCCAAAACAGAGAAACCCTGTCTCGTAAAATCAAAAACAAAAACAAAAACAAAAACAAAAAAGAAGAAAAAAGATTACTATTTTTGTCCTGTAGCACGAGTTCTAATCGGTCTTAATAATAAAAATCCGGAGTCAGGTATGGGGTAAATGCTGATAGGTCAGAGAAGTAAAGCAACCAGCCACAAGAAAGACTCCTTACCTCTACTGAAGATCCTCAGACAAAAAGGGGTGATCCTGTCCCTACAAACCCTCGGACGGAATGCCATGAGCTCCTGTCTCCTCCCGCCTTATACTCCTCTCTCTGCCCAACCATACCACTCCTGTCTCCAGCAACCTAGTGCCGAGATTAAAGGCGTGTGATCCCAAGTACTGGAATTAAAGGTGTGAGCCACCACTGCCTGGCTCTGTTTCTCTTTTAGACTGAGTCAATCTCATGTAACCCAGGGTGGCCTTGAACTCACAGAGATCCACCTGCCTCTGCCTCCTGAGTGCCGGAGTTAAAGGTGTGTGCCACCACTGCCTGGCTTCTAAGACTAACTAGTGTGGCTAGCTCTGCACTCTGGCACTCTGGTCTTCGGGCGAGCTTTATTTATTAGGTCACAAACAGAATACCACCACATTGTCTTAATTACACAGACTAGTATGTGTCTGTGTATGTGAACATGAGAGCTATGCCCACAGAGGCCAGCAGAGGGCAGAGGACCCCCTGGGGCTGGAGTTACAGGGTGTGGTGCCCCACCCGAAGTGGATGCTGGAAACTGGAAGTTGGTCCTCTGGGAGAGCAGGGTGTGTGCCCTTAGCTTCAGAGCCATCTCCAAGCCCTGCGCTGGTTTCTATAGGATACATGCAGGCTGTGAGTGTGCAGGCTGTGAGTGTATATGACACGCGTCGGTGTGTGTAACACATGATACACTTCTAACTAACTCTCCCTGTCACTTTTTACAGGGGTTGGGACTGGGTTTGTCCATCTCAGAGGAAGCCTTTCCCTCTCCCACAGAGTGGTCACGGGACCGGATGCACACTTAATCCCAGTTCCCTGCAATTGAGCTGTTATTCACCAGCTAATGCCGACATTTTAGAATATTTAGAGTACTCCAACTGTACCCCTCCTTTGGATTCAACAGCAGAAACGACGCTTGGAGGGCTCACAGGCCTCCAGAGATGGTTTGGGCCAACTCTGCATCAGAGGCTGCCTTCTCTGTAGAGCCGACTTCCCTTTGCTCTCTCTCTCCTTTCTCTTGGGTTTTGTTGAGCAAACGGGGAGGGGGCTCTGTGCCCGGGAGAGCAGCTGGGGTCGTTTTGCCTGTGCCGCACACAGCAAGGGAACACACAGAGACACCCTCACCCCGCACACTCCTGAAGTTCAGAATGACCCCAGCAAGCCAGACTTGACGGCAGCAGACGGTGGGTGTGGGGCCGAGGACACGGAGCACTGGCCTCCTCTCAGAAAGAAAGCCTGTGTTTTAGCGTCTCCCAGAACTGTTTACCAAGGGAGAGGGTGGCAGAAAATGTACTCATTACAGACCCGTTTGAATGTCTGAGCCTGACTTCAGTGTCTAAGGTGAACAACCTGAGTAAATAAAACTGAAATTACCTCAGGTTTCTGTCTGCAGTATTTTTTTCCCCTCCTCTTTCTTGCTGTTCTGGTTTGGGTGAAGCTTGACAGAAACACATCAGCCTGGATTTGCACAGCAGGCTCCCACAGTGGGCCTGGACTTCCTCGCTTTCAGAGTCCCCAACTCACCAACCACACTATGTGGAAACACACTTCACTTGAAAACACACTTACACATTCTATTTTTGTTTATGTGTCTGTGCATGCATGGGTCCACGAGAGCAGGTGCCCTGGAGGCCAGAAGGGGGCATTAGACCCTCTGCAAGGCAGAAATTGCAGTCGGCCACTGAGCTGTCTCTCCAGTCTCCCGAATGCAGTTTCTTTTTATTTTGTCTTTTTTTTCCCCCTGGGATACATTCCACAGACAGATCATCGGGTTCTGTCTGCCCACAGCAGTTCTGTGTTTCCAACTGGGAAGCACGTCCAAGTTCCGTGTGTCCTTGCGGTTTTGGCCTGTGGAAGATGAATGTGTCAGACCTCACCGGAGCTATTCATGCACTTGAGGGGAATCCGGGTGCTTTCTCTGTGCTGGGCAGGGGGAGGGGCTATGCCTGGGGTGCCTTTGTGGCTCCACACACCGACAGGTGTCAAGCAGCGATCACCCCAGCGTTTGTATAGTCACCACAAAGGCAAACGGTATGCATGAATGTGCCATCTGGGGGAAGCTGACCTCATTAGGAGAAACCCGACTACAGGCGACTCAGCGTCATTCACGCACGCCATTCATTTTAGAATTGCGCTGCTGCTGAGGAATGATGCATGTGTCTAAGAAGGCTCGGGACAAAAGTCAGGTGAGGAGAAACAGGGCTTGTAGACAAACTGATGTCAAGCTGGGTGGCTGGAGTAAAAGCTTGCAAACGAGTTCTGGGAGGAGCGTGGGGCTTCGCACACGAAGGCTTCGGGGCCACCTAGGAGATTATGGCTCTATCTCTAAGCAGTTGAAATATTCGAGGTGGAGAATGATAGTATCATTCAGTCTAACTTAAAGTGGACTATACGGGCTGGAGAGGTGGCGCAGCAGTTAAGAGCACCTGCTGCTCACACAGGGGGCACGAGTTTGGCTCCCAGAACTCCCAGCAGGCATTTACAACCTCTAGCTCCTGGGAACATGGCGCCCTCTTCTGGCCTCCATGTGCCCTGCACTCACACTGACACCACACACACACACACACACACACACACACACACACACACACACACACAATTTAAAACAAACTGAGCCTCTGCGACTTTATTTTTCAGACAGGGCCTCATTATATAGGTCTGGCGGGCTAAGACTCTAAGTAAACTGGATGACCTTTGAACGCACAGAGACCTGCCTACCTCCCATGTGCCGGGATTAAAAGCATGTGCCACCATGACCAGTCAAAATACACATTACAAAATGAATAAGAACAAAAACAATTCTGGGCCCTACAGGAAGGAAGGAAAAAGGCTCTGGTGGACGGAAGTCCTATCCATCTGGGACACCACACACCCACCCCAATACTGGTACTGGAACCCTCCAGCCCAGGTGAAGGTCATCCATGGGATTTGAGGAGACTTGACTCCCTTGTTACCCACCCCAGAGACACAGGGATGGACATTCAGCTAAGCTTCCTACCCTGGGGCCCAGGACTGTACTTAGTGAACAGCTCTCTCTCTCTCTCTCTCTCTCCTCCATTGCCACACTACCTATAATGTAGTTATAACTAAAATTTAAGATTTCCCTGTACTCTTGGTCTTAGTGTTTGTTTTGGATTTGGGGAAAATGACCCAAGCTAGTCTCTGGGCTCTTTAGGAATTCTGCACAACACTCAGGGAGGAGTCCCCCCAAACACTCAGGGAAGATTCCCCCCTCAAACACTCAGGGAGGAGTCCCCCAGACACTCAGGGAGGAGTTCCCCCAGACACTCAGGGAGGAGTTCCCCCAAACACTCAGGGAGGAGTCCCCCCAAACACTCAGGGAAGATTCCCCCCTCAAACACTCAGGGAGGAGTCCCCCAGACACTCAGGGAGGAGTTCCCCCAGACACTCAGGGAGGAGTTCCCCCAAACACTCAAGGAGGAGTCCCGCAAACACTCAGGGAGGAGTCCCCCAAACACTCAGGGAGGAGTCCCTCTGCCTCTCTGGGACTGCCAGAGTTAAGGATCAGCCCATCAAGGGGGAGCTCAGCAAAGGTCTCTGCTTTCTGAGCAAAGCTGTCTGACAGCAGAGACGAGTACAACGGAGACATGGAGGAGGAGGAAGAGGAGGAGGAGGAAGAAGAGGAGAAAGAGGAGGAGGAGAAGGAAAAGGCAGCAGATTTCTGAATAAGTTAGTTGAGTCCAGAGATCTCGCTATGACTAGTTCACCCCTTTGTTATACGAATTTCTTTCTAATTAGAAGCCTGATCAGTACTCGCAGCAAGGATATATGCAGGACTAGTGACAGAGGAAGAGAGACCTCTCACTTCAGCTTCATGCCGAAGCGGGGGACATCTGCTCTTTAGGACCCTCACTGCGTGGTGAGGCCCCTACACCAGGGAAAGCATCTGCTTCACAGACTTCTCCTTGCAGTGAATCCTGTCCACAGCACCGCCTCAGAAACGCCCGAACGATGCGTCCCAAACATCTCACCTCCTGTGCTTCAGTTGGCAGAGAAAACCAACCCCACCCGCCTTCAGGCCGTAAGGTTAAACTCCACCTCCTGGATAAAGTAGTATTTGTAGATAGTATTCATTATAAGGAAGATTTTCCTATCATATCCCATTGAGTGCTTTTTTAAGTCTCTTACAACTAATGTATTTTAAAATAGGAAGACTAAAATAACGACGAGAATAAGTATCCCTGCAGTGTATTTTTTATTTTAAGTAGCATGCATATTTTGAAAAATTTCAAGTCATACACTACCCTGTGAAGAATTTCACACATTTCCTGCTTGACTCCTGGTAAACTGGACCTCCCATTGTGTGCTTAGTTCCCGCCCCCATTCATGGGACAGGTATTGAGTGCCTACTATGTGTCAGAGAGCATGCTCAGCCTTGATACGGAGCATGAGATGTCTTTGCTGTCCTGACATGTGGGCTGGGTCTACATTACCATTTTTTCTTGCATCCTGGGGAAATTGGTTAAAAATTATTTGAGCTCTGCAAGATAAGATAGTAACGATAAATGATATCTTGTTGCATCTTCCCTTTTGAAAGTGTTAATTGATTTTTAAATACTGTGAGTGTGCATGTGCCTGAGTGTATGTTTGTGCAATGAATTGGTCAGGAGCCGGCAGGGGCCAGAATGTTGTGCATTGAGGCACCTGGAACTAGAGTTACAGATGGTGCTGAGAGCCTGTGGGGGCTGGGAATCCAACCTGAGTCCTCTGGGGGAGCAGCCTGCTCTTAAGTGCTGAGCCATCTCTCCAGCCCATGGAAACACAGCTTCCACATGCCACACACATCTTACCCACTAGTCCTGTAATGACTTATTGATACAGGAAAGACTAGATGTTATTAGCCCTTATTCTTATGGCTTCAGAAATTAAAGTTCAAAACGGCGAGATGCCTCCACGGATAAAGGCACCTGCCACCAAGGCAGAGGACAGTGTTCAACACCTGAGACCCACAAGGTGGATGGAAAAGAAGAGGCCACACGGGTCCTCTGACCTCCACACGAGTGCCAGGGCACACCCGTGACCCGCCTCTTTGTCTCAGTAAGTGTAGTGAAAAGACAAGATTTTAAACCCTCAGCCACACAAGCACACACTAGGCTGCAAGGCTGTGCTCAGGTCAGGGCACGGACGCACCCCTGTGTGTGACACAGACTACCTACTTTGAAGAATCTCTTTGGACACACTTAAAAGGCTGCAATGGAAGACAGAGAAAGTAAAAGTTGTGGTCTGCATTTCTTCTGGCAGCTTGGGGAGGGCGCATTTTTCTCAGCGTATTTGGAAATGGATTCTAGCTTTTTACCCTTCTACTCTCTTACATTTTGAGAGATCATTCTTGGCATTTAGGAAACAATACAGTCATTTTCTCCCCACATCCTCAGCGTTGGAAGTCTCTGGTCTTATTTCCCAGTCAGTCTTTCACTGTGGCTATTATTTTGGGAACGCGTAACATTCATAATTTATTCTGTTGGAATCCATTTTATGTGAATAAATACGTATGACTGTTTGGAGAGAAGAGCATCCAAGACGTGGAGCTCTTCTCTCCAAACAGCCCGCACTCTGGCACGGTAGTGTGCAGGCCTTATGTCACTGACCTCTTCTGTACACACGTCACAACTGAGAAGGAAATTGGAGGCCATCTCCGTACGATATCCACCACCACAACACTCCCAAAGGCAGACTGGAAACAGATGGTGTAAACAGCTTGTTTTATTTGGAAAGTCCGAGTCCCATACGGGAGACCTAGGTCAACAAATTTCAGGGTCTGGATCTGCTCAAGTTTCCTGGTTCACTTCAAGACTGGGATTTATGATTTAAGGGTGGTTCCCAGAGAGAGGGAGGGAGAGAGAGAGAGACAGACAGACAGACAGACAGACAGACAGACAGACAGAATGTGTAAGAGAGAGAGTAGGTGTGTGTGTGTGTGTTTGTGTGTGAGCAGGTATGTGTGAGAGAGGTGTGTGTGTGTGAGAGAGAGACAGAGAGACAAAGACAGAGACAGAGACAGAGAAGTACCGTTGGAGGCCAGAAGACAGTGTGGGATCCCCTGGAGCTGGAGTTACAGGCGGTTGTGAGTCACCCAGTGTTGGGTGCTGGGTGCTGGGACCCAAACTCAGGTCCCCCGAAGAACAGCAAGCAGTTTTAATGACTCAGCATCCTTTCCTGCCCTAGAATTTTCTTATATGACCACAGCACAGCAATCAAACAAGAAACTCGACACTTCTGTAATCCCGTCCTCGTCCCAGGATTCTTGGATGTAGTCATTGTCCTTCCCGGTTAAGACCTAATTGAGGATCTTGGTGCCATATTTAGTCATCGTGTCTCGTGAGTCTCCCTTCATAGGGTCCGAGTCCCTAGCCTTCCTTTCTCTCCCATGACCTTGGCAGTTTGGAAAAGACAATAATTGTTTTGTAGACAACTCGTGTCAGAAGTTTCCTCATGATTAGGTTCAGGTTATGTATTTTTGGCAAAAACACCACACACAGGGCATGCTCTAAGGGTGTCACTCTAAGAGGTGTATGGAACCCGTGTGTCTAAGGACTTGGGCTCCTCTCTCATCGCTTAGGAGCTTTTGCTACTATGAAGTCCAGTTTTCAGGGGTCCCTTTAGGGGTGCGGTTTGAAGATGATTACAACACGATGAGGAAGATTTCAGACGAGGGCTGTCCACCGGGGCTCCCTGCAGTGATAGAGGGTTCAAGTCTGTCCAACGTGGCAGTCAGCGCCACGTGCCCTGAGCACCTGCGTGAGGCTGGTGTTACTGGAGACGCCCAAAGCGGGTAGGATCAGAATTTGAGAAGTCTCATAAAACACCCTGTACTCAACCTCTCCTAAAGCATCCCGCCTTGGAGTTTTTCGTGTGCTCTGGGTAAAAGGGGGTCAGATAAAGGGTCAAATAAGCCCGAGCTTGGTCCGAGGAGGTACTCTGAGAAACACAGTATGATATGATATGCTGTCGCCTTGGACTCTATACCTTTTGTTTTTAGTTTATCCGTGGTGACCATGCATATGGCACGTGACCCTCTGAGTCCCCAAAGACCTCCTTCACTTGTGTAAAGGACTTAAGGGACACCTAGCAGCAGTATTGGGGCCGGACGCCCCGGTCGCCAAGGTGTTCCTGACGCACCAGCAAGTTGGAGTTCACAAGCAGAGCTTTGTCTAAGTCCATAGGGGCGAGAGGTTTTTTTTTAAAGTTAGCGTGTGGATTCCCTTTTACCTGTGAAAACCAGGAAGTGATTACTACAGTGACGGCCCAGTCCCAAAGGAATTAATGCTAAGATAGGGGTCCTTGTCTGCACCCAGCGAAGCCCTCTAAAGATGCCGCCTTGCGTTTTCATGGAAGGCTGCCTGGCATGCAGGGCTGGTCCACACCCCCCTCAAAGTCTCCTGGAGGCTGTTCTCATTCAGGGCAGTTGTTGAAAGAGGGTCTAAGACCCTCAAAGTCACACCCACATCCAGTTCCCGGAGGGGACCTACAGTGAGACAGCATCAGGGGAACAGGTTTGCGGTCGAGGGCGGAGAGCGGTGTTCAGTGTTTGGTACCCGGGCCGCAGAGGCTGACAGAGGTGAGGCGTGGCTTCTGTCTTTTACTTAGGCTGTAATTGCTCTGCAGGAAGAGCCAGGGCGAGAGCAATTTCGTTCTGTAACCCCAACCCATTCCGTAGCTTTGATGGGCTCTCTCTGGGCTGAGAGCCGCTGGCTGACTTCAACAGGGCTTGATCTGGTCTCTGAGTTCCGCGCCTGGTGAGATCCTGAACACTCTGTGTTGTCTGGAGCTATGATTCTTTAAAGTATCAGGGGTTAAAGCAGAAGTTTGTGGAGAACGATTGTATCCCCATAAAAGCAGATTCTATTTTCTTGTTAAGGCACACAGTAGAAGTTTGACCCAGACACACCCCATTAGGCGTGCAGAGACGGGCGTGCGCTCAGGCCAACCACCCGGGAAAGCCGGCTTGGAAATGACTATCTCTTACGCTTTCTTCTGTGAACCTCTGTAAAGATTCATTTCTCTTGCCAAATATAACATCCAGTTACCAAGAGGAATTGTAGAAGTTCACAATTTTTCCCCTCCTCCACAACCGTCTTCTCAGTTCACCACTAGGGGGCACTGTTGGCAGTGAGATCAGCAGGAAGGAAGCTGAGAATTTTGCCATTTTTTTTCCTTTTTACAACTTTAAATTATTTTCTTTCCGTCAGTAAATAAAAACGAAAATTTAAGAGCTACTCCCCCTGTAGTTTATGTGGACTCACATTTCCACCCACCTCAGACACCTCGGGACCTTTTGTGCTCTGCAAGAGTAAAAGAAATTGTAAAGCGTATTTCCAGTTTCTCCCAAATGCTTCCTTTCCCCTGCCATGCCATGCATTCTTGCATGTCCTGTTTGGAATGTTTCCAGCACTCGGGGACTCGCTGGTTTTTTATTTTCGAAACAGTGAAACAATTTTATTTTCCCAGTCGCACCTTCCTGACATTTGTCACCACATCCCGGAGCAGCAAGGGGCTTTTCAAGTCCTGCTGTTCAACTATGTACACCAGCTGGGATCCATCCCACACGCTGATGACAGACTCCCCAAACGTGGAAATTGCAGAAAGCTTCTCTGCATTCGAGGGGAACGATATTGTTTATAGGAAAGTTCACATCAAAGTAAAATCTGCTTGCTTCCCCCCTGTTTATTGTATTAAACTAAATAAAGTTGTAAATAATAGAAATTAAATTATGTTTGCTTGTGCAAAAAAAAAGGGGGGTAAGAGGTGTTAGAGGTGGCGGTGGTAAAATATATTCTGCAGGGAAAGAGCTCCTGAGTGGAAACCAAGATCTGTGAGGTCTCAGTGTCATTTTGTCCCTCACGGCTGCATCTCTCTCTGCGATGACATCACTCACTTTCTCTGCTTCTAGGGTCCCTGTGGATGTACCACCAGCAGCAGTGACAAAAGGCCCCTGTGACCTAGAGCAGGTCTCCGTGCATCCATGTGGCAGGCCACCTACAGCAACGCAATCTGCAGCTCCAGGGTCTGCAGTGCTGGGGGTGCATGTCTTGAATGGATGGATGGATGGATGGATGGATGGATGGATGGATAGGATACTCTGTGGCGTAGGATGCCAGGCCTGTGGGTGGGGAGCTCTGCCAGGCCCGACGGTGGTGCAGCTGAGACCGTGTGCGCTCTGTGAGCCCCGACGGTGGTGCAGCTGAGACCGTGTGTGTGTGCACTCTATAAGTCCGGATGGTGGTGCAGCTGAGACCGTGTGCTCGCGAGCCCCGACGGTGGTGCCCTGAAACCGTGTGTGCGCACTCTGCGAGCCCCAATAGTGGTGCAGCTGAGACCGTGTGCTCTCTGCTGGCCCCGACGGTGGTGCCCTGAGACCGTGTGTGCGCTCTGCGAGCCCTGACAGTGGTGCAGCTGAGACCGTGTGTGCAGGAACAGAAAACCTGAGGTTCCTAATAGGTGAGGCAGAGCCTTATGAACTTTGAAGGCAAATGTTGCATTCCTGCTTGAACAGTGTGTCCTATGAGTCCCTCACAGACACAGGTATTTGCTGGGCCTTCTACAGTTACAAACTCAGCCTTGAACTCAGAGATCTGTCTGCCTCTGCCTCCCAAGTATCTGGGATTAAAGGCTTTCGCTACCACCACACCCAGCTAACCTTTTTTAGATTTTAAGAACCATGCCAGTTGAAGATGGGAAGTGGCTCACAGGTGTCCTGGTCACATTTGTCAGCTTGACCAGGCTAGCATTATCTGGTAAGAACAGCTCATTGAGAAAAACAAAACAAACCAAACCAAACAAACAAACAAAAAACCCACCTCCATCAAATTGCCTACAGGCATGTCTGTGGGGCATTTTCTTGATTGATGATTGACGGGGCGGGCTCAACCCTCTGTGGTTGGTACCACCCATGGCTGGTGGTCCTGGGTTCTATAAGAAAGCAGGCTGAGCAAGCCACGAGGAGTAAGCCAGTGAGAATCTCTCCCCCATGGGCTCCGCATCAGCTCCTGACTGCAGGTTCCTGCCTTGAGTTTCTTACTTCCCTGGATGATGGACTGTAAGCTGAAAAGTTAATAAACTCCTTCCTTCCCAAGTTAATTTTGGTCAGTGTTTTACCACATAAATAAAAACCTAACAAGAACAGTGAGTAGGTGAGAGCGTTTGCTTTGTAGTCATGAGGTCCTGAGTTCAAATCTCCAACACCCCCGAAAGGCAGGAATGGCTGCATGTGACTGTGACTGCATTCCTCGGGCTGGCCAGCGGAGGAGACACTTCAGAGAGACGGGTCTCAAAGCAATCAGGCGGAGAGCAAAGGAGGAAGACAGCTGCTGTTTTACTCTGGCCTCCGAGTGCGTACAGTCTCACGTACCGCATACACACGCAGGCACACATCAGCAGCAAACCTGAGGTCTCCACTTAGAGATTACGCAGGTGTTGGGTCTGCAATCCGAGGGCACACCCAAAGCAGCCAAGCTCCGTGTCCAGTAGGGCTCACACCTTTGAAAACAACCTTGGAGCGGACTCCGGGCATTCCCTGGCTCCTGCAGGGCCGTGTCACTGTTCTCTGGGTTCACAGGTTAGCCCCTAGCAGGCCCTAACACCTGGTTCTGCGGGCATCAGGTGTACTCATCGGCCAGAGGACAGGCAGGGAGCCGCAGGTGGGTCTAAAAGCCACGGGCCCTATCCTGCTTGGGAGACTCCTAGAATCTTCCAGCACACGGAAGTGCTGGCACTTACCATGCTCCCTGACGGACTTTCAGTTGCTGAGATAAACACCATAAGTAAAATCAACCTGGGGAGGGAAGGGTTTATTTTAGCTTACAGGGGACAGTCCATCGTCCAGAGAAGTCAGGGCAGGAGCTCAGCAGGAGGCTGGGTGTGAAGCAGTGGCCAGGGAGCACTGTCACTGGCCGGCTCATCACACACAGTCAGACCACAAGGAGCACTGGCTTGTTCATCACTCACAGTCAGACCACAAGGAGCACTGTCACTGTCTTGCTCATCACTGACATTCATACCATGGGGAGCACTGTCACTGGCCAGCTCATCACACACAGTCAGACCACGAGGAGCACTGTCACTGTCTTGCTCATCACTGACATTCCCACCATGGGGAGCACTGCCACTGGCCGGCTCATCACACACAGTCAGACCACGAGGAGCACTGTCACTGTCTTGCTCATCACTGACATTCCCACCATGGGGAGCACTGTCACTGGCCGGCTCATCACACACAGTCAGACCATGAGGAGCACTGTCACCGGCTGGCTCATCACTGACATTCACACCATGATTCACACCATGGGGAGCACTGTCACCGGCTGGCTCACCGGCTGGTTCATCGTTCACACTCAGCTGCCTCTCTTCCACAGCTCGGAGCCACCTTCCTGAAGATGGTGCTGACCACATGGGCATGGCCTCCTTCCACCAATCAGCGATCAAGAAATGCTCCACAGACACTCCCACAGGCCAACCTGATGGAGGCGACTTCTCGGCCGAAGCTCTCCTCCAACTCTGTAAGCCTGTGTCAAGCTGGCAGGCGAAGCTGTGACTCCGGGGACACGGAGGCAGCAGGAAACTGCAGCTGGCGTCCTCAAGGGCGCTCATTCACCCAGATACCACCCACCCCCCCATCAAGGCTATTGATGCCCTCCATGCTTGCTGTGCTGTGAGCTCACGTGGCCACGCACTCTTCTACTAAGGGCAAGGCGAGCCTCTCGTGGGTGACCAATAGCACCGTCTGGTGCTCCAATTTAGCAGTCAAGGATTTCTCACAGCCTTCACGACTCCTGATGGTTCTCCAGGGCATACGTACAGTTTAGCAGCAGCAGCCCCTTCTGCTGCCCTTATTGGCGTCTTAGTCCAGAATGCCGTCTCTCCCGCTGCTTTCTCCTCTAGCGGATAATGTCCTCAAGTTGCTGCATAGCACAGACTACCATAAGCATTAAGTTGCCATTGCCATCCAGGGCTTATCTGTAGCTTACCTACTAACCACCTACTCGCCAGGATGCCGTCAGCTCACCCCCACAAAGACGTCGGGGCCAATCCTGAGTCTCCACAGTGCTGTCTGTTTCCTTCAACCACTCATGGAACCACTTCTGATGGTAGCCCAGGTCCGCCCTCTCCGATGAGGACGGCAGGATGGGATTCAGTTTGCTGATATTTGTGTGAGAGAGAGTAAGCCGGCACTGTAAGACACAAGACTCGATGAGTATTTTGAGTTAAAGGCAGAGCCGTACGCACTTACTGTTACACACATCTCCCTCCCACGCACCACTTAGAAACACCACAATAATGCTCAGTTCACTGGGAGGACAGAGTCTGGCTGCAGGCTAGATTTTACTCCCATGAGCGGTACGTAGCTTGTCCACCTCCAGTGAGAGACAGTGGAGAAAGATTTGGGCAGGGTTGGGAAGGAAAGGCGCCAGGCCTGACCACAGGTGACAGAGTGAGGGAAGGCTTCCGGGAAGCATCCTCGACTATGTACGGAGGACTGAGCAGGGCCGCCAGCGAGCCCTGGAGCCCAGCTGAGCTGCTAGACGGTTTCACAGCTCTTTCGGGGCTCACTCTGGTGGGAGGATCCTTCCAGAGGGCAGTCCATCTTCCTCAGAGCAGGACTTCTTAGACTTCTCTGCTTATGACTCCTTCCTGCCTGAGAAACTCAGGACACCTGGGTGTATAAGTATATACAATTGGTAAATAAATAAAATGTTTACTTACAGTAGGTCATCAAAGGATTTTGAAACAATTCTTTGATACATATGATTTTATCATTTATTAGAGACAGAACTGAGTTTGTATATTACTGAAATGGGCGTGATTCCTTACTGAACACACAGTTCCCAGGATAATACTAGGTTTCCTCCTGACATCTTCACGTGGGACACGGGGGCTTCCCTCTTATCTAGCCCCCCCTTCCTTTCCTTCTGCTCTGCAAATTGTCCCCTCCTCCCTCCCTCCCTCTCTCTCCCTCCCTTTCTCCCTCCCTCCCTCCCTCCCTCCTTCTCTTTCTCTCCCTCCCTCCCCCTCTCTCTCTGTCTCTCGTGCATGCTGAATATGGTTTAAGAAGACCTAAGAAGCAGTACGAATAGATTTCTCTCCATAAAGGTCACACTGTCCCTATTCTAGAAGAGGGAGAAGGGCTGTCCCCTTCAGCCCAGTGGGACGCTGCATTAGCAGAACAATTGGAGGCTGCGCCTGCCCCTTCCTGGCTTCAGGTATGTTGAGAATGCCAGGCTTCATTGTTCCCCACCCGCCTGTAGCTCTAACTCTAACTGGTTTTAATAATAAAAACCCGGAGTCAGATACAGGGGTAAATGGCGAAAGATCAGAGGAGCAGAGCAGCCAGCCTCTATAGTTCTCACCTGGGCTGAATCCTCAGACCAAAGCGGGATCCTGTCCCCGGAATCCTCAGGCTGAATGCCATGAGCTCCCGTCTCCTCCCACCTTATATCCCTCTCTCCGCCCAGCCATATCGCTCCTGTCTCCACCTCCCAGCGCTGGGATTGAAGGTGTGCATCACCACTGCCCGGACTCTATGGCTAACTGGTGGCTAGCTCCGCACTCTGATCTTCAGGCAAGCTTTATTTGTTAAAGCGCAAATAGAACATCACCACACCTGTCTTTCTGATCTGATCATTTTAGGACTGTTGTGATCTCTCCAACCTCACATCCCAGCTGCACCCACTGCTCAGAACGTAGCAGAGGTCTTCCGGGTCAAAGGTCATGTTCTTGGGGGAGATTCCAGCACAAGGCATGCTCACTGGCTGTTGTGAGCTCTGCTTCCTTCAGCGGAGTCTCCACGGCACGCTGATCATTTACCTGAGGAAGGATGGGGTCTGTTACACTCTTTTGCGTTCCTTAAGAAAACAAAAATGTTCTCCAATTCCTATTCAGTTTAGAGTGAGGCTTATGGTCTATCATCGCCGTAGGCTTTCATATCGTAACCTTAAGCAGAATCCATGTAGTTATTTGTAGTTCTTATGAAAGCCTTGCAGATGACATACTGGCCTCTGTTCTACAGGTGAAGGTGGGCCTTAGAGAGGGAGGGCCCTAGACCCGGCATCTTCTTACCAGTAACCGGGTGAGCTCCTCGGCAGAGTGAATCTGCCCTGACTCCAGATTGCCCATCCCACTCCTCCCCTAGCCCCGGCCCCGGGATGAATGTGTTGCTATGGACAGAGGCACTCCACAGTCTCATGGTGAGGACACATTTCTACATCCTTCTGTAGGAGGGAATGTTCACCACACACCGCTAATGGCTTGTCACAGTCTCCATGGTGAGGATACATTTCTACACCCTTCTGCAGGGAGTCATCTACACCACACACCATTAATGGCTTGTCACCGTCTCCATGGTAAGGGCACATTTCTGCACCCTTCCCTAGGAAGGCATCTACACCGCACACTGCTAATGGCTTGTCACAGTCTCCATGGTGAGGACACATTTCTACTCCCTTCTGTAGGAGGGAGTGTTCACCACACACCGTTAATGGCTTGTCACCGTCTCCATGGTGAGGACACATTTCTACACCCTTCTGTAGGAGGGAATCTACACCACACACGGCTACCGGCTTGTTTGTTTGGGGAACACTTCAGTCTAGTAGGCATGAGAGGAAGGCAGGACTTGGTGGGTCCGTGGGTCCTAGCTTCCTCTGCTACACAGAGCGATACTAAGGTCAAAAGAGCAACGCCACACGTCTCAGAACTAAGGCTGACCACTGACAGAGGGACGAGGCCAGACTTTGGAAGGACTGGCCTCCTCTGTCTCCCTTCCCTATGCAACCTGCTATCTAAAGATGAGAAGGAAGCTGCCTTTTTTGAGTGTTAGCTCCCCACTGCCTCAGGCTGACAGCTCACTGAATACAACACAGTTGAAAGAATCCACTCCTGGTTTTTGCCCATGTGTCAGGTGACACAGATATGACTTCACCACAAGGTGATTCAGAGTTAAAAAAAAGTTTTGTGGGTAAATCAGTCTAAGAAAGGCTTCCGGCCTCCCCTCCACTGGAAGGCCGGTACTGCCAATGAGCCTGTTAGAAGGCGTGCAGCCGAGATGTGTTTAGTAGAGGCGTCCTATACTAGCTTTTCCTCAGCATTTGCCCTCACTCCAGCAAACACAGCGCACCGTGGGCAGACAGAATCATGTGGGCACAGTTTGCACAGAACAGACCTGTGCCATGTGGCCCTGGCCGCTCACGTCCTTGCTGAAGGTCACCCCTGCGTTTCTTAGGGGCGGCTCTCCGGAGTGTGCGTGTCACAGTCTTTGCTAATTGCATCGTCTGGTGTGGAGGAGGCACACGTTTAACAGAGTGGCAGACTAAGCCATTAAAAATGATAAACACAGCAGAGAGTAGACACCACAATGAAATGTATTTTCTATGTCGAACGCAGTTCCTCCCCCAACACCGTGACCAGGGAGAGCTGCTCCCCCCACACCAGTCATTTGGTGGCACATGGGTAGGGAGTCTGCTCTGAACCGACAGGCAGGTCTACAGCTGAGAGATTTAAAACCTGTCTGGCTGTGTAGAGGTCAGAGCAAGTGTGTCTCTCCCAGCTGTGCTCTGCTTCCCTGCCCTGACGGCTTCACACAGACTGCCAACATCCGAAAAATCCTACATTAAAAATTACATGCTTTCAGTGTGTGTGTGTGTGTGTGTGTGTGTGTGTGTGTGTGTGTGTGTGTGTGCTGTTTTATCTGTGTTTTTGAGATACAGTCTTTCTATGCAGCTCAGGCTATCCCCAAGGTCACTAGTAGCCCATGCTGGCGCAAACGGAAGTCCCAGACTAAAGCTAGCCCTGGTGAAGACTCTCCAGGCTGATTAGCTACTGTGATCTTAGACGGTAGACATGTTGTAGGTGAGGAGCCGAATTATCTAGTTATTTTTAGCTCTCTTAATAGCCATTCATTGCTCGCCTCTGTGTCTGGCCTGACGTCCGTCCTGTAACTGTTCGGTAAGTCTTTTGGAATGTACAAATAGAGCCCCTACTTCCACCAACACAAGGGCCGGCGTGCCATCAGGCAACGCCGAGGCCGGCAGCAGAGTCTGCCCCCTTTCTCGTTACCTACCTGACTGTGTTCTCTACTCAAGCCTCATTCATGTCGGTACCCCAGAAGATGGATTTGGGGTCCTGGACCCTTTTTGTTTCTTCTTCCTAGCGCATGGATTAAATCTCCTCTCGGTGTTTTTGCTCATTGCTCTCTTTGACTGATGACGCGTTGGGAAAGACAGTGGAGCCTGACTTGCTGGGGCTGTGGCCCGCACTGATTACAGAAGGATCTTTGTGGAAGACAGCACGGTTTGTGGCATTCAATTTATGAATGACACGAGGAGCTTTTCTGGCTTCAGGACAAGTGTCAAGAGGTCACTTTGAGTGTTTCTGCCTAAAAACTGCCCGACCAGAGTTCATCTCCCACTCGTCTTGCTTTTCCCTCCCTCTCTATCTGGGGTCATGCAAAGTACCCAGAAACCACTCCGTGCCCTGGAGGCAGCTGAATGCAGGGCATACCTCAACCCCGCCTTGGCTCTGCTCCTGTCCCTCTTTCCCCTGGCCTAGACGCTACGTGAATCACTAGGGAGCACCTGCGAGCCGTGTCCTTCCTCTTCATTGCCGAGGCAACAAGACAAGCCTCTACTTTACACCTGCAGGGCTTGGCTTCTAGAAGTCCCAGATCCAGACCGCCCCCCAGTGAGGGCAGTTAGTGGCTCTTGCGGTAGAGGCTATAGTCTGGACATAGCAAGGGTCTCCTGAGACCAGCTTGTCTCCTCAAGGCAGTAAGAACTTCCTAACGACTTGCAGAAGCAGACCTGAGATGGACTAACAGAGCGCTCCCTGACCAGCTGCTCATGTCTGCAGACTCTGCCCCAAAGACGAGCTTTCGTGTCTGGACCCTGCCATCTGTGCCTCAAAGTCTCTTGCAGGTTTTCACGTGGCTCACCTCTCCGTCAGCCTGTGTGGCCAGTCTTAGCCCGTGGGGAGCTGCCTAAGTTACGGCTCTTTTGCCAGAACTGTGGTTATGGGGTGACCAGGCGTGTCTTTGCCTCTCACCAGGAAGAGTCGACAGACCGTCTTTGAAATGGCAGAGCCAGTTCATACCTTTGCTACTTAAAAAGCGGAAAGGTACTGTGAGAGCCACAGCCAGAGCCGCCCGTGCTCAGGGTCTGCCACGACTCTCTGGTTGCGGTTAATAGCCAGAATCAACCCCAAGTTGCCTCTAATCATCCTAAAGCCATTTATCACCAAGCTCTGCACCGACCTAGTGTCTGAGTTGCTTTTCTGAGTTGTGATAAGAAACAAGGCAGCGTATAAAAGGAAGTGTTTAATTTGGGGATTGCGGTTACAGAGGGCTACGAGTCTGATGATGCAAACCACCGCGAGCTCACATTTTATGCACAGCTGGAGGTAGAGAGAGGCACGCTGGGAATAGGAAGTCTTTCAGAACTTCAGCACCCACCCCGGTGGCACACCTCCTCCAGCAAGCCCAGGCCTCCTAACCCTTCTCAAACAGCTCCGCCAACTGAGGACCAAGTGCTCAGACACATGAGTCTATGAGGGCCATTTTCTTCCAGACCTTCTGACTGTCAGGTTAAACATTATTTTAGTCTCTTAATTTTAAATTACATGGTGTATGTGTGTGTGTGCGTGCGCGCGTATGTGCCTGTGCGTGCCACAGCTAGATGTGAACACCAGAGGATAATTTGTGCAAGCTGGGTCTCTCTTTCCAGGACCCAACTAAAGTCATTGGGCTTGGTGGCAGGCGCCCTTGCCTGCTGAGCCGTTTTCCATGTGAAACATATTAACATAGCATACCACACCAGACAGCAGCTGGAGTCTATGGCAGTGTCTCAGGGCTGCCAAACCCCACCCAGCTGGTTTCCCCACACTTTTGTTTGGCTAATGTTCTGATTTATTAGACCATTTGCTGCATGACTATAAAAGTTCACTTTGGCTCAGAATATACAATCCTTCATTCTCTTTGGAGAGAACTGTACTTTTCATTCACAATGAACTTGCAAAGCCACATAAAATATTTTATTTTTATTTTAAAAATACAATGGTGCAGTTAAGTCATAATGGTAGCATTCTTTTAAAAGATTTTAAATATATATATTTACACACACATACACACAGTTAAACATATACATGTGTGAGAGAGACAGACTGAGAGAGAATACACATAGCTAAACATATATGTGTGTGAGAGACGAGAGAGAGAGAGAGAGAGAGAGAGAGAGAGAGAGAGAGAGAGAGAGAGAGAGAGAGAGGATGTCCATGGAGTGCAGCAGCCCAAGGAGGTCAGAAAAGGGTTACTCCTTGGAGCTGGAGTTGAAAGCAGGTGTGAGCCACGTGACACAGGTGTGCCTCCTGGGGACAAGCTCTGGTCCTCCACAAGACGATGACAGGCCCCTCACTGCTGGGCCATCCCAACTGCCAACAGTCTACTCTGTTGCTTTTAAGCATACAGCGGAGTCTGCTTATCACCCCATCTCGTACCTCGTTCCTTTCTTCCCCTTCCCCAGAGTGAACTTGTGTATATTGGGCTTGCTTATAGTTTTCTAGCCCATATTTTACAAGTCACCAATGTGTACCCATAGTTTTGTGTACCTGGAAGTGGCATTACGTGCACACACTCTCCACTGAAATATCTGACAGTTACGATGTGTGAGCCTGGCTCAGTCGCTTTGGCTCCCCGTGAACCCTCCATGCTGTGGGACAGAGGTTACTCCACTGGTGGCAAGGGGGCCTGCTTTCCACGCTTATTCAACTTTCTGTACTTACTTCCCATATTTACTTAAGACGCAGGGAGCTTGTGCTGGGGCCCTAGATCTCTAAACTGTTGAGCAGTGACTTGATCACATACCAGAAACACAGAACGCCTAAGTGTAAATGAGGAATGAGAGAGGCATTCGGTGGCTTCTTCCAAGCTCTCCACTCCTGAGAACACTCGGTGGTGTTCGTACATATTTCCAGATGTCACCGGAATATGTTTTCCTAATAATTTCCTGGGTTCATATAACTAAATGGCAATGTAATATATGGAGGTGTCTTCATACCCCAGTTTTTCTGTACACACAAGGCCCTGTGTTCGACCACGAAAAAATAGAAAGTCAAGAAACTCAGTGTCTGACTCTCTGCCTCCTGTGGATTTTGTCACTTAGCTCAGCGCCAGTGTCATTCCATTGCCACTGACTCCCTGACAGAAGAGCCCATCAGCAACTCTCCATGCTGCAAACAAGTGTTCTCTGTTCTGCAGACGGTGAGCCTCAGATGAGGAGATGCGCATCTGCACACACACACATGCATGGGGACACACTCACACACACAAGCACACACATGCACACAGACACACTCACACACATGCATGGGGACACACACAAGCATACACATCACAGAGACGCAGACACACACATACACATGAACAGGGACACAGGCACACACATGCGTCCACACACATGCATGGGGACACACACTCACATACACAAGCACACACATGCACGCAGACACACTCACACACATGCATGGGGACACACACTCACACACACAAGCATACACATCACAGAGACGCAGACACACACATACACATGAACAGGGACACAGGCACACACATGCGTCCACACACATGCCTGGGGCACACACTCACACACACAAGCACACACATGCACGCAGACACACTCACACACATGCATGGGGACACACACTCACACACACAAGCATACACATCACGCAGATGCAGACACACACATACACATGAACAGGGACACAGGCACACACATGCGTGCACACGCATGCCTGGGGCACACACTCACACACACAAGTACACACATGCACGCAGACACACTCACACACATGCATGGGGACACACACACACAAGCACACACATGCATGCAGATACACACACATGCATGGGGACACACACTCACACACACAAGCACACACATGCACGCAGACACACACATACACATGCACATATACATATGAACAGGAACACAGGCACACACATACACACATGTACATAGGCACATACACCCATGCACACACACAGACTGGGAGACACAGTTACACACACAGATGCACACATGCACAGGGACACAAACTCATACACACATGTACACAGGCACATGCACACACACTGGGAGACACACAGTTACACACACACATGCACACGTGCACGGGGACACACACTCACACACACACACAGGCACACACATGCACACACTCTTTCTGTATTGCAGCCCTAGCAGGGAGGGATTGAGTCACAGCATTTGATTAGTTAATGGTGGTGATGAGTCACTGGAACAAACAGTTTTCAAAGCCCTTGGCTGCTGGTTGGATGCTCTGCGTGAGCCACTGAGAGATGACATTTTGGAAAGTGGAAGGGAAAGCATCCTATCTTACCATCTACCCAGTGTTTGCCAGCTTCCTGGGGGATATTTTCATCCCTGCACACACTGCTCGATAGGCTTCAGACACCCACTCAAATGCCACCACCGGTGACAGGCAAATTCCTGTCTTTCATCCTTCAAGGTCCGACTCAGACTGGAAGCTTTTCCTCAAGCACGATGTCTCAGGCCACCACTCAGCACCACGGTTTCTGGTTTCTATCCTTGGTATCGCAGCCTCGTTCTCTACATTTGTCCTCCCCGGCCCTCTGGGATGGATGTGCAGTCTTCTGAAGAATTAGCTGGTGCTCTCGGTAGGCCCGACTCTCTCTCTCAGGCCTTTGTTTGTGGATGTGTTTTTGTTTGAGTACGTGCTACGAGATGCTCATGTTTACAACAAGTATAGTGATGTACACTTGCTAGGTACCGGAGTAAGTGCTTCAATTTCTTGTTTCATTTAATGCTCTAGACATCACCCAGATAGTAAACAGATGGTCCTCAACTTCTAGTGAGGTCATCTCAATAAAGCCTCCACAGTGTGCAAGCATCAGAAGTTGAAGATGCTCATTTGCCTCTCCTACACAGCCCAGTAAGTGAGCAGGAGTACATGGTTGGTAGCAATTGTCTGCTGGAATGATCGCATTGGACGTTAGCAACGTTTCACTGTAGGTTATGACTGGACTTTCATGACCACAGGCTGGCTGGGTACTGCCCAGTGTCTCAAGAGCGTTCCGTATGCCTTACTGCGAGCCCAGAAAAAGCCAAAAACTCCAAGTACGGTTTCCCACCAGGCGTGGTGGCGCACACTTCTAATTCCAGGACTCATGAGGCTGCGGTAGGGGCATCAGACTTTGAAGCCAGTCTGAGCTAAATCATGAGCTCCAGATCAGCTCTAAGTACTCTCGTGAAATGCTATTTCAAATGACCCAAGCCCAAGCCACCACAAAACAAGTACGGTCTCTTTGAGTACAGATCACATACATTTCATCACAGTTAAAAAATAAATAAAGTCCCAACTGGGGCGAGTTGAGGTCAATCTGCAGTGAACTTGTGGATGAGGAAGGGGAGCCCAGAGAGGCAACTTTTCCTGTCTCGAGGCTACTCCAAGGTAGAGCTTGGAGCTGCTCTCAGCTGATACTGGATCAGGCAGAGCGCTGAGCAGCACGGATCCTGTTTCTTTTCCCTTCAGAAGGGGATCCAAGGGTAATTTTAGTAGCACATGATAATTTTATATGGAAAAATGAAAATTGTCATAAAAGATACTGTCTCAGGAGTCCTTGAAAGCTAGGCTTAAACAAGCGGCAACTGTACCTATTTATGAAGATGGAAGAAATACATACATAATGAAGAAAACCAGTATTTAGGGTAATTACATAAAAGGGTCCTTGTGAGTAAGGGGAAAATTGCAGAAGCCTAAGAGCTCTTCCCTATTCCCTGAACACGTCTGTCTCCTGTGTTCACAAGGCACATCTGGAGATACATACCTGGAGATGCACGTCTGGAGATGCACGTCTGGAGATGCACGTCTGGAGATGCACGTCTGGAGATGCATGTCTGGAGATGCACACCAGGAGATGCATGTCTGGAGATGCACACCTGGAGATGCACGTCTGGAGATGCACACCTGGAGATGCACGTCTGGAGATGCACGTCTGGAGATGCACGTCTGGAGATGCACACCTGGAGATGCATGTCTGGAGATGCACGTCTGGAGATGCACACCTGGAGATGCATGTCTGGAGATGCACGCCTGGAGATGCACGTCTGGAGATGCACGTCTGGAGATACACGTCTGGAGATGCACACCAGGAGATGCATGTCTGGAGATGCACGTCTGGAGATGCACGTCTGGAGATGCATGTCTGGAGATGCATGACTGGAGATGCACACCTGGAGATGCACACCTGGAGATGCATGTCTGGGGATGCACGTCTGGAGATGCACGTCTGGAGATGCACACCTGGAGATGCACGTCTGGAGATGCACGTCTGGAGATGCATGTCTGGGGATGCACGTCTGGAGATGCACGTCTGGAGATGCACGTCTGGAGATGCATGTCTGGAGATGCACGTCTGGAGATGCACGTCTGCAGATGCACGTCTGCAGATGCACGTCTGCAGATGCACGCCTGGTAATGGCAGTGGGACCCAAAGTCTTTCTGAGATGCTGCACCTGAGAGGGATGTGTGACTTGGTCCTTACCGATGACAGACAGAGACACCAAGCAAGGACAGCGGTCAGGGGTTCCTGGATAAACGATTAAGTCACCAAGGCCGAGGGGGAGGTAGAATGGAGGTGCCTGTTGCACCCAGGGCCTACCCTACCCCAAAGCTTCTCCCCACTGTCCTCATTCCAGTCCGTCCAGTTAGAAGGAAACCACAGCTTCGGGGATGCAGGTGGGTGTGGCAGGGACAGCTGTGAGCTTAGTTGTTTGGGCTAGGCACCAGTCACAGATGTGGACATGACAGAGGGTAGGCCGAGGTCTGCTGTCCCGAGTCCAGCTCGTGCTCTCTGGCTTCCGGGCGGGGTAACCAAGAGCAGCCTGGTGTGGATCCTTGGAGCAGGAACTTGAGGGGGCATCTGTTCCTTGTGTAAGTGCCTTCTCCCCAAATAAAACTATATTAACCTATATTGAGCCTAGTCCCGTGAGTCTTGATCCATGTGTCCCTACTACCACCAACTGACCAGGCCCTCATAGGATGCAGACATTCTATTATGTATCACTTTGGTATGTTTTGTTTTGGTGTGTGTGTGTGTGTGTGTGTGTGTGTGTGTGTGTGTGTGGACACCAGACCTTGAGCAGAAACCCACTTCCCCTTCGGCCTGGGAGCAGGCATCTATGTAATGTTTACTGAAAACAATTCAGTGCTTTAAAGCTTGGTAGGGCTCAGATAAGGGCTGGCTCACTGAAATACCATGCCTTTCACACCTCCTACGGCTAGATGCCTCTTCCTGTTTCCCTGGGGTGTCTCCCCGATTCTGGGGCCGGAGATTAGACCACCAGCCAGGAGGAAAGAATGGTATGTAGATGAATGGCAGGAGTCCTTAAAAAGGGAAGCTCCTTTTTCTTAGGGAGACTTCTCCTGAGATTTCTTCTGAGAGCTCTCTCCTAAGCTGACTTGGGAAGATAAAGTTTTCTTAAAGCAACCGACCGGTCTCTGTGTCATCTATCCCGACCACCTCGCTACATTCTCGGATGCAGGCCGCACAGCAGGTGCGACATGTGTGTGTGTGTGTGGTTTGTCTTGGCGACAGGGTCTCATTATATAACCCATGTGATGCTCCTGTCTCAGTCGCCCCAGTGCTGGAATGACAGGCATGTCCATTAAGCCTTGCTTGCTGTATACCAACTCTCTTCCCTTCATTGTCCCCACACGTGCCCCCTGTCTTGCTGTCATGGTAACAGAGTGGCCACAGGTAAACTTGGCGTGGAAGGACGCGTCAGGACAGCAAAGACACGGAAGGACAGCCAGGTGTTGGAAATGTAGACACCTGATGCCATGCATAGTCCTTCAGCCTGGGAACAAGAGTTTTGTGACCTCGGAGCTTTCTCTATTATGCCAGAAAGAGTTCTAGAGGAACAGGGCCGGGAGAATGCATACACATACTGTGAATATGTAAACACACACACATACACACTTATATCTATGAGAATTCGCTGGGTTGGCTTACTTGACAGGGGCTGGGTAGTTCAGTGATGGCTGTCTGCACACAGAAGAGGCTAAGAAGCCAGAAGCTTGATCAGTTCCTGAAGCTGGGGACCTCGGCCACCCTGGTCTGGTGCCGAAGGGCAAGAAGATTCCTGGAAGTTGCTGGTCTTCCATCTATGCTGGAGAGGTGCCGGCAGGAGGAAGAGATGCACGTCAGTCAGCAGGAAGCGATGGCGGGCGGGCAGGAGCGTGGGCGTTGCAGTTTGGCTCTGGTTAACAGGCTGTTCTCATGTAGTGGTTACCAGACACTCTTGGCCCAAGTTTTCTATCTGCAGAATAGAAAAATAAGCCTTCTTAAACCATTGTGAGGATTAAAACAGTCACATGATGTGTCGAATATGCCAGAGACAAATGTTCCCTCACCCTCTCGTGCCCACCGACGGCGTACTGTAGCCTCTCCTACTCGTCTCTTCTCGGGAAGTTTGGTGATGTCAGCTGCTAAGATCTTTAACAATTTAAATTTGCCATTTATTGGTGACATTTACATACCCAGAGGATAACATGTCCCTAAGCTGGAGAGATAAATTAAGGCTGGTATGGATGAACTCCCTGTAAATTCTCTGTGGAACGGGAGTTGCCCGTGTCCACTGCGGCAGCTGGTCATGCGCGCCCTTAGACTGACATGGGGCTCACCACTCGCATGCTTCCCACAGATGCGTCTTATAAAATCCTAAAGACGTATTTTCCTCCAAATTATTGTGCTGGCTTAGCAGAAGATGATCCGAGGTCTGCAGAATCTTCTGGATTCTGGGCTAACGGTTGCACGTTTGGAAACTCGAGAACAGCTTCGCTGGTATGGGGGGGGGTTTCTCTTGACGCCACATTCTATTTCTGACTTGGAGGAAGAGCACTGAGGCTTGTGTGACAGACTGTGCCTCTCAGTTCCTTACCTCATGTTGACATCCAGCTGTGTGTGCCAGGAGCCATCTGCTAGACTCTCCCTTGCAATGTCGGGCCTGCATTCCTGTTAAGTTCTGCCTTGACAGCTGGTAAACCAGGGTCAGCTCCCTCTCTCTCTACTACGGAGCTGGTCCCCAGTCCCCGCAGTCGCCATTGTCCCTGAGTCTAACACTCGAGTGGGCACTGTAGAGGTGTGACGCGTCCTTCTCCCTGAGCTGTGGGTCTATCTGATAAAGTGACACCAATCTTGCTCGTCCAATGTTGAATGTCATTTGTTTTTCCACTTTAATAACCCTAGAGAGGGAGTATGACCCCCAACAGTAGGGAGAACCAGAGGCGGCCATTCGGTGCCAGGGCTGGCCCACAGGCACTGCCTGGCAACACCTTCCGGGCTAAGAGAGGAAGCTGGCAATGCTACCTCTACAGTGATTCCATTGGAATACGTTTTCTGAAGAATCGAGTTAAAGCCTCCAAATATTCAGCTCTAAGTGCAGTTCTCGCCCTCACCAAGAAAACTTCTTGCGACAGATGAAGACCATTGCAGAAATCCACAACTGATCAAATGCAGAGAACACGAGATCCTGTGGTGCCCAGGCCCAACATATATATATATATATATATATATATATATATATATATATATGTATGTATATATGTATGTATGCATGTGTATATATATCAGTGATACAACTCTGAACCCAAGGATCAATTGTGGAAGAGAGTGAAAAGACTGTGAGAGACAGAGGGATGGGAAGTTTGCTGTGAGCTTATGTCTCTTAGGAATGTCAGAGCCTAAAACCATGAAGTCTCACCCGCATGGTTGCCTGAACAGGGCCTGAACGGGGGTGACACCAGCAGGAGGCTGATGGGGAAGCTCAAGAGCCTCATCCCTAAACAAAGAACGATTGGCATTGAGGAGTGTTGAGGGGGAGAAGGTCTTCCCCATGGAAGAGCGCATCCCTGGTTACCCAGCACCACCACCCCTGAGAACACACACGCAGTAACGTTACACAGACGGAGTGAGCAGGCTGTCCTCACGGTGTATGTAACAGCCATTTAAACAAAGCAGCCATGCATCTGAGAGAGAGACAGGGTACATGGGAGAGTTTGGACAGAGGAAAGGGAAGGGGAAATGAGGGAATGATACAAGCTCAAAAAATAAAAGAGCTTAAGGGTCTGAGAGGGGAGGGAAGGGCAGGGAGGAGGCTTTGACCTAGCACAGTGGCTCTTGCCTGAATCCCAGACAGAGCAGGCAGAGGCAGGAGGATGTCAAGGGTGAGGCCAGACTGAGCTACTTGGCAGGTGTCAGACCAGTCTGTCCTGGGCTACACAGGGAGACCTGGGCGGGGAGGGGAGGGAGGAGGGGAAGAGGATGAGGAGGAGGGCAGTAGTGATGTCGGGAGTGTAGACTTGGTTCTTCTAAGAGGTAAGGGTAAAACTCAGGAATCAAACCCAGTTCCTTGACGATGACAGAGAGCCTCAGCTCCTCACATGAGGACAGCAGTGTGTGTGTGAGTGTGTGTGAGTGTCTGTGTGTGTGTGTGTATGTGAGTGTGTCTGGTGAGTGAGTGTGTCTGTGTGTATGTGAGTGTGTGTGAATGTATATCTGTGTGAGTGTGTGTGAGAGTGTGTGAGTATGTGTTAGTGTATGAGTATGTGTGAGTGTGTACGTGAGTGTGTAAGTATGTGTATATGAGTGTGTGAGTATGTGTATGTGAGTGTGTGAGTATGTGTGTGAGTGTGTATGTATGTGAGTGTGTGTGTGAGAGTGTGTATGTGAGTATGTGTGAATGTGTATGAGTATGTGTGAGTGTGTCTGTGTGAGTATGAGTGTGTATGTGCATGCGTGAGTGTGTGAATGTGTGAGTGTGTGAATGTGTGTGAGTGTGTGAGTGTTATGAGTGTATGTGAGTGTGTGTGTGCACACGCGCTTGTGTGCATGCGTGCATACTACAGGCAGGTTCACTCGGGCTGTATCTCCCTTCCTTCTTACCCTGATAAGCTTGGGTCTGTAAACCTAGTTCACCTCCCTCCCTCCCTCCCTCCTTCCGTCCCTCCCTCCGTCCCTCCCTCCCTCTTTCTTCACACACACACACACACACACACACACACACACACACACACTGAACAAAGCAATGTCAGGAGTGTCAATGTAGCACTGTTTCCTGTGGGAAGGGCCATATTTAGGGTTATGAAACATAAATCCCGCTAAAATCTAAACAATAAGCATATAGTTAAAATTTAAAAGAAATTTACAGCAGTTTTAAGTCTGTAGTTCATTTCCTCAGAAAATTCCTGGTTTTAGGCACATCTACTTAATTTCAGTTGAAAGAGTTTGAGATGAATCTGCCGCAGTGGAGGGCACCTGGGAGACGCTGGGCCCAGCCTACTCTTTTCAAGGCCAGTGTGTCTTTGGAGAGATAACTCAGTGGATTTGCACACTTGCTGCTCTCTCAGAGACCCAGGTGCAGCTCCTCAGGCCCACACCAAGCAGCTGGTGACAGTCTAACTCCCGGTCCAGAGGAAGCTAAAGTCATCCGTCAGTCTCCAAGGGCAGGCACATGGCGCACATACACCAGGCTCGCAGGCAGGGCTCCTCCCTGACCTCAACAAGAAGCCAAGGCCACCTGAAGACAGGCCAGCCAGGCCGTTGCCAGAGGGGATCCCGGGGGTATGCATCCAGGACTTGGGGGGAACCGGTGTCAGCAACTGGTGGAACCGGCTTTGGCTTTTCTCAGCCCAGAGCTGGAGAGCTGATGGCTGGCTTTCTGCCAGAAAGCACCGGCCTGTCCCCCACCCTCAAGCCCCTCTGCTGCTAGAGTGTCCAAAGGGGAGGGAGGGCGGTGTGTCCTCAGATGACAAGGTAACCCTGCAAGTGCAGTGATGGCCTTATGTATGCTCACTGAAGGCAGGGGTGGGGCGGGGTGAGAGAGGAGGGCTAGCTGGGGGCTGGGGGCCCACAGACAGTCTCACTGTCTCCAATGTCTCTGAGGAGGCACATTTCGGGGGAAAAAGCTGCCCGGCAATCCCTGCATGGCTCCTCAGCATGTGACGTACAATGCTGACCCTGCGGGGCGGGGAGCGGGGCTGGGGGCTCTGTGCTCTCTGGAAACGCGGCTTTCCAAGTGGCAACCGCCCTGCTGCAGTTTAAGCGGCCATCAGCCAACCAGAGCTGTGGCTTCTTATACAAACACGGAGGTCTGAGTCTGCGAGGGCCTCTGAAGAGCCCGTGCCTAGACGATTCTCCGTGTTTTCTTGTGGCTCCAACATGTGCAAACGGACATGCGCAGAGACGGAGGTTTCCCTGCTGCGGATCAGCCCACAGCCAGGGAGCCAGCACGAAGGCAGGCAAGCGCTGAGAACTGCTGGACCAGGCCCCGAGGGACGCCGTGATGGCTATACAGATTTCACTGCCAGTCGTGGTCATCCGTAAGAGGTGCTCTATTGCTCATAAGAATTCCCAAAGGTTGCAGGTAATAAAGTGAAGGAAACAGACACTCCTGTGGTCACTATGGAAGGGTGGCTTCCATGAATAACTTCTATTCAGCAAATCTGTTGTATTTGTATCTTTGTCCCTTTATTGATGCACCTATTGGCCTACGGCCACACAATACTACTTTGAGGTAGTGGTAGCCACCGCCACGGTAAACTCTAGTAGACAAGCAGAGTGCGCGGATAATGAGTGTGGATAGTGAGTGTACTCCATGGACTTTAAAAAAGAGGATGGATATTGTAGTGTGCGGGTGTTTTGCCTGCATGTATGTATGTGTACCCGTACAGGTAGTGCCCGTAGAGACAGAAGGTGTCAGAAGCCTTGGAACTGGGGGCACAGACAGCTGTGAGCTGCCATGTGGGTGCTGGGAACCACACCCAGGTCCTCTGCAAGAGCAGCGAGTGCTCTAACCACTGAGCGATCCATCCAGCCCTCCCCCATTAACTTTATAAGCTGAGTACACCCCCGTGTCCAGCACACAGACAAGACCAACTGTCTGTTTCCTGTGCTGTTCCCTGGACGATAAGGGTATTTGCCTTAAGAATCAATCCAGTGTTCATTGGCTGGGTGGTGGCAGCCCAGGCCTCCCAGCACTTGGGAGGCAGAGGCAGGCGGATCCCTATGAGTTTGAGGTCAGCCTGGTCTACAGAGCGAGTCCCAGGACAGCCAGGGCAACACAGAGAAACCCTGTCTCAAAAAACCAAAGACCAAACCAAACAACAACAGAATGGTGTTGGCTGGGGTGACAGCCTCGCTGGGGAAGCTGACAGCGGAAGGTGGACACCGCAGCTCATGAAGCCATTCTTCTGCCCTTTCGCCAACGACACAGCGCTTTCCACCCCCGCCACGTGAACGAAGGCTCTGAAGGTCAAAAGCTTGCAAAGACACCTTCTGTCCCATCGGCCATCGTCAGACACCCCCTCTGCTCTGTCGTCCATCAGCAGGGACGCTGACCTGGGAGGGCCCGAGGTTTGGCAGCTCCCCTCATGTCCCACCCATGCAATCACGTCACTGATGCTGGGCTGCTCTCCCCGGAAGAGTCCACGTGTCTCCAGAGGCGCCTGAGAGATGCTGCCACGGGTCTGATGACACCCCTTTGATTACGGGTCCCCTGGGCCTGGAGATGGAGGCTTTCAGAGCTCGGTTCTCAATTATTTAAAAGCCTAGCAAGTGTGCAGAGAAATTTACAATACCGGGGAGGGAGGCCTTTAAAAGCTGCAGCTGTATCCCACTGTTTCTTTGTAACCCCTGCAGATGAGCTAAGCTACAATATGAGCTCCCAGTGTGATAGCCCATCCGAATGATGGATATGCCATTTGCTAGTCACATTTAGAACGTGGGCTGATAAAGCGAGCAACTGCGGCCACTAAGCTTGAGTAGGGCTTGTTCTGGGTGACCGCTGGGCTGGGATCAAAGTATAGGTGAAGGTCAGTCCAACGTCTGCCGAAAGAAACAAATGAGGACACAAGAGTGCTGGGATTGGACCCCTCCCAGACCCACAGTTTTCTAAATGTGTTGTGGAGACATTAGAGAGGGCAGAAGGAGCTGGGCTTCAAATAAATCATGGAACTACCCAGGAAAAACAAAACAAACAAATGGGCAGCTATCACTCTGTCATCAAGACCCCAGGTCTGGCACGTCAGTAAGAGCAAGGGTTGGGTGACGGTAGATGGGTTTTCCTGAGCAGGCCCATAAGCCAGACTAGCGGAACCTGTGAGCTCTGGATTTGACTGCAAGATCTTGTTGCTAAAGCAATAAGGTGGAGGTCAGCTGAGGAAGGTTCCCTACCTTGGGGACACACACGCACGCACACACTCACTCACACACACACACATATGCACACACACCTCCACGTCACAGATATTTGAATAGAAACCATCTCCATACCCATCTGTAGCTGGGTTTATCGTGAGGCTTCTACTGTGGGAACATGCCACACAGACCTTCTACTGTGGGAACATGCCACACAGACCTTCTACTGTGGGAACATGCCACACAGACCTTCTACTGTGGGAACATGCCACACAGACCTTCTACTGTGGGAACATGCCACACAGACCTTCTACTGTGGGAACATGCCACACAGACCTTCTACTGTGGGAACATGCCACACAGACCTTCTACTGTGGGAACATGCCACACAGACCTTCTACTGTGGGAACATGCCACACAGACCTTCTACTGTGGGAACATGCCACACAGACCTTCTACTGTGGGAACATGCCACACAGACCTTCTACTGTGGGAACATGCCACACAGACCTTCTACTGTGGGAACATGCCACACAGACCTTCTACTGTGGGAACATGCCACACAGACCTTCTACTGTGGGAACATGCCACACAGACCTTCTACTGTGGGAACATGCCACACAGACCTTCTACTGTGGGAACATGCCACACAGACCTTCTACTGTGGGAACATGCCACACAGACCTTCTACTGTGGGAACATGCCACACAGACCTTCTACTGTGGGAACATGCCACACAGACCTTCTACTGTGGGAACATGCCACACAGACCTTCTACTGTGGGAACATGCCACACAGACCTTCTACTGTGGGAACATGCCACACAGACCTTCTACTGTGGGAACATGCCACACAGACCTTCTACTGTGGGAACATGCCACACAGACCTTCTACTGTGGGAACATGCCACACAGACCTTCTACTGTGGGAACATGCCACACAGACCTTCTACTGTGGGAACATGCCACACAGACCTTCTACTGTGGGAACATGCCACACAGACCTTCTACTGTGGGAACATGCCACACAGACCTTCTACTGTGGGAACATGCCACACAGACCTTCTACTGTGGGAACATGCCACACAGACCTTCTACTGTGGGAACATGCCACACAGACCTTCTACTGTGGGAACATGCCACACAGACCTTCTACTGTGGGAACATGCCACACAGACCTTCTACTGTGGGAACATGCCACACAGACCTTCTACTGTGGGAACATGCCACACAGACCTTCTACTGTGGGAACATGCCACACAGACCTTCTACTGTGGGAACATGCCACACAGACCTTCTACTGTGGGAACATGCCACACAGACCTTCTACTGTGGGAACATGCCACACAGACCTTCTACTGTGGGAACATGCCACACAGACCTTCTACTGTGGGAACATGCCACACAGACCTTCTACTGTGGGAACATGCCACACAGACCTTCTACTGTGGGAACATGCCACACAGACCTTCTACTGTGGGAACATGCCACACAGACCTTCTACTGTGGGAACATGCCACACAGACCTTCTACTGTGGGAACATGCCACACAGACCTTCTACTGTGGGAACATGCCACACAGACCTTCTACTGTGGGAACATGCCACACAGACCTTCTACTGTGGGAACATGCCACACAGACCTTCTACTGTGGGAACATGCCACACAGACCTTCTACTGTGGGAACATGCCACACAGACCTTCTACTGTGGGAACATGCCACACAGACCTTCTACTGTGGGAACATGCCACACAGACCTTCTACTGTGGGAACATGCCACACAGACCTTCTACTGTGGGAACATGCCACACAGACCTTCTACTGTGGGAACATGCCACACAGACCTTCTACTGTGGGAACATGCCACACAGACCTTCTACTGTGGGAACATGCCACACAGACCTTCTACTGTGGGAACATGCCACACAGACCTTCTACTGTGGGAACATGCCACACAGACCTTCTACTGTGGGAACATGCCACACAGACCTTCTACTGTGGGAACATGCCACACAGACCTTCTACTGTGGGAACATGCCACACAGACCTTCTACTGTGGGAACATGCCACACAGACCTTCTACTGTGGGAACATGCCACACAGACCTTCTACTGTGGGAACATGCCACACAGACCTTCTACTGTGGGAACATGCCACACAGACCTTCTACTGTGGGAACATGCCACACAGACCTTCTACTGTGGGAACATGCCACACAGACCTTCTACTGTGGGAACATGCCACACAGACCTTCTACTGTGGGAACATGCCACACAGACCTTCTACTGTGGGAACATGCCACACAGACCTTCTACTGTGGGAACATGCCACACAGACCTTCTACTGTGGGAACATGCCACACAGACCTTCTACTGTGGAACATGCCACAGACCTTCTATGTGGAACATGCACACAGACCTTCTACTGTGGGAACATGCCACACAGACCTTCTACTGTGGGAACATGCCACACAGACCTTCTACTGTGGGAACATGCCACACAGACCTTCTACTGTGGGAACATGCCACACAGACCTTCTACTGTGGGAACATGCCACACAGACCTTCTACTGTGGGAACATGCCACACAGACCTTCTACTGTGGGAACATGCCACACAGACCTTCTACTGTGGGAACATGCCACACAGACCTTCTACTGTGGGAACATGCCACACAGACCTTCTACTGTGGGAACATGCCACACAGACCTTCTACTGTGGGAACATGCCACACAGACCTTCTACTGTGGGAACATGCCACACAGACCTTCTACTGTGGGAACATGCCACACAGACCTTCTACTGTGGGAACATGCCACACAGACCTTCTACTGTGGGAACATGCCACACAGACCTTCTACTGTGGGAACATGCCACACAGACCTTCTACTGTGGGAACATGCCACACAGACCTTCTACTGTGGGAACATGCCACACAGACCTTCTACTGTGGGAACATGCCACACAGACCTTCTACTGTGGGAACATGCCACACAGACCTTCTACTGTGGGAACATGCCACACAGACCTTCTACTGTGGGAACATGCCACACAGACCTTCTACTGTGGGAACATGCCACACAGACCTTCTACTGTGGGAACATGCCACACAGACCTTCTACTGTGGGAACATGCCACACAGACCTTCTACTGTGGGAACATGCCACACAGACCTTCTACTGTGGGAACATGCCACACAGACCTTCTACTGTGGGAACATGCCACACAGACCTTCTACTGTGGGAACATGCCACACAGACCTTCTACTGTGGGAACATGCCACACAGACCTTCTACTGTGGGAACATGCCACACAGACCTTCTACTGTGGGAACATGCCACACAGACCTTCTACTGTGGGAACATGCCACACAGACCTTCTACTGTGGGAACATGCCACACAGACCTTCTACTGTGGGAACATGCCACACAGACCTTCTACTGTGGGAACATGCCACACAGACCTTCTACTGTGGGAACATGCCACACAGACCTTCTACTGTGGGAACATGCCACACAGACCTTCTACTGTGGGAACATGCCACACAGACCTTCTACTGTGGGAACATGCCACACAGACCTTCTACTGTGGGAACATGCCACACAGACCTTCTACTGTGGGAACATGCCACACAGACCTTCTACTGTGGGAACATGCCACACAGACCTTCTACTGTGGGAACATGCCACACAGACCTTCTACTGTGGGAACATGCCACACAGACCTTCTACTGTGGGAACATGCCACACAGACCTTCTACTGTGGGAACATGCCACACAGACCTTCTACTGTGGGAACATGCCACACAGACCTTCTACTGTGGGAACATGCCACACAGACCTTCTACTGTGGGAACATGCCACACAGACCTTCTACTGTGGGAACATGCCACACAGACCTTCTACTGTGGGAACATGCCACACAGACCTTCTACTGTGGGAACATGCCACACAGACCTTCTACTGTGGGAACATGCCACACAGACCTTCTACTGTGGGAACATGCCACACAGACCTTCTACTGTGGGAACATGCCACACAGACCTTCTACTGTGGGAACATGCCACACAGACCTTCTACTGTGGGAACATGCCACACAGACCTTCTACTGTGGGAACATGCCACACAGACCTTCTACTGTGGGAACATGCCACACAGACCTTCTACTGTGGGAACATGCCACACAGACCTTCTACTGTGGGAACATGCCACACAGACCTTCTACTGTGGGAACATGCCACACAGACCTTCTACTGTGGGAACATGCCACACAGACCTTCTACTGTGGGAACATGCCACACAGACCTTCTACTGTGGGAACATGCCACACAGACCTTCTACTGTGGGAACATGCCACACAGACCTTCTACTGTGGGAACATGCCACACAGACCTTCTACTGTGGGAACATGCCACACAGACCTTCTACTGTGGGAACATGCCACACAGACCTTCTACTGTGGGAACATGCCACACAGACCTTCTACTGTGGGAACATGCCACACAGACCTTCTACTGTGGGAACATGCCACACAGACCTTCTACTGTGGGAACATGCCACACAGACCTTCTACTGTGGGAACATGCCACACAGACCTTCTACTGTGGGAACATGCCACACAGACCTTCTACTGTGGGAACATGCCACACAGACCTTCTACTGTGGGAACATGCCACACAGACCTTCTACTGTGGGAACATGCCACACAGACCTTCTACTGTGGGAACATGCCACACAGACCTTCTACTGTGGGAACATGCCACACAGACCTTCTACTGTGGGAACATGCCACACAGACCTTCTACTGTGGGAACATGCCACACAGACCTTCTACTGTGGGAACATGCCACACAGACCTTCTACTGTGGGAACATGCCACACAGACCTTCTACTGTGGGAACATGCCACACAGACCTTCTACTGTGGGAACATGCCACACAGACCTTCTACTGTGGGAACATGCCACACAGACCTTCTACTGTGGGAACATGCCACACAGACCTTCTACTGTGGGAACATGCCACACAGACCTTCTACTGTGGGAACATGCCACACAGACCTTCTACTGTGGGAACATGCCACACAGACCTTCTACTGTGGGAACATGCCACACAGACCTTCTACTGTGGGAACATGCCACACAGACCTTCTACTGTGGAACATGCCACACAGACCTTCTACTGTGGGAACATGCCACACAGACCTTCTACTGTGGGAACATGCCACACAGACCTTCTACTGTGGGAACATGCCACACAGACCTTCTACTGTGGGAACATGCCACACAGACCTTCTACTGTGGGAACATGCCACACAGACCTTCTACTGTGGGAACATGCCACACAGACCTTCTACTGTGGGAACATGCCACACAGACCTTCTACTGTGGGAACATGCCACACAGACCTTCTACTGTGGGAACATGCCACACAGACCTTCTACTGTGGGAACATGCCACACAGACCTTCTACTGTGGGAACATGCCACACAGACCTTCTACTGTGGGAACATGCCACACAGACCTTCTACTGTGGGAACATGCCACACAGACCTTCTACTGTGGGAACATGCCACACAGACCTTCTACTGTGGGAACATGCCACACAGACCTTCTACTGTGGGAACATGCCACACAGACCTTCTACTGTGGGAACATGCCACACAGACCTTCTACTGTGGGAACATGCCACACAGACCTTCTACTGTGGGAACATGCACACAGACCTTCTACTGTGGGAACATGCCACACAGACCTTCTACTGTGGGAACATGCCACACAGACCTTCTACTGTGGGAACATGCCACACAGACCTTCTACTGTGGGAACATGCCACACAGACCTTCTACTGTGGGAACATGCCACACAGACCTTCTACTGTGGGAACATGCCACACAGACCTTCTACTGTGGGAACATGCCACACAGACCTTCTACTGTGGGAACATGCCACACAGACCTTCTACTGTGGGAACATGCCACACAGACCTTCTACTGTGGGAACATGCCACACAGACCTTCTACTGTGGGAACATGCCACACAGACCTTCTACTGTGGGAACATGCCACACAGACCTTCTACTGTGGGAACATGCCACACAGACCTTCTACTGTGGGAACATGCCACACAGACCTTCTACTGTGGGAACATGCCACACAGACCTTCTACTGTGGGAACATGCCACACAGACCTTCTACTGTGGGAACATGCCACACAGACCTTCTACTGTGGGAACATGCCACACAGACCTTCTACTGTGGGAACATGCCACACAGACCTTCTACTGTGGGAACATGCCACACAGACCTTCTACTGTGGGAACATGCCACACAGACCTTCTACTGTGGGAACATGCCACACAGACCTTCTACTGTGGGAACATGCCACACAGACCTTCTACTGTGGGAACATGCCACACAGACCTTCTACTGTGGGAACATGCCACACAGACCTTCTACTGTGGGAACATGCCACACAGACCTTCTACTGTGGGAACATGCCACACAGACCTTCTACTGTGGGAACATGCCACACAGACCTTCTACTGTGGGAACATGCCACACAGACCTTCTACTGTGGGAACATGCCACACAGACCTTCTACTGTGGGAACATGCCACACAGACCTTCTACTGTGGGAACATGCCACACAGACCTTCTACTGTGGGAACATGCCACACAGACCTTCTACTGTGGGAACATGCCACACAGACCTTCTACTGTGGGAACATGCCACACAGACCTTCTACTGTGGGAACATGCCACACAGACCTTCTACTGTGGGAACATGCCACACAGACCTTCTACTGTGGGAACATGCCACACAGACCTTCTACTGTGGGAACATGCCACACAGACCTTCTACTGTGGGAACATGCCACACAGACCTTCTACTGTGGGAACATGCCACACAGACCTTCTACTGTGGGAACATGCCACACAGACCTTCTACTGTGGGAACATGCCACACAGACCTTCTACTGTGGGAACATGCCACACAGACCTTCTACTGTGGGAACATGCCACACAGACCTTCTACTGTGGGAACATGCCACACAGACCTTCTACTGTGGGAACATGCCACACAGACCTTCTACTGTGGGAACATGCCACACAGACCTTCTACTGTGGGAACATGCCACACAGACCTTCTACTGTGGGAACATGCCACACAGACCTTCTACTGTGGGAACATGCCACACAGACCTTCTACTGTGGGAACATGCCACACAGACCTTCTACTGTGGGAACATGCCACACAGACCTTCTACTGTGGGAACATGCCACACAGACCTTCTACTGTGGGAACATGCCACACAGACCTTCTACTGTGGGAACATGCCACACAGACCCTTCTACTGTGGGAACATGCCACACAGACCTTCTACTGTGGGAACATGCCACACAGACCTTCTACTGTGGGAACATGCCACACAGACCTTCTACTGTGGGAACATGCCACACAGACCTTCTACTGTGGGAACATGCCACACAGACCTTCTACTGTGGGAACATGCCACACAGACCTTCTACTGTGGGAACATGCCACACAGACCTTCTACTGTGGGAACATGCCACACAGACCTTCTACTGTGGGAACATGCCACACAGACCTTCTACTGTGGGAACATGCCACACAGACCTTCTACTGTGGGAACATGCCACACAGACCTTCTACTGTGGGAACATGCCACACAGACCTTCTACTGTGGGAACATGCCACACAGACCTTCTACTGTGGGAACATGCCACACAGACCTTCTACTGTGGGAACATGCCACACAGACCTTCTACTGTGGGAACATGCCACACAGACCTTCTACTGTGGGAACATGCCACACAGACCTTCTACTGTGGGAACATGCCACACAGACCTTCTACTGTGGGAACATGCCACACAGACCTTCTACTGTGGGAACATGCCACACAGACCTTCTACTGTGGGAACATGCCACACAGACCTTCTACTGTGGGAACATGCCACACAGACCTTCTACTGTGGGAACATGCCACACAGACCTTCTACTGTGGGAACATGCCACACAGACCTTCTACTGTGGGAACATGCCACACAGACCTTCTACTGTGGGAACATGCCACACAGACCTTCTACTGTGGGAACATGCCACACAGACCTTCTACTGTGGGAACATGCCACACAGACCTTCTACTGTGGGAACATGCCACACAGACCTTCTACTGTGGGAACATGCCACACAGACCTTCTACTGTGGGAACATGCCACACAGACCTTCTACTGTGGGAACATGCCACACAGACCTTCTACTGTGGGAACATGCCACACAGACCTTCTACTGTGGGAACATGCCACACAGACCTTCTACTGTGGGAACATGCCACACAGACCTTCTACTGTGGGAACATGCCACACAGACCTTCTACTGTGGGAACATGCCACACAGACCTTCTACTGTGGGAACATGCCACACAGACCTTCTACTGTGGGAACATGCCACACAGACCTTCTACTGTGGGAACATGCCACACAGACCTTCTACTGTGGGAACATGCCACACAGACCTTCTACTGTGGGAACATGCCACACAGACCTTCTACTGTGGGAACATGCCACACAGACCTTCTACTGTGGGAACATGCCACACAGACCTTCTACTGTGGGAACATGCCACACAGACCTTCTACTGTGGGAACATGCCACACAGACCTTCTACTGTGGGAACATGCCACACAGACCTTCTACTGTGGGAACATGCCACACAGACCTTCTACTGTGGGAACATGCCACACAGACCTTCTACTGTGGGAACATGCCACACAGACCTTCTACTGTGGGAACATGCCACACAGACCTTCTACTGTGGGAACATGCCACACAGACCTTCTACTGTGGGAACATGCCACACAGACCTTCTACTGTGGGAACATGCCACACAGACCTTCTACTGTGGGAACATGCCACACAGACCTTCTACTGTGGGAACATGCCACACAGACCTTCTACTGTGGGAACATGCCACACAGACCTTCTACTGTGGGAACATGCCACACAGACCTTCTACTGTGGGAACATGCCACACAGACCTTCTACTGTGGGAACATGCCACACAGACCTTCTACTGTGGGAACATGCCACACAGACCTTCTACTGTGGGAACATGCCACACAGACCTTCTACTGTGGGAACATGCCACACAGACCTTCTACTGTGGGAACATGCCACACAGACCTTCTACTGTGGGAACATGCCACACAGACCTTCTACTGTGGGAACATGCCACACAGACCTTCTACTGTGGGAACATGCCACACAGACCTTCTACTGTGGGAACATGCCACACAGACCTTCTACTGTGGAACATGCCACACAGACCTTCTACTGTGGGAACATGCCACACAGACCTTCTACTGTGGGAACATGCCACACAGACCTTCTACTGTGGGAACATGCCACACAGACCTTCTACTGTGGGAACATGCCACACAGACCTTCTACTGTGGGAACATGCCACACAGACCTTCTACTGTGGGAACATGCCACACAGACCTTCTACTGTGGGAACATGCCACACAGACCTTCTACTGTGGGAACATGCCACACAGACCTTCTACTGTGGGAACATGCCACACAGACCTTCTACTGTGGGAACATGCCACACAGACCTTCTACTGTGGAACATGCCACACAGACCTTCTACTGTGGAACATGCCACACAGACCTTCTACTGTGGGAACATGCCACACAGACCTTCTACTGTGGGAACATGCCACACAGACCTTCTACTGTGGGAACATGCCACACAGACCTTCTACTGTGGGAACATGCCACACAGACCTTCTACTGTGGGAACATGCCACACAGACCTTCTACTGTGGGAACATGCCACACAGACCTTCTACTGTGGGAACATGCCACACAGACCTTCTACTGTGGGAACATGCCACACAGACCTTCTACTGTGGGAACATGCCACACAGACCTTCTACTGTGGGAACATGCCACACAGACCTTCTACTGTGGGAACATGCCACACAGACCTTCTACTGTGGGAACATGCCACACAGACCTTCTACTGTGGGAACATGCCACACAGACCTTCTACTGTGGGAACATGCCACACAGACCTTCTACTGTGGGAACATGCCACACAGACCTTCTACTGTGGGAACATGCCACACAGACCTTCTACTGTGGGAACATGCCACACAGACCTTCTACTGTGGGAACATGCCACACAGACCTTCTACTGTGGGAACATGCCACACAGACCTTCTACTGTGGGAACATGCCACACAGACCTTCTACTGTGGGAACATGCCACACAGACCTTCTACTGTGGGAACATGCCACACAGACCTTCTACTGTGGGAACATGCCACACAGACCTTCTACTGTGGGAACATGCCACACAGACCTTCTACTGTGGGAACATGCCACACAGACCTTCTACTGTGGGAACATGCCACACAGACCTTCTACTGTGGGAACATGCCACACAGACCTTCTACTGTGGGAACATGCCACACAGACCTTCTACTGTGGGAACATGCCACACAGACCTTCTACTGTGGGAACATGCCACACAGACCTTCTACTGTGGGAACATGCCACACAGACCTTCTACTGTGGGAACATGCCACACAGACCTTCTACTGTGGGAACATGCCACACAGACCTTCTACTGTGGGAACATGCCACACAGACCTTCTACTGTGGGAACATGCCACACAGACCTTCTACTGTGGGAACATGCCACACAGACCTTCTACTGTGGGAACATGCCACACAGACCTTCTACTGTGGGAACATGCCACACAGACCTTCTACTGTGGGAACATGCCACACAGACCTTCTACTGTGGGAACATGCCACACAGACCTTCTACTGTGGGAACATGCCACACAGACCTTCTACTGTGGGAACATGCCACACAGACCTTCTACTGTGGGAACATGCCACACAGACCTTCTACTGTGGGAACATGCCACACAGACCTTCTACTGTGGGAACATGCCACACAGACCTTCTACTGTGGGAACATGCCACACAGACCTTCTACTGTGGGAACATGCCACACAGACCTTCTACTGTGGGAACATGCCACACAGACCTTCTACTGTGGGAACATGCCACACAGACCTTCTACTGTGGGAACATGCCACACAGACCTTCTACTGTGGGAACATGCCACACAGACCTTCTACTGTGGGAACATGCCACACAGACCTTCTACTGTGGGAACATGCCACACAGACCTTCTACTGTGGGAACATGCCACACAGACCTTCTACTGTGGGAACATGCCACACAGACCTTCTACTGTGGGAACATGCCACACAGACCTTCTACTGTGGGAACATGCCACACAGACCTTCTACTGTGGGAACATGCCACACAGACCTTCTACTGTGGGAACATGCCACACAGACCTTCTACTGTGGGAACATGCCACACAGACCTTCTACTGTGGGAACATGCCACACAGACCTTCTACTGTGGGAACATGCCACACAGACCTTCTACTGTGGGAACATGCCACACAGACCTTCTACTGTGGGAACATGCCACACAGACCTTCTACTGTGGGAACATGCCACACAGACCTTCTACTGTGGGAACATGCCACACAGACCTTCTACTGTGGGAACATGCCACACAGACCTTCTACTGTGGGAACATGCCACACAGACCTTTGGGTTTGTTTCCAATCTTTTCTATTACAAAAATGCTTATGTTCTGAAATAACATTGAACTGTATATTATTTTAAAAACTATTCAATTATTTTTTATTTAAGAAGAGCAAAGTCTTCCTTGGAACAGCCATGCTTTGGCATGACTGTTTCCTGAGATGCCAACCGGTCTCTGGCATGAGCATCCTCCACGCTCCTCTTTAGCCCTTTCTTTTCCGTTTGAGCAGTGGGAGAAACTCCAAAATGACCAGAGAGGTATGGGAAAGTATTAAGAAAATCACACTTACGGCTATGGCTCTTTTGGTTGAAAAAAGAAATTTATAATGTAGAATTCTTCATCTAATTTTAGTCTATAATTTGGTTAATGTTTCCCTCATGGGGGGTTGCGGAGAAACAAAGCTTGCCACAAATTTAAAGCCAGCCTGGGTGACATACTGTGAGTTTCAGACTGGCCAGAGTTAAATAGCGTGACCTCTATCTTAATAAAGAAAACAAAATCCTCAGACTAATTGATGTTTGCTCACTGGTCTGAAGGTTGGCTGTGCTCCATTTCTGCTTTGTCTTTATAAGGCCTTCCTTGACAGGTGGCTGTTAACGCCTGCGGGTTTCTCCCCAGAGCTTTCAAATGTGTAGGCCATTTCCACGGGAGGGGAAGTCAAGTTCTGCTTTACATTACAAAATGGCAGTATGAAACAAGACCAGAGTATCAGGTAAGCTGGGGAGGCCACCAACATTGTCAGTGTCAGAGAGTCAAGCGTTCTGTACAGGGCTTGATTTGTTTGACAGTGACTGGACTGCCAGTGTGTTCATGTCTCAAGACAGAAGCAGAAGGGGGCGATGAAGAGGGCATGCCAACCCTGTTTGGGAAGGTTTCCCCAGAGCCACATTGCTGTGTGACTTTTCCTGGAGAGTTAAGAACAAACATCTCATCTCTCAAATAGAGAGGAAGTGACAGAACGAAGAAATGATTCTGCAGCTCCAGCTTGGAGGAAGCAATGACTTTTCCGGGGCTACTTACACGGGGGCTGGTAACTGAAGGTGGCTGGCTGGCTGCGGAGCCCACCCCAGCAAATGTCTGCTCAGGAAAGCCGGAAGCCGCTGCTGAGGATAACCTGCAGGTGCTCCACAGAGGCCTCCTCTCCTGGCAATTCCTTACTGCTGTGCATACAATCATGGGGGTGGGCTCATCGAGCTTTTAAGTTGCAAGTCAGTTGCGGATGGGTGTGGAGAGGGATCTGGTTAGACACCCGCAAAGGGCAGGGGCCTGTGGGAGAACTATACCAGAGACACGCGGGCCTTGGCTCACCAGCATGGAACAGGAACACAGCTGTGCCCTACATCACGCTCGTCAAATGATGGACAGAGGGGAGGCAGGTCCTTCATTGTATCAAGCGTGTAAAGAGATGGTTTGTCTTATGTTGGCAGAAAGCCAAAGAAAATGGTAGCATCTCCTCTAGAGGCTCCCTAGGACAAGGTATGTCTGGGTAATTTGATGTTAAATGCAGCCCTTTCTGGTGAATGGAATAGAGACTTGGCAATTTAAAATGAACTCTAAGTTTAAGTGGCTCTTACTGTATTTCAAAACACAATATCTACCAAGTGGCATTATAATATTATTGGATTTTCAAATCATTTTTAAAATTTCAAGACATTTAAATATCCTTGAAAAAAATATTTATATATGTATCTCACTGTATATTCAGGAAATAATCTGTGAATTTTCTCTAATGCAACTTGCTTTTTGTATTGCTATTTCCTCAAAAAATTTACTTGTAGCAAAATGACAAATGATAAATCATGTTAGTTCAATAACTGACAAATAAGATGGACATGTAAGCCAACCACAATTTTTAAAAAATCATGGAATGCAAAATAAATTGAAAAACAAACAAAACAAAAAGCCAGGGAATTGTACCCCTTCTTCTTTGCAGTTGAGCATGGAACCTGTTTTAAAACCAAACTTCCAAACAGTCTGCCATATATTCTAGATCTGGAGCCAAAGTTGGCTGCCCCAACATTGCAGAGAGACTCTAAATGACTGTCCAGGCAGCCAGCTGTTTCTGTCATTTCTTGCACCTTTCAGAAGTCACTTACTTGTACTTCCAGCTTACTCAGGTAATATTTTCCTTCTCAGGTCTTCGATGAGATTGAAGACTAGATAGTCACAGGTGTTATCCTTTCATATCTTAGCTAAAGTATATTAGGTACAAGACTTAGATTCCTAACGATAGGACAGCTATGGAAATGATCTGTACTTTGCCAACTACCTATAGCCTGGACATTTAGTATGTGTTTCTTGCTTGTTGTTGTTGTTGTTGTTTTTTGTTTTTGTTTTTACGAGACAGGGTTTCTCTGTATTGTTTTGGAGGCTGTTGGACCAGCCCGGCCTCAAACTCACAGAGATCTGCCTGCCTCTGCCTCCCAAGTGCTGGGATTAAAGGCGTGCACCACCACCGCCCGGCTTGATGTTGTTTTTGTTGGTTGTGTATGTTATTACCCTTTCTTTCTCCACGACAATACTTGGTAATTGTTCTTATTGTATATAGTTTTGTCTTGGTTTAGAACCTTCTTATTTAGAGAAAATAGGGAAGTGTTGTGGAAATTCATTTGGCCAATAGCTTTGGAGTACTGGCCTTAGGGTGTGGCTTCTTGTCTGCAGATGTGATCTCTTAAAAGGAGAAAGGCAGAGGTCACAGACTGTCTTGGGTTGTGAAGACCAGGTCAGGTGGCATGAAGCAGCGTGTGGCTGGTTCCCAGCTTCCGTGGGCAGAAGAGAAGGACTTTGTAACTGGTTATACCTTGTCCTGTATCCATGAGTGTCTGTTTTTCTCATAGCATCCATCCTGATTCTCTCTCTCTCTCTCTCTCTCTCTCTCTCTCTCTCTCTGTATCTATCATCTATCTATCTATCTATCTATCTATCTATCTATCTATCTAATCTTTGTGGTTCTTACTATACTCCCATTGTATATTTATGGCACAAAGTACAGTTTTGAGGACAGGTATTTGCCAGTCAATATAAAATGGTAGTAATGCATTCCAGTCTAACAAAGTAGTTATGCTTATTTTGTGCCTTATTACTTTTTTAGATTTAAAAGATTCATTTTGAATGTGGCTATGTGTAGGCATTTGCACTTGAGTGCATTGAACTCAGAGGCCAGAAGAGGGCATTAGATCTCTTGGAGTTGGAGTTACAGGTGGTTGTGAGCCACCCAACATGGCTGCTGGTAACTGAACTCAAGTCTTCTTGCAGGACCCCTCCAGTCCCTCTCCAGTCCCAGATCCTTGGGGTTCTTTGTTCAGATAACCTAGCTCTAGATGTAGTGTGAGACCCACTCAAAAAAAAAAAAAAGAGGTGTTACCGAATAAGATGCTAGACTTCTAACTTCATATGTAAGTGAACACCCCTTGACATGCATACACCTGTATTTACATGTACTCACCACACACACACACACATACACACACACACACACACACACACACACACTGTTCTTTTTGTATATAACAATTCTTTATTGATTCTTTGGAAATCTCACATCATACACCCCAATCCTGCTCATACCCTAGTTCCTTCATATCCTCCCCTCACGCCTGCTGCATCCCCCCCAAATCAATTAAAAACAAAAGGACCACATTGCTCCTCTGTCTTTCCAACACCTCTTCATTCATCCTAGTGGCTTTGGGAGCTGTGGTGTGTCACATAGGAGACCCTTTTGTTCAGTCAGCCCCATTCATAAAACGGTCATTGCAATGAGCCACAGGCCGTGTTTCAGGCCTCTGGGGCACCCTCATCACTGGTGCATAACCACAGCCCTCTTAGATATCCCCCGGAGCCCCAGTCACAGGGATCTTGCGTCATCATTCCACAGGACCAGTCCCTTCATGCACTCCAGTGTCATAGATGGGGTAGATGTTAGGGTTGACCAACATAAGGCCCAGGATGCGGGTCTGGGTGGTAGCTGAGCTGGCTGGTCCAGGCCACTGAGACTACACACTCAGGCAAGGGGCAGGGCCAGCTGCTATCCAATGAGGGGCAGGGCTGGCTCAGCATGGCCTGCTCTCGGATTTCAACATGTGTGGTTCCTAAGACCCCCTGTAGTAGCACAGATCATGGATATCATCACAGATCCCAGCTGCAGCAGGATCATGGACTCAGATAAGGCCCTCAGCAGTAGCTGGTACTTGGACATCACCATGGTCTTGGTGGCATAGGCCACCCAGGTCAGTATGGCCTTGGTGGCAGCAACATACTGCCTGGGGACACCAACATGGTCTCAGGTAACTGTCCAGACCTTGGGTATCTACACAGTCCTTGGTAGTAACTGAGCCACAGACATCAGTTTAGCCCATGGCTGATGCTGGACCATGACACACGTTTTGAAGTTTTCCCCATGGTGATGGACAATGGCTGGCTACTGATGGTGAGTCTGTTTGGAAGGCAGCTCAGAAGAAGATCAGGATAAGATGGAGATGACCAAGACTCCATCCTTTGCTTTGAGTTTCAGTCTGTGAAGTTGTCTTCAGCATTTGTGTTGGGCAGTTGTGAGGTGAAGTGATGAATGGGCCGAGTTCAACTATAATTTGTAAGGGAGAGATCTTACACACCTGTAGCACTGACCATGCCCGTTTGGTACATGGGAGAAGGCAGGGGTATAAAGACCTAGGAGGATGGGGACACTCTTCTCTTGGGGTTCTGGTGGGGTCGCGGAGACGAGCGGACTGCTGACCTCAGGTTCTCGGCTTCTCATGTGACTTCTCCATAATAAAGTATCATACGAAATCCCTTCCTGTATCCCTCGTGCAGCTTAATATTTCCATGATAATAGTTCCCAGGACAGAGGGTGCTGTGACCAGATGGCGCTGTGTGTTGATGCCCAAGTTACCAGCTCCACCAGGCTTAATTTTACATTTCCCAGAAATTGTATTTTTGGCTGTTTAGATAATTATTCTTCAAGTTCTAAGACTGTCATGTTACTCTGACATTAATATTAAGAGTTAAAACAACACTGACAGCCAACCAGCGCACTGAAACTTATGTTGGTCCAGTCTGTGCCTTCCGATTTGGGTTGTCTCTCGTTTCTTTTTGGCAGAATGGGATAAATGTCAGATGCCGATGCCCGCAAATGATTCAGTAACAAAAGAGTCAGAGACAAGTCGCCCCTCCTGCTCTTCTTACAATGAAGAGACGAGAAATGGTTTTAGGCACATTTTTCATTTTCCCAAAGAGGCCCCTCCTGTCTCCAGAGCCGCCCCGGAATCTTCTCAGAGCCCCTCAGCCCCCAGGTGCAGAGCTGGTTGACTGTCTGTGTCTTCCTCCTTATTGAGAGGTACAGACCCAGGAACGGCTGCTGATGAATTAATTACCCTTTGTCAACAGTGTTCTGAGGTTGAGGCTGCTCTATGCTGCAGCCCACCTCCCTTGGCACAGTGCCCATGCCTGCTTCAGCCAAAGGCTCTGTGAAATGACCACCACACAACTCACTGGCCCTTTTCCTCTGTGTCTCAGGTGTCTGATCATCATCTCTGTAAGAGTTACGCCCCCTCTTCCCAGGTTTTGGTATGTCACTACAGATGAAGGGAAAATTATTCTGATTAGCAGAGAATGGAATGCCCATCCGGCATATCAGGGTGTCCTGAAGGAAGAATAACGGCTGTGGTGTTAGGGCTAGGGGGCAGTATAAGTTATGCACAAGAATTGCAGGTCTCTAACTCCTTGGTTAAAGCATGTCTTTCCTGACTTGCCTAGGGTGAAGGCTGGGCATGAGTCACAGACCACAGGACAGCTCCAGCCCCAATCCAGTTTTCAAGGTGGGGTCTGTTTGCATGGATCAAAATTAGGGCACAGAGAGACTTTCCCTCAAACTGGCCAGACATGTGGGCTGAGGGAGAGAGGAAGACAGAGAGGGGAGGAAGCGGGGGGGGGTTGGTAGGGGTAGGGAGTGGGATGGGTGGGGGAGTGGAGAGGAGAGCAATAGTGAGGGGGAAGGAGAGAGCACATGTGCAGGCGAGAGCTGTAAAACGCTGACCTCACTCACGCTGGGCAGAACCTCCCAGTCCCTGAGACCGTGGCGGTTTCACAGGTTTTCGCCTATCCTGGGCTTTGAACATGAGGATGAAAGTGGTTCTACGGTAGGTTACCAGCTCGCCAGACGCTTTCACCTCTCATTCCTCTTATATTGGCACCAAATCGTGTAAAGGGAAGCTTTTTCCTTGAGAGAAGCCTTCCCGCCAGCCTGGTTCTAGAGCCGCATGAGTCCCAAATAAACACACAGGAGGCTATATTAATTATGAAGCTGTTTGTCTTTCGTGTTTCTTACTGGCTAGCTCTGACTTAAGTATTTACCCCATAATTGTTAATCTAAGTATTTCTCTTACCGCAGAACTTTCCGGGCTTCCTACCCCATGGACTTACATCTTGACTCTGTGTTTCTCCTTCCCAGAGTTCTCCTGGACTCCTAGTCCCACCTATCTTGGTTCCAACAGTGCTTTATTAACATATACATAGACATCCTTGGGATGTCTAAGGTGTACCCCGGACATATAGGAACCAGGCAACACATTTAAAATGGAATTTTCCCTCCTGGGACAGGCTGAGACTCTATAATGTCCAGGCAGGAGGTCTCAGCCTGGGACTGACTGAGCTCTGGTCTGGTCTGTGGGAAAAAAAAAACAAACGAAAAAACCCTGCAGATAGTCCCTGGCATTCTGCTGTCTGTAAACCATGTAATGCCTTTAACCAGCATGACTAGAACGCAGCCTGCTGGCCTCTTCACTTTCCCCACACAATACACTGATGCCACAGGGAGAAGCTGGGCAGACAGGATCGGCGTAGTCAGCCAGCGGCAACCACTGTGGGAAACAGACAGTGGTGACATGGTGTCCAAAGAACGTTGCAGGCTGACGCATCACCTCAGGGGCTGAAGGACAGTGGTTACGATTGGTGAAGCGATGAGGAGGAATACATCACAAGGACAAGCGGCCACCAGGAAGTGCAACCACCATGGTTTCAAATGTCGGTAACACCGCGTCACAGTAAGGAACACGGGGCGTTTTCTTTTTGAGCTGTTGTGTCCCGACGTCTCACTTAGGAAGACTGAGCCCCGGAGAAACTACTGATGTCGGGGTCTGAAGGAAGACTGAGCCCAGGAGAAACTACTGATGTCGGGGTCTGAGGGAGGGTCTCTCGAGGTCGTAAGGTCACCCTGCATCTAGTGTGGGTTATTTGTACGAATAAGGACCGATGCCCACAGCTTGGTTCACAGAAGGACTTACCGCGAGTACTTCAGTAGGAGCACCTATTCCAGTGTACAAGACTGCCTGTGGAGTACCACAGCTGCTGCGGTTATGAGTTAACCATAGCCAGTGTTAGCGGTATTTGATGGTTATTAGTTAACCACAGCCAGCGTTAGCGGTACTTGGTTGTTTTGAGTTAATAATCTGCATAGTGGTATTTGGTTGGTTATGAGTTAACCATAACCATCACTAGTGGTATTTGGTTGGTTATGAGTTAACCATAACCATCACTAGCGGTATTTGGTCTAATCTACAGATCTAGTGCAGTGTCAATGCTTGACTCCAGAGGGTGATGTGTAACCAGACCCTGTTCTGCTGGGCTGTTTTGTTTGCTGTCCTAGTCTCCCAAGTGTGTCCCATGGGTCAGCAGGTTGATGACAGCTATACTATCAGACAGGAAAAGTCCCCTGGGATTCCCAGCACTCTCTAGCTTGTGACAAGTTCTTTCTGCAGGGCTCTGTGACATGTCCACCTCAGCCCTGTTACCAACACGGGAGTCACAGCCTGGTGCCCCAAGTCAGGCCCGCGACCCACACTCAATAGCCAGTAACAAATTAACAGTGGGGAGCCAAGGATGGAGGGCTGTTCCATGTGACCACACCAGGAAGAGGGACAAAGAAATACAGTGACATCCCTCAGAGTCCTTCAGGGCCGTGAAGTGAGACCAAAGTGTAAACAGAGGGCCAGGCGTGTGTGTGTGTGTGTGTGTGTGTGTGTGTGTGTGTGTGTGTGTGTATGTGTGTGTGAGAGCAGCCCTGGTCAGGGAGTGTCTGAGCTTCCATCTCACCAGAAAGGGGTCTCAAAAGTTGTCAGAACTGTGTGAAATCTCTCTCCCAGAGATAAGACTCCCCCTGGCTGATGCCTTTCCCTTCTCCCCAGTGAGATTCCTGGGAGACTCTCATTTTTCTGGGGTTCATTGTTTCAACAGTCAGATGGTCAGATGGAGAGACAAGACTCTCTTCAGGGTATCTGAATCTCTGCCAGGTGTCCTTCAGAAGAAGAGGTGATGACTGGGAGGGCTGGAGAGAGACTGGACAGCCCAGCAACCGGAGAAACCCCTGGTACACATGAGGGGAGTGAAGGGGACAGCAGCTGTGGGGAACAGAAGACTGTCAGGTCTGACACATAGGCCAGGGCACTCACAGACTGGTGTCAGGACACCGTGTTTCTGTTCTTACGTTGAGGGATGGTCTATAGCCAGAAAACGAGCACCGACACATCACTGGCTGTAGATGTGAACTTTGGAAAGACAGACCGTGCCTTGTCCTTGGCAAAGCAGAAAACTGCCTGGTCTAGATGCTTTTCTGTTGCTGTGATAAGAAACCACGGCCAAGGCAGCTTACAAAAGAAGTGTGTTTATTTGGGCTTACAGTTCCACAGGGTTAGAGTCCATGACCGTCATGGTGGGGAGCATGGCGGCAGGCAGGCAAGTGTGGCGCTGGAGCAGCAGTTGAGAGCCCACATCTTGAGACACAACCATGAGGCAGGAAGAGCTAACTGGGTCTGGTATGGGTTTTTCGCAACTTCAAAAGCTAGTGACACAACACCTACAACAGGGTCACAGCTCCTAATCCTTCCCAAATAGCTCCACCAACTCTAGATCAAGATTCAAACACTGGAGCCTACGGGGGCCATTATCCTTGACACCATCACAATGTCTTTCAATGTCATTAAAAATGTCCCAGTACGGAGCCCCACAGGCTCTTAAGCTTCCGGTATGCAACTAATGACACGTTGCTCACACAGAATGGATCATGTTGGTTTACATGTAGAGTTCTGACTCTAGATTTCAGTGACATATTACTTACCTACCAACAAAGATAAAATGAATATCTGGGGCAAATTACTTCTCATTCCCAGAAAGTATATCATGTAATAAGAAGACAAAACCTGACATATCTGAAAGCAACAGAAATGTGTGTGGGAAAATTAGAGAAGACAGGTAAGTTGCTAGGCATTGGTGGGCACAACTTTAATCTCACTGCTCAGGAGGCAGAGGCAGGTGGATCTTTGTGAGTTGGAGGCCAGCCTGGTCTACACAGCAAGTTACAGGACAGTCAGAGCTCTGTTGCTGGGTTCTGTTTTTCAAAAAAACAAAGAGAGGGAAAAAAGAAAAATCCATTTTCTGAGTATTCCAAATACCTTATTACATCAGGAGACTGAGGCAGGAAGATTGACATAAGTTTAAGGCCAGCTTCAGTCATAAAGTGAGAACCTCAATTTTCTTTTTACAATAATTTGAAATATCATTTTTCTATGGGGAAAGCAAGTTTACAATAGTTACTTACTTTCATTGATTGAATTATTTTCTGCTTTCTTATGACTTTGATTTCTTTTTCTTGGTCCCTAAAAACAAAAAAGGGCAGGAGTTCAGGTCGATGTTCCAAGTGTCCACTTTTCACAGAAAAGCCAATCTTAGCATGAGCTAACAGTATTGGGGTTTCCTTTAATTTGAAGAGATCTGTGGTTTGAAGTCAGTGTTTAATAGAGACCTAGTAACTACTTGAGAAAAGTAGTTTTCAATCACTGTGAAGTCCAAGTTATCAGTGAGCAATGAAAAGGAGACATAGTCAAAATATAATAAAAACAGAAGACTGTAACTGCGGAGCAGGAGTGTGTACAAGCCATTTACTTCCGGTGCAGCAGACTGACTGATGAGCTTATGTGCTCTGCACCGAGTTGCATCTCCAGGCCTCTATTTACTTTTATAACTTCTTGGAGACGGCACCAAGTTGAAGAGGTCACCACCATTTATCTGCACCTTTGTCAAGGGTGGGTGACGTGTGCTCTTCATGCTCAGGCACCTGTGGGCATGGTTCCTGCCCTCACTAATGCTTAAGGCTCTGGTATAAAATAGCAGACTCTGTGCTGGGCCCACACCTTCCCTCTATAGCCCACACTTTTAACCACGTCTGCAGCGCGTTTAAAATCCATATACGGTGTGAATGCCCTGCGTGGCACCGCTGTTGTGCTGTTTCTTTAAGGCACAGTGACAATGCACATGGTTAGTGTTTTCTTTCCAAGTACTTTATTCTGTGGTTGGTCAAGTTTGGTGTCGGATAAATCTGTGGGTGAACCCTCCTGAATCCAGGCGAGGCGACTGTGCCTCGGTGGAACTGAAGGCCCTGCTGTGTAAACATAAATATTCATGTATGAACCGGAGTATCACACTGAAGAGTGGTGACACCAAGCACAGAGTACTTCTGTGCCAGAGATGAGACCACATAGCTGAAAAGTAAAAACTAAGAAAAAGTAAATATTCTAAGTGCAGGCTGGTGTGGTGATTCACGCTTCAATCTCACCACAGGGGCAGAGATGAAGCCACCACAGACCAGAGTTCAAGGTTATGCTGGCCACATAGTAATTCCAGGCCTGCCTGGGTCACAGAGTAAGACTTAGTCTCAAAAAACAAACAAACAAACAAAAACCCAACACCAAACAACCAGGCAGAACGTTCTGTGACAACAGGGAAGCTCCCCAGGCATACCCGACAATTCAGGATTACCAGGTGTTGCCAGTGTTTGATTACAAAGAACAACCCCCAGGTCCTGGCTGTGAGGATGTGATAGGCGGAGCCCACCATGGCGCAGATGCATTGTCATCAGCAGTGATTTTCTCAGCCACAGACTGTAATCGGATGTTTCCTGTCTCAGTTGCCTTGTCCCAAATAACCAACTCAGAGACTTAATATGAATTGTAAATGCTCATCCAATAGCTCAGGCTTATTACTAATTAGCTCTTACATTTTAAGTTAACCCATATTCCTTATTTATGCTCTGCCACACGGCAGCACCTTTGTTAGCATGGCTCTGCATCTGCCAGAGGCTCCTGACTCTGCTCTTCTTCTTCCCAGAATTCTCTCTGTGTCAGGCTGTCTCACCCAATCTCTTCCTGCCCAGCTATTGGCCAGTCAGCTTTTTATTACCAATGAGAGCAATGCACGTTTAGTGTACAAAGATTGTCCCACAATAATGGACAGTTTCCTGAACCCAGTGAATGAGGATTCTATTTGGCACAGTCCGGTGTAAACTTCCTGGATATTCCTGGGACTGGGTTATAACTTCTGTTCTAAAGGGTTTGTCACATAGATCTAGAAGGAAGGGAGTCTTCACGGTCCATCTTCTGGGGTACTCTGTGGGCATGAAACAGGGCTGGAACATATTTCATGTATGCTCTTGCAGTCTGGCTAGCGTGAGGGTGAAGGCTTTGGACCCTGTAAGCCCCTATCTCGAGATACAAAGGGTTGCAGCTTCACAGACACTTACAGGAAACCCCATCATTCTGCTTCAGTCTTGGAGGGTGATGGCAATTTCTTGGGTAATTGAGGCTGAAATGTTTAGCCCCTTCTAAATTTAGTTGGAATGCTCTGAATTCCTGAAATTGTGTTTTTAATTGTGTAATGAAATGGATCATTGATGACATGATTCTGCATAAGTGGGGTTACAGTCTCTCCTCACTAAAGAGCGATTTATAGCACTGTACTGTGCTGAAATTTAGAGGTGAAAGATACAGTTATGTTATTGGGATTATGAAAGAATGCCTGTTTGACTATTAAAGAAACACACAGAAGGAGGGGCACACCATGCTCCCCTCACTCTTAGGTCTTTTGTTTAAAAACAAAGTCACTACAAGATCACAGTCCGAATTCTGTAAACCAGCAGGATGCTGCCATCGTCACACACGGGGGTAGCATACGCTTCTTGGCTTAAGCATTCTTAGTTTGACAAGGGACTTGAGCAGTCACGGGGTATTCTGCATGTCTTCTCAAGTCATTTCCTAACCCTTCTGACAGGAATCAGCCTTTCCATTCCATGGGAAATGCCTGCTTTTCTGTGTGTTGAAGCTTCCTGTATAAAGATTCATGCATTTTTGTCATACTGGGTCTGTCTTCACCTCCCTGGGAACCAGGGCTACCATTGTGTGCCGCCATGCTTGGCTTCACATGGGTGCCAGGGATCCGAATTCAGGTCCTCGTGTTTACACGGCAAGCACTTCACTCTCTAAGCTGTCTCCCCAGACACACACACACACACACACACACACACACACAAGACTAATACTGCAAGCCATAGATATATGAATGGAGACATTCCAAATTCTTAATATAATAAGTTTAGACCATGTAAAAATAGCAAGCAACAATGAACAGATGCTAGCTTGAACACATGAGGGAAATTCACATCACACCTGCTTTGGGAGCAGTTTCTTATGGGAAATACCTTGATCCCAAGACAGATGCCGGATCTAATGACCTGTAGTGAGTAATGACCCAGAGTTCAGCTTAAGTAAAGTCCCCTAGGCGTGATCTTGGGGTATAGACCTTATGCTGATGAGACTTTAAACATCTTACTGTTGCATGAGGCTTTGGTTTTCTTTATTTCTAACAGTGGGCTTTTGTTGTGTGGCTCTGCAACCTTCAGGGATGACAAACCGTTATTACCACAATAACATTGATGCTGAAGACGGCAGCCGCTGTACAGCACACAATTAAAATGAATTCCAACTGCAGAATACAACAGGCATCATGGCTGATGGGTCAAACGCCTTAAGCACTGTGCAACACAGGGCCTGTTCAGCAACAAACTGTGGCAGTGATTGTCATGTTAATGTACCCAATACCTGACAGGAAGCAGTTTGAGGAAGAAGGTTTAGCTATGGCTGCTGTGTGAGGCGGCTGGTCATGGTCACAGTCATGGTCATGGTCATGGTCACGGTCATATTCACAGTCAGCAGGTAGGGAGCACAGAGCACACAGGAAGCTCTCTTAAGACCCACACCGGTGATCTCACTTCTCCTGCTGGGGTCCAAGTGCTCAAAGACAGGAGTCTATGGGGACAGTTCAGTTCAAACCACAATAGCAGCACACTTGCTACCTGTCACTGACTGATGTCAGGACGAGTTCCCATTGTCAAGTCGCAGGAGGAGACTGAGAAAGTTGCCCACAGACTTATGCCATCACTGCCAAGAACACAGCACTTCTGGAAGTGGTTCTCAACCTTCCTGATGCCGCCGCACTTTAATACAGTGCCTCATGCTGTGGTGACTCCCCGCCCATAAAATGATTTCTTTGCTACTTCATAACCGTCATTTCGCTGTTATGAATTGCAAAGTAAACATCTGATATGCAGGATATCTGGTATGCAACCCCAAAGGGTTCTTGACGTACAAGTTAAGAACCACTATGCTAGAGGAACGTGGATGGGTTTGCTCAGCAAACTTTAGGCCCTCACAGTGTTCTACCAAGAATGCCTCAGCTGCTTGCTCCTGCTTCCGTTTTTCACTGCAAACTTGTTGTGAGAGAGCTGGCTCGGTGCTTAAGGGCACTTGTTGCTTTTGCTTAGGGCCTGCATTTGTATCTTAGCAACCATCTCCAGAGGCTCACAACTGCCACGGCACTGGTTAGCACATAAAGATTTCAGCATGATTTTCCCAAGAACAGCCAGGAAATATAGGCATCCATTTCATTCATATGTTGTGTGTGCATGTGTGCACATGTAGTGTGTGCCTGCGTGTGCGTACAGTTTGTATGCACATGTGCTTGTGTGTGTGCATGTGCACACACATATAGTATGTTTGTGTGAGTGTGTGTATGCATGTGTGCGTGTGTGTACATGTTTGTGTGTGCACATGCTTATATATGTGTGTGCAAGTGCTTGTGTGTATGTATGTGTGCACATGCCTTTATGTTTGTGCACGTATCTGTACATGCTTGTTTGTGTGCGCATGCTTGTGTGTATGTGTGCGTGTGTGTATGTGTGTGTGTGTGTGTGTGTGTGAGAGAGAGAGAGAGACTCCTGATGCCCACTGAGGTTAAAAGAGGATGTTAGATCACCTGGAACTAGTGTTACAGATGGTTGTGATCCTTCCATGTAGGTGTTGGGAACTGAACTGTGGTCCTGTATTTGACTGTCTTTTTTCACAGGGAGCCCACTGTCTAAAGCTAAATCTGGAGTGGCCACAGCTTTGTGTAGGTCACCTGTCTCAGGAGCAACAATCCAACCTAACAATGTCTAAGCAAGATCACCTGTGTCTCAGTCGACAGCTCTGAAGACTTGCCGATGCAAGCTGGCTCCTCCACCCTAGCACGCGGTTGTATCTAGGGCATTTCTGCCCACTCTATGACGCTATAGAGGAGTCATAGGCAAACTTGTAATCCAGAGATCTCAGGGAGATGTTGTGTCCAGGATATGTTTATATCCTGCTGTTCAGAATGTAGGTTGCTATGTGGTTCTGCTAGTTGTAGCGGAGGTGAAAACTAGTCTTACTCTCTGAAGCCTTGTGCCTGCATTTCTCTGGGTCTTGCACCGTAAAGGAACAGTGTTTTACAACACTGATTAGTCATCTGTGCCATGAGGGATGCCTGGGAGTCACTGAGCTGCAAGCTCTATTACCATTAGTTCTTGACACATCACAGTGGAATGGTCGGCTCTGCCTTACTCGAGGCCACTTTCTTCTATTCAGTAAGTCTTGCATCATTAATATTCACCGAGGTCACCGACGAGTCCTTGCGGAGTCTTCTCCATCCTTGTCGGAGCACAGCTGTCATTGCTCACTACTGCATCCGTACCTCCCTTTCCTTCTGGTCGTAAAGTTACAGGTGTGTGTGTCTGCGTATACGCGCGCATGGGTGGGCCACAGGTCAGCCTCAGGTGTCATTCCCCAGACATTGTCTATTGTTTTGAAGTCAGATCTCTCACAGCCCTGGTGCTTGCCGGGCTGACTGGGCAGCTGAACCATGAGCCTCAGGGCTCCTCCGGTCTCCACTTCTCCAGAGCTCTAAGAATAAATACCAGGTCTTAAAAAGTGGGCTCTGAGGTGCGGAACTCAGGTCTTTGTGCCTGCAAGAAAGCACTTAACTGACTGAGCTATCTGCCCAGTCCTTGTCATCACATTTAAAAAGGTAAATTTAAATACAGCAAGGTTCACAAATCATGACTGCACAGCCTGAGGGCAGTTAACATATACATATAACCACTATTCAGGCCAAGAAATGGAACCTCTCTCTCCTTACTCCACAAGTAGCTTCTGGGGATGTCCGCATACCTCTTCTGTCAGTCACGCATGACTCTTCCAATTGTTGACACAATGGTTTTGTTTTTGAGCTTTGTATGCATGGCCTCACCCGATAAATGTTCTTCGTCTGAGGCCGTCAACTCGGGAGGATGCTGGCGATATATACTGATGATACTGCCATGCTTCATTCAATGCTATTCCTTATGTCTTAAGTTTGTTCATCTATTTGGTGGATGAGGAACTGGATGCCTCTAGTGTTACGGTATTATAAATCAAGACCCAGCAGCCATTACTGTATGTGTCATAACAACCATATGCCAGCATATGGAGTTGCCAAGAAAAGAATTATGGAGCTGTGGGGTAATAGGATACAAGAATTTTCTCTTTTTCTTGAATTCTTACACTTGGGCTTCTAGTGCAGTACTGAACAAGAGTCACAGAATGAGAATTCTTGCCTTGCTCTAGACTTAGAGAAATTCGCTTTAGGATTGTAGAATACCACTTATCAAGTTGAGAAACATTCTTTAGTTCTAATATTTAATATTTTTACTCTCACGGATAGGTAATGGATTTTATAAGGTGCATATTTTACATTAATCGAGATCACTAGCTATAATTTTCTCTTAAAATTTTTACGTGATAAGTGGTTAAATATTATTATTATTTTCTTTTAAAGGTATGAGTATTTTTCAGTGTGTTTGCACCACATGCATGCCTGGAGTCCCTGGAGGACAGAAGAGTGCAACAGGTACCCAGGGCTGGAGTTACAGATGATTGTGGACAGCCATGTGGGCCCTGGGAGCTGAGCGTGGGCCCTCTGGGAGAGCAGCCAGTGCTCTTAACTGCAGGGCCATCTCCCGCGCTGTGATTGAGTTTTAAAGGTTAAAGCATTTAAGAAATAAACCCAGCTTGCCTGCAGTAGTTATTCTGGATAACCTGCACGCCAGAGAAGGACTCTCTGAGAAATACATGAGGCATGTGTGTTATGGTGTCATAGCTGTGACACTCTGTCCTTTGGTCCAGGCTAAGTTGTACCACACACTGTTAGCTAAGCTGCTACTGCCTCAACGTACTGGAGATACAAGGCACTTGAGCCTGTACTAAAGATTTAAACCCTCAGAGAAGTGTAGACAATTCATCCTGGAATGTGGAACTCATCTGTCTGTTTTGTTATGCAGGACATGCACGCACCTGAACTTTTCAGAGGAATTTCACCATGAAAGAGCGATGAGTCTGTCAACACCAACACACCAGCTTCTGTCCCTGTAGTCACAGGGAATAAGGGAAGCTCTCAAACTCTCTCTAGAGCAGTGTGGGAAATGAAAGCTGAAGCTGTATGTGCTGCACAGCTGAGCACACACACACACACACACACACACACACACACACACACACACACACACACACAAGGCTGCTGTGATAGATACAGAATGCCCATCTACATTGCTGTAGAACAAGACAGTATAAGAATAGGAAGTCATCTTATCAGACCACCATGCTTTAAGGTTACCATTCAACAACAACACAAATTGCAGAAACAAACTCATGGAAATTGAACAACGTGCAGTTGCACCATTTATGGGTCAAGGAAGAAATAAAGAAATTAAAGACTTCCTGGAATTCAATGAGAATGAAGACACAACATACCCAAACTTGTGGGACACTTTGAAAGCAGTGCTAAGAGGAAAGTTCATAGCACTAAGTTCTCACATGAAGAAACTGGAGAATAGTCAAACTAGAGAATTAGCAGCACAACTGAAAGCTCTAGAACAAAAAGAAGCAAACTCACCCTGGAGGAGTAGATGCCAGGAAATAATCAAACTGAGGGCTGAACTCAATAAAGTAGAAACAAAGAAAACAATACAAAGAATTAATAGAACAAAGAATTGGTCCCTGAAGAAAATCAACAAGATAGGCAAACTTTATCCAAACTAAAAGTCAGAGACAGAACATGCGAATTAACAAAATCAGAAATGAAAAGGGAGACATTAACAACGGTGAGGAAATCCAAAGAATCATCAGGTCATACTTTGAAAACCTATACTCCACAAAATTTGAAAATTTAAAGGAAATGGACAATTTTCTGGATATGTATCACTTAAAGCAAGAGCAGATAAGTAATTTAAACAGACCTATAACCCCTAATGAAATAGAAGCAGTCATCAAAAGTCTCCCAACCAAACAAAGCCCAAGGCCAGATGGCTTCAGTGCAGAATTCTACCAGAAATTCAAAGAAGAGCTAATACCATTTCTCCTCAAATTGTTCCACACAATAGAAGCAGAAGGTTCATTGCCAAACTCTTAATGAGGCCACAATTATCTTGGTACACAAACCACACAGACACAACTAAAAAAGAGAACTACAGACCAATATCCCTCATGAACATTGATGCAACAATACTCAATAAAATACTAGCAAATCGAATCCAAGAACACATCAGAAAAATCTCCCACCATGATCAAATAGACTTCATCCCAGAGATGCAGGGATGGTTCAACATACAAAAATCTATCAATGTAATCCACCATATAAACAAACTGCAAAAGAACACCACATGACCATCTCACTAGATACCAAAAAAGCCTTTGAAAAAATCCAGCACTCCTTCATGATAAAGGTCTTGGATAGATCAGGGATAACAGGAACATACTTAAACATAATAAAAACAATACACAGCAAACCAACAGCCAACATCAAACTAAATGGAGAGAAACTCAAAGCAATTCCACTGAAATCAGGATCAAGACAAGGCTGTCCACTCTCTCCATATCTCTTCAATATTGTACTTGAAGTTCTAGCTAGAGCAATAAGACAATAAAAGGAGATCAAAGGGATTCAAACTGGAAAGGAAGAAGTCAAACTTTCACTATTTGCAGATGATATGTTAGTTTATACAAGTGACCTGAAAAATTTTATCTGGGAACTCCTACAGCTGATAAACATCTTCAGCAAAGTGGCAGGATACAAAATTAACCAAAAAAATCAGTAGCCCTACCATATACAGACAATAAATGGGCTGAGAAAGAAATCAGAGAAAAATCATTTTTACAACAGCCACAAACAACATAAAATATCTTGGAGTAATGCTAACCAAACAAGTGAAAGACCTGTATAGCAAGAACTTTGAGTCTTTAAAGAAAGAAATTAAAGAAGACACCTGAAAATGGAAAGATCTACCATGCTCTTGGATAGGTAGGATAAATGTAGTAAAAATGGCAATCTTGCCAAAAGCAATCTACAGATTCAATGAAATCCCCCCAAAAATACCAGAACAATTCTTCACAGACCTTGAAAGAACAATAATCAACTTTATATGGAAAACCAAAAGACCCAGGATAGCCAAAACAACCATATACAATAAAGTAACTTCTGGAGGCATCACCATCCCTGACTTCAACCTCTATTATAAAGCTTTATTCCTGAAAACAGCTTGGTATTGGCACAAAAATAGACAGGTAAACCAATGGAATTAAATTGAAAGCCCTGATATCAACCCACAAACTTACGAACACTTGAATTTTGACAAAGAAGCTAAAATTATACAATGAAAAAAAAGTAACAAATGGTGCTGGCATAACTGGATATTGGCATGTGGAAGACTAGATCCATGTCTATCGCCATGTATAAAACTTAAGTTCAAATGGATCAAAGACCTTAACATAAATCCAGCCACACTGAACCTCTTAGAAGAGAAAGTGAGAAGTACCCTTGAACGAATTGGTACAGGAGACCTCTTCCTGGACATAACACCAGTAGCACAGACATGGAGATCGATAATGGGACCTCCTGAAACTGAGAAGTTTCTGTAAGGCAAAGGACACAGTCAAGAAGACAAAATGGCAGCCCACAGAATGGGAAGAGATATTCACCAACCCCACATCTGATAGAGGGCTGATCTCCAAAATTTACAAAGAACTCAAGAAGCAAGTCTCCAGAACATCAAAGGATTCGATTAAAAAGTGGGCTGCAGAACTAAATAGAGAATTTTCAATAGAGGAGTCTAAAATGGCTGAGAGGCACTTGAGAACATGCTCAACATCCCTAGCCATCAGGGAAATGCAAATCAAAACAACTCTGAGATACCATATTACTCCTGTCAGAATGGCTAAAATCAAAAACACCAAAGACAGTTTGTGCTGGAGAGGATGTGGAGAAAGAGGAACACTCCTCCACTGCTGGTGGGAGTGGCAACTCCTACAGTCACTTTGGAAATCAGTATGGAGATTCCTCAGGAAAGTGGGAATCAGTTTACCAGAAGACCCAACAATTCCACTGTAAGGCATTTACCCAAAAGATGCACATTCATACAACAAGGACATCTGTTCAACTATGTTCATAGCAGCATTATGTGTAATAGCCAGAACCTGAAAACAACCCAGATGCCCCTCAACTGAAGAGTGGATAGAGAAAATGTGGTACATTTACACAATGGAGTACTACTCATCAGAAAAAAACAATGGAATCTTGAAATTCGCAGGCAAATGGATGGAACTAGAAGAAACCATGCTGAGTGAATTAACCCTGTAGGAGGAAGCCTGTATGTTGCCATTAACCATGTGACTTACTAGAGGCGCATACAGATGAGGTAATAAAAGAGCGGTTTACCATACCGCTAACCACACCCACTTTAGGCATGACTAAAGACGTATACGGACAGACGTAAAGACGTATACATACGTAGGTGGTGAACTACATCCCTAACCAGGCCCACTTTTGGGCATGGCTAGGGGGCGTTACGGGGGAAGGCATAAAAGACTGCACAAAGGAAGTCTTGGTCTCTTTTCCCGGATTTCGGCTTCTGGTTCGGCAGAGGAAAACTCCTGGGCTCATCTGGGTTACGTCGTTTATTGTTACAGCATCATAACCCAGTCACAAAAAATACAAACATGGTATGTACTCACTTATGTATGGATTTTAGACATAGAACAAAGGATTACCAGGCTACAATCCACACTGCCAGAGAAGCTAGGAAACAAGGAGGACCCTAAGAGAGACATACATGGTCCCTGGAGAAGGGCAAAGGGACAGGATCTCCTAAGCAAATTGGGAGCATGGGTGGAGGGGAGAGGAAGCTAGGAGAAACAGAAGGGGAGAAGAAGAGGGGAGAGGAGGACATGGAGGAGCAGGAAGGTTGAGTAGGGGAAGAATAGAGGAGAGCAGGATGAGAGATACCATAATAGAGGGAGCCATTATAGGTTTAAAGAGAAATCTGGCACTAGGGAAATGTCCAGAGATCTACAAGGATGACACCAACTAAAAATCTAAGCAATAGTGGAGAGGCCACCTTAAATGTCCTTCCCTGATAATGGGATTGATGATTACCTTATATGCTACCCTAGAGCCTTCCTCCAGCAGCTGATGGAAGCAGAAGCAGACACCACAGCTAAACACTGAGCTTAACTCCTGGAATCCAGTCGTAGAGAGGGAGGAGTAATGAGCAAAGGGGTCAAGACCAATATGGTTTAACCCACAGAAACAGCTGACCTGAACAACAGGGAGCTCAAGGACCCCAAACTGATAGCCGTGAAACCAGCATAGGACTGATCTAGACCCCCTAAACGTGGGTGTCAGTGAGGAGGCCTCAGTAATCTATGGGGCCTGTGGTAATGGATCAGTATTTATCCCTAGTACACGAATGAACTTTGAGAGCCCATTCCACATAGAGGAATATTCTCTCAGTCTAGACACATGGGGCTGGGGGTGGGGGTGGGGGCTAGGCCCCGTTCCAAATGATATGACAGACTTTGAAGGGGGTTAGTGTGGGGCAGGAGAGGAGAGGAGGGAGAGGGAACTGGGATTGACATGTAAAACAAGCTTATTTCTAATTTAAATAAAAAATAGAGGGGAAAAAAGAACAGGAAGTATCTCAAAATGGAGCGATACTGCAATGAGATCAGATCTCCATGTAACACTGGAGTTAATTCCTTTGTGTGGTATGATCATGTCACAGAGAGCGGACACACTTAGTGCAGTGTCCCCTCTGGAAGGTAAAAGCAGAGTGGCCATCATGTACTGGCCTACAAATCCTTTTATGTAGTTAATGTTCGAAAAGTAAGGAGCAGAGTGTGTGGCCCAATATCAGCTCAAGCCCAGAACCATGGATATAGACTTTCAGGCTGTGGGTGTGGCAAAGTTGTCATGATAGATTTTTACACCCTACCACATATTTTCACATCTTTAACAGCTGTGGGTGGTATCATTAGGCATGGGGCCTGCCGGTGTCTCTTTAAAATTATCTTATTCTTTAGTCTCTAAGCTCCTGTACTGTATTTAAGAAACAGCTAAAGGGAAAACCACCACCATTCTCTCTGCTGAGGTGTCTTTCTTCTGCAACCCAGCCACTGCCTATTTGCTACAGCAGGACGAAGGGCAGGGCTGGGGAACCTGCGAATGTAGCTCGTCAGGCTGTTTGCCTTTCTCTTTGCTGGTAATTGTGTGCTCATGGCAGCAAACTGCCCCACAGTACAAAAGACCCCCCCACTAAAGAACTCCCCGAAGATGAACGCACGAGGTCACTTCCCCTTGAAGAATTGGTCATACATTTTTTTCAAGGACATGAGCCTGTGGCTCAGGCATTCCCCTTCCCAGTTATTCGTCAGTCATTTAGAACATGTCTGTTGGTGATTGTCTTTTGCAGTAGAAACCAAAGGAGATTCTGATGATTCTTTAGCTGTGCATATTCATAGTTTCGTGTACAGCGGTATAATGATGAGCAGGAGCGCTGAGGTGCATGGTCTCTTCCAGAATTGTTGTTGGTGCAGAGTGAGCACACACAGGGAAATATTTTCTGAATCGTAACAGAAATATTCTCCAGGAAAAGATGAAACTAAAGTTATTTGGCAAGTTGAGTGACCGAAACCATAGCAGATGTATTTCTTGAGACTCTCAGGGAGAAGCCATGGAGTCCCAAGCACCACACCTGTTCCCCTGACTGGGGATCTGTCGCTTTAAGAAAACATTGACAATTCAGATTCAAATCTTACTTCAGGGTTGAGGAGACACAGGCAGTTAATTATTAGCAATTGTTAGAACCCATTATTCCATTTCTGAAAGGTGCTAGTATGGTGGGTATTATTTCCCAAGAGGTGCCGGCAACTCTCCTTACACTGTGGCTTTTCAGTGTTTTGACGGGGAATTCTGAGGTTTGTGGAGTGGTCTGAAGGGTCACAGACAAGAGGGTTGACTCTCGAGGTTGTGGGCAGTGAGTATCCCCCCTCGTCGTGGACAGAGATGCCTGTGTTCTGTACACTGGGATTCTGCTAAGACCCGTGTTTAAATGCAACACTCAGCAAAACAAGGCTGTAAGATAACAGCTACTGTGTGAAACTGTGTCTCAGCGCTGGGATCTGGTTCCTTCTGGGTATAGTGTTCTTCAAATTCAGTTTTTCTCAAGAATCTGAGGGCATCGGATAAGAATAAAGTACTATCCCCCAGAAGAAACGACACAAACACAGCTTTGCAGCAGATCCAGAAGGCTCGTGGACTTATGAAAATCTAATCAGAGACTGGGTTTAGGATGACAACTCGGCCAGGCACAGCAGGGTATGCCTGTGCTCCTGACACTCAGGACGCCAAGGCAGGAGGCTTAAGAGTTCAAGATCGTTCTGGGACATCCTATCTCAAAATCCAAAATAAAATCAAACAGCAGCAACGATGACGAACACAACCGTCCCCTCTAAGATCCTGTCAGTACCGGACCCCGGTTGAATGAGAATAATAAACCTGGGCTCTGATGTTCGGCTGTGTTTGGAAGTGGTGGTTATCTCTTGTCACATCATAACACATGCATTGTTCACACCTTCAAGAATTATGGCAGGAGGCTGAGGCGGGAACACTGTCCCGCTGGCCACGTGGTTCCTATGGCCGATCAGTTAACTAGCTGGTATTTATGCAGAACCTTCGAAGTCAGTTACTGGGCTGCCGTGTTATGGCTTTGATGAAGGGTCCCCAAAGGCTTCGTGCATTGAAGGCTCAGTCCCCCAATGCAAACAGTGCTTAGGGGTGAGGATTCCAGGGAGTGGATTGGGAGGGAGCCGAAATCTGCATAGACTCGGCAGTTGGAACTGTGGAAGGTGCGGGCTGAGGGGAGGACGGAGCTCCTCTGTGGGTGTGTCTTACACTGGCCATTTGCAGATACTGCTCCTTTTTGTTTCACGGTTGCCACGAGGCGAACAGTGTCCCCCCCCGCCATCTCTTGTATCATGGTGAAAAGCAGGTAAGCCACACAGGCCTACCTAGCTCTCCAAGAACCAAAATAAGTATTTTCTTTGAACCATTTCTCTCAGGTATTACCACAGAGACAAAGAGCGAATGCAGCCTGGCACCCAGGCCTCACTATGTTTAGTGTTTCATGCATCCGCTCTGCCTCCCCTGTGTTTCCTCTCCCCGGCCCCTCATCTCTTCCTCTCTCCTGCAATCTCTGCGCTTTTGCTTACCTGGGGCTGACTTGGGCTTGGCTGGCTGAGACGTCAACTGTGTACCCAAACTGCTTTCAGGAATGTCTAAGTCACATGACTCAATGAGAGAACAGTAGGGATGTGGAGGGGTGTAAGGACTGCGGCACCAAGGACTCCGATTGGGTAAAACGGTTGGCTGGATTTCCTTTTCTCTGTAGCAAGAGAAAGACCAGCTTGAGATCTAAAGGCATTTTATGCAGTAGCATTTGTATTGAAAGTGCAAGTAGCGAGAAAGCTTATTTAATAAACCAAGGAAGGGGAGCTGGAGAGGTGGCTCACGAGTTACCAGCACTGGCCACCCTCCCAGAGGGCCTGGCTTCAGTCCCCAGCGCCCACGTGGTGGCTTTCAGCCGCCTGTAACTCCAGTTCCCAGATGCCCTCTTCTAACATCTGTGGGTACTGAATGCACATGGTACACACACATGCATGCAGGGAAAACACCCGTGCACATAAAATGAAAATAAGAGATAACAATATTAAAAAACAAACAAACAAATGGTATGTCTTTTCTGGATCTTGTAGGCAGACCATTTATTATGTCGCAAACATTTGCTTAAAGAGGAATGAGATTCTGCACCTCTGTCCTCAGCTAGCTTGAGGACACAATGCCTAGGCATGCATCTGCGTCCGCCTTCCCACCTCTCTGCAGTTGCCTTGCCCCAAACAGCAAGCAGTGCAAGGAAACGTGAGGGGGCCCCTGGGTCTCACGACTACCCGCCAACAGTACCACCCTGCGATGTAGGTATCTGCCTACCCGCCAACAGTACCACCCTGTGATACAGATATCTGCCTACCCGCCAACAGTACCGCCCTGTGATATAAGTATCTGCCTACCCGCCAACAGTACCGCCCTGCGATGTAGGTATCTGCCTACCCGCCAACAGTACCGCCCTGTGATGTAGGTATCTGCCTACCCGCCAACAGTACTGCCCTGTGAAAGCCCGTATATAGATATCTGCTCTCTACGCTGCATGCAGTTTGTACTGGAGCGGTGGCCAACTGATTGATGAACCACACTTCTGCTCCCAGTTCTCCCCACATGCTCAGTGACTGATGGGGAAGGATTCGAGAATTAGGCAAAATGAAGTATCGTTTACCTCGTAAGAGCAGGGTGGACCTGTTCTACCTGACATGGGGAGGTCTCTTCCTTGGTTGGCTCTTGGTTTTCCTTACTTAGGGTAGACGTGGATGCTGTTGTCCACCTAAACATATGGCTTTTCTGTGTTGGAATCACTACTGAACATCTCTCAAATTCAATATCGGTCTCTAACTTCTCCCATGCTTGCTTCCAGTGGATTGGAGTGTACCAGGCAATAGCCTAATAGAAATAAAGAGGGTTTTCAATTTAAAATATTATTGAAGTTGTATGTATGCCTTAGGCCTATTATTGCATTGCTATGTAGCTTTGGTTTCAAGATTTTGTCTGAGATGGGCTCTCACTCTGCAGTTTTAGGTTGGGTTGGCACTTGCTATGTTGCCCAAGGTATTCTATAAGTCATGGTAATCCTCCTGCTCCAAGCTTCAGAGTGCTGGGATTAAAGATGTGAGCCTTTAGACCTTATAATTGATTTCTAAAATAAATCTTATTGTTTTTAAGTTTCCAGTATTCACTATAGCATACGCATACACACACACACACACACACACACACACACACACACACACACACACATACAATCTGTGACAAGAGCTAGTGAAATTTATTTTAGAAAATCCCAGATACAAAGCCCCTTAAGTGCTTACAGCCCATGTGCTGGGCATTAGATCTCTAGACTTACGTATGCTATGCGTCATCTTTGGGTATATACCAACAGACACTTCTGGGTCGTGTGCAAATATGCGTCATCTTTGGGTATATACCAACAGAGACACTTCCGGGTCATGTGCAAATATGCGTCATCTTTGGGTATATACCAACAGACACACTTCCGGGTCGTGTGCAAATTCTGTTGTGGTTTCTTTCAAACAGCCCTTCCTGGAGCTCCCACTGTGAAGACAGGATCTTCTCCCTATCTGGATCTTAAATATGAAACAAGGGCCTGGGAAAGTACCAGAAAGTACTGCCCGCAGCTTTGTAGGCAGCTATCGTTCTGTTTGCCCCCTGAACAACATGAGGTCGCATACTGTCATCACTGATGGGTTATGAGTCTATGGATTTCCAAAACAGGGCAGGGTGTCCGTCTGTCATGTTGGAGTTATATAGGACTCATGGCCACTGCTTACGCTCACTCAGTGTCTGGTGGAACCTTAGGCCTGTCTGCTTCATTCAACATGTGGACAGGAATGAGATTTTCCAGGAAAACGAGATTTTCCTGAGATTGCAGAGTGAGGACTAGTTTCACTGAGGTAAGAATGGGAGTGATGTTTTTTAAGAACTGTGTGTTGTTTTAGGGCCTCATGTGGACACAGAATCTCCTTGCCTTCTTGTTAGGGGTGTATTTTTCAGCTGAAGAAGGCTACTGCTTTATCACAGCTGGGTGTTTCTAATGCGATGTAACCCAAGGTCAGGGCAGGAAGTTTGAAAAGAGCCCTAAAGAGGAGGCTATGGCAGACGGTGTGGTTTCACTCTGAAATGTCACCTAGTTTTGTGCTTTGGAATCGGTCCTCACTTGATGGCAAAGGTGAGGCTGTTGACACTTTGCCGAGAGCTACCTAGCTGAGCTCACCGAGGCCAGTTCACGGGCTTGCGCTACCTCAAGCCTCTTCTGGAAGTTCTGCAGGCTCTGTTACCATGGTTTTTGCCCAAGTGCAAGAGCATAAGCAACTTTTGGGCTTGATCCTCTGATACTGCGAGCGGAGATAGCCCTTTCTATCCCCGGGTCTCCGTCAGCTGTTTTGGTCATGGTAGTGCTGTTTTAGTCTGCTTTCTGTTGCTGTGGTAAACACCATGACCGAAAGCAACCTGGGGAGGACCTGGTTTATTTGGTTTAAATGATCTGATGGCAGTCGATCGTGAAGGAAAGTCAGGGCAGGAACCCGGAGGCAGGAACTAAAGTGGGGACCATGGAGGAGCACTCCTTCCTGGCTTGCTCCCCTTGGCTCAGCCTGCTTTCTTGTGTAACCTGAGCTTACCTGCCCAGTGTCAGCTCCCTGACAGGTACCTGGGCACTCCTGAGTCAACCATTAATCGAGGAAACACCCCCACAGACTTGCCTACAGGTCGATCTGAGAGGCTTCTCTACTGAAGATCCCCCCTTCCCCTGTCCCAGATGACTCCAGCTTGCATCAAGCTGGCAAAAACCACCCAGGACAAGTGCAAAATAATACAACTGCAATAGCTGGAGGGAGGAAGAGATTCTCTAGGGGACCAGGATTGTGTCTGAAGGCTGTGATGTGGTGAGATTATCCACCCTGCACACATCTGCTTCATTGACCACGCCAGTTTGGGCATGGTCACAGGTGCGGATGTGATGGGGGAAGGCTAGGTCTGGGGTCCTGGACCCCAGGTTGCTCTCTTGGTTCCTGTTGGGTCATGGAGTGAAGCCTAGGTCCAGATCCTTGGAGCTGGAACTTGCGGGTCATCAGGTTCTTATGTAAGTGACTTCTCCCCAAATGGAGTTAACCTATATTTAGCCAAGTCCTGTGTATCTTAATCTGTATCAATAGTATTTGGCTTGAAGGGACAGTCAAATGATGGTCATTTGTACCTGTAGGTAAACAAGCACTGATTCTGGCTGGTGCTTTCATGGGATTTTAGTTCCTTGTGGTGGACAAGCAATGATGGAGCAGCTCCACGGTGACAGAGGATTTGACAGAGCTCCTCACGCTGTGGGAGACCAAGATGTAGGAGGCACAAAAGGGAGAATCCACCTACAGTTACCCACTTCCTCCAGTGACGACCAAACTTCCTAAAGCTTAAGACCCCTCAAATAGTGCTCCCTGATGTGAGGCAGGTGTCCTGAATGTCATATTTCAAGCATCACTTTTTTTAAAAAAATAATTTTACATCCTGACCAAAGCCTCCCTCTTTCCTTTTCTCCCCTCCCCCAGCCTCCCTCTGACCCCTTCATTCTACTCCTCCTCAGTATTTGCTCAGAAAGGGGCAGGCATCCCATGGGCATGAGTAAAGCAAGGGAAATCAAGCACCTCCCCCTTCACTCAGCCTGGGCACGGCAATCCAGTGTGAGGAATAGGTTCCCTAGAGCCAGACAAAGCACCGCCCCCACTGCCAGGAGTCCCACAGATAGACCAAGCTACACAATTGTCACACAGATGCAGAGGGTGCCCCAATAACTTCGGGGTAGTAAACTCTAGGGCGTGGCCTTGTCTGCGAGGTGATACTGATAAGCTGGAGTGGAAGTGTGCTCTCAATCTGTGGCTCTAGCCTGTGCTTGGCATGTTGGGACATTAAGTGGTGGAGAGGCCATATGGGATCGGTGGCAGCTTCTGCTTTGCTCTGCATTCTTGAGTTTGCCTTTCCACCGTGCCCCTTAATAAGTTGGTTATCATACGTTTTGTAAATTCTTCTATCACCTGGCACCAACGTGGTGGGTTCAAACCCAGGACCCTGAGATTAAGGGTCTCACGCTGAGCTAGCCTTAGTCTTTAAGTTATACAGGTTATTAAGAAGTACAGGTTAATAGTCAGCCACGTTTATCATACTTATATTAGTTAGGTTCTCTATATGCATAGAGATGTACTCCACATAGATAGACAATCTTCAAATACTTCAAAGACCTACAGAACACGGCATTAAAATGTTTTAATACTGGAGAACTCTGTTAACGTGAGACATGACCACTCCTGGCAGCACTGGTCTATTCCTGAGGGGATGTTGGGCATTGAGGGCGCTCCATATAGAGCTTGTGTTCTTCTTGGCAAAACTGGCCTATTGAACAAAGTACTTTCCCTTGCCTCAACTGCTGACAGTAAGCGCGCTGTCCAATCTGGACAACCAGAACTCAAGGAAAAATGACTGCTGACCTTGCCAAGACAAGGTAGGGCAGTCTTTCAAGTTTTCCTGCTTCTGAAAATGGTTGGTCAGATACTCTAGGCCTGCAGTCACAGTTGGCTGCCCCAACATTGCAGAGAGACTCTGGGTGACTGTCCAGGTACCCAGGTACCCAGCTGTTTCTGTCATTTTTTGCATCTCTCGGAAGTTACTTGCTTGTACTTCCAGCTTACTCAGATAATATTATTTTCCTCCTCAGGTCTTTGATGGGGTTGAAGACTAGACAGTCACAGGTGTTATTCTCTCATATTTTAGCTAAAGTATATTAGGTACAAGACTTAGACTCCTAAGGATAGGACAGCTGTAGTGATAATCTCTGTTATTTGCCATTTACCTATAGCCTGGACATTTAGTATGGGTTTCTTGCTTGATGTTCTTGTCGGTTGTAGTTCTGTTTTTGTGTATGTTATTACCCTTTCTTACCCCTGGACAATACTTGATAATTGTTCCTATTGTATATAGTTTTGTATTAGACTTAGAACCTCCTTATTTAGACAAAAAAAGAAAGTGTTGTGGGAACTCATTCCACCAATAGCCTTGGGGCAGCAAGCTTTAGTGCATGGCCTTGTCTGCTACGTGGTCACTGATAAACTGGAGTGGAGACTCACTCTCGCTCTCTCGCTCTGTCGCTCTGGCGAGTGCTTGGCGTGGTGGGACACCAAGCAGTGGCTGGGTCAGCTCTGCTTTCTTGACTTTGTCTTTTCATTGCACCCCTTAATAAACTGGTTATTATACTTTTTATAAATTCTAGAATCAGCCTAGGACAGTCCCAGGTAGGCTCCCTGGTTGTTGGTTCAGACTCTGTGAGTTCCCATGAGCCAGGCTAGCCATTTCTGTGGGGTTTCCTCTGATGTCCCTCATTCCTGTTTCCTAAAATTCTTCCTTACTTTCCTCAGCAGGATTCTCCAATTTCAGTCCAATTTTTAGCCGTGGGTCTCCGAATCTGCTTCCATCAGTCACTGGATGAAGGTTCTCTGATGACAACCAGGGCAGTCACCAATCTGATCACAGGGGTGGCCAGATCAGGCTCTGCATCTACTGCTGCCAGGAGTCATAGCTGGGGCCATTATTGTAGACTCTGCAAGTTTCCCTTGCATCAGGGACTCCATAAATCCCCCCTTTCCAGTCATCTCTTTCAGCATTCTCCCCTTCCACCCACCCCAATCTGATCTCTCAAGTTCCCATGCCCACCCTCCCCCAGTCCACCCACTAGATCTCCTGTTTCCCCTTCCCTGCCCTTGGACTTTCTTTGTTACCTAGGCTCTCTGGGTCTGTGGATTGTAGCATGGTTATCCTTTACTTTATAGCTAATATCTACTTGTGAGTGAGCCTGTGCCACATCTGTCTTCTGGGCCTGAGTCACCTTACTTGATTTTTTTTCCTGCTCCATCCATTTTCCTTCAAATTTCCTGATGTCACTTTTTTTCAAACAGCTGAGTAATTCTTCATCCATTCTTTGGTTGCAGGGCATCCAGGTTGTTTCCAGGTTCTGGCTGTTGCAAATAAAGCTGCTACGAACATAGTTGAGCAAGTGTCCTCATGGTATGATTGGACATCCTTTGGTATGTCCCTAGGAGCTGGGTCTTGAGGTAGATTGATTCCAAATTTTCTGAGAAACTACCATATTGGTTTCCAAAGTGGTTGTACAAGTTTGCATTCCCACCAGTAATAGAGAAGTATTCCCCTTACTCCACATCCTTTCCAGCATAAGCTGTCATTTGTGGTTTTGATCTTAGCCATTCTGACAGAAGTAAGGTGAAATCTCAGAGTTGTTTTGATTTGCATTTCACTGATGGCTAAGAATGATGGACACTTGTTTTCGTGTTTCTCTGCCATTTAATATTCTTTTTATTGAGAATTCTGTTCAGGTTTGCACCCCATTTTTAATTGGATTGTTTGTTTTTTTTAATGTCTGTCTGATGTGGGGTTGATGAAGATCCTTCCCCATTCCATAGGCTGCCGTTTTGTCCTATTGACACTGTCCTTTGCCTTACAGAAGCGTTTCAGTTTCAGAAGGTCCCATTTGTTGATTGTTGTTCTTAGTGTCTATGCTACCGGTGTTCTATTCAGGAAGTGGTCCCCCATGTCAATGTGTTAAATGCTATTGCCCACTTTCTCTTCTGTCAGGTTCAGTGTATCTGGTTTGATGTAGAGGTCTTGATCCACTTGGACTTGAGTTTTCTGCAGGGTGACAGATATGGATCTATTTGCATTCTTCTACATGCCACCATTCTGTAGTGAGGTATACATCCCTACTCATACCTGTAGTACTGACCATGCCCATTTGGGTGTCATCACAGGTGAGGACATGATGGAGGAGAGGACTAGATCTGGGGTTGAGGACGCCAGAGCCATCTCTTGCTGCTGGTTGGGTCATGGGAAACAGCCTGGGAGGATCCTTGGTGCTGGAACCTGTGGTGGTCACCCACCTCTTGTGTAAGTGCATTCTCCCTGAATAAACTTTACTTAGCCTGTACTGAGTCTAGTGAATCTTGATTTCCACATGAGTTAAGCCAGCATCATTTGTTGAAGATATTTTCTTTCCTCCATTGAATAGTTTTGGCTTCTCTGTCCAAAAAAATTGTATCCATAGGCATGTGAATTTATGTCTGGGTCTTTCATTTTATTCAATTGATCAATATGTCTGTTTTCATGCCAATACCATGTTGTTTTTATTACTATAGCTCTGTAGAAGATCTTGAGATCAGGGATGATGATACCTCCACCAGTTCCTTTATTGTACAGGATTGTTTTAGCAATCCTGTTTTTGTTTTGTTTTGTTTTTTGCTTTTCCATAAGAAGCTGAGTATTGTTGCTTCAACTTTTATAAAGAATTGCCCTGGAATTTTGATGGGGATTGCATTGAATCTGTAGATTGATTTTGGTAAGATTGCCTTTTTACTATGTTAATCCTACTGATCCATGAGCATGAGACATCTTTCTATCCCCTATTATATTCTCCAATTTCTTTCTTCAGAGACTTGAAATTCTTGTCAGACAGGTCCTTCACTTACTTGGTTAGAGTTACACCAATATATTTTATATTTTTTGTGGCTATTGTGAAGGGTATTGTTTACCTGATTTATTTCTCAGCCCTTTTATCATTTGTATATGGGAGGGCTACTGATTTTTTGAGTTACTCTTATATTTTTGGTTGTGAGCCTAGCCTTTAACAGCTGAGACATCTCTCTAGCCCTGTCTGAGTTAATCTTATATCCAGTCTCTTCACTAAAGGTGTTTATCAGCTGTAGGAGTTCCCTGGTAGAATTTTTTGGGTCTCTTATGTAAACTATCATGCCGTCTGCAAATAATGAAAGTTTGACTTCTTCTTTTCCAATTTGTATCCCCATGATCTCCTTTTGTTGTCTTATTGCTCAAGCTAGAACTTCAAGTGCTACATTGAATACATATGGAGAGAGTGGACAGTCATGTCTTTTTCCTGATTTCAGTGAAATTGCTTTAAGTTTCTCTCTATTTAATTTGATATTGACTGTTGGCTTGCTGTATATTGCTTTAATTATATTTAGGTATGTTCTTTGTATCCCTGATCTAAGACTTTTATCAGAAAGAGATGTTGGATTTTTTCAAATGCTTTTTCAGAATCTAATGAGATGATCATGTGGGTTTTTTTTCTTTCAGTTTGTTTATATGGTGGATTACATCGACAGATTTTCACATATTGAACCATCCCTGCATCTCTGGGATACAGCTCACTTGATCATGCTGGATGATCTTTTTGATGCATTCTTGAATTTGGTTTGGCAGTATTTTTGCATCAATGCTCATGAAGGAAAATGTTCTGCAGTTCTCTTTCTTTGTTGTGTCTATGCGGTTTGAGTATCAGGGTGACCGGTCTCATAGAAAGAATTTGGCAATGTTTCTTATGTTTTTATATTACGGAATAATTTAGACTTTGAGTGCCCATGCCACAATATGGGAGGCTCTCTCAGCCAGGACTCTAGGGTGAGGGCCTAGGCCCTGCCCTGGATGAAATGACAGTTACTGGAGATCCACAATGTAGGGCCTCACCCTCCCTGGGGATCAGAGTGGAGATTGGGTGTGGGACTGGGGGACCTGGTGGGGAGGGCAGGGGCGGAGGGGAGGGAGAGGGAGCTGGGATTGACATGTGAAACAAGATTGTTTCTAACCTAAATTTTAAAAAAAGTATGGAAAAAATTACCAGTATTAGCTCTTCTTTGCAAGTCTGGTAGAATTTTGTGCTGAAACCATCTGGTTCCGGGAGTTATAGTTCCATTTAAATTGTTTATCTGATCTTGGTTTAATTTTGGTATGTGGTATCTCTCAAGAAATTTGTCCATTTCTTTTAGATTTTCCAATTTTGTGAAGTACAGGTTTTTGAAGTATGGTCTAATGATTCTCTGGATTTCCTCATTGTCTGTTATGTTCCCCTTTTCATTTATGATTTTGTTAATTTGGATATTCTCTCTCTGCTTTTTAGTTAGATTGGATAAGGGTTTGTCTATCTTGTTGATTTTCTCAAAGAAACAACTCTTTGTTTCATTGGTTATTTGTATTGTCCTGTTTCTATTTTATTGATTTCAGCCCTCAATTTGATTATTTCCTGCTGTCTACTCCTCCAGGGTGTGTTTGATTTTTTTGTTGTTGTTGTTGTTCTAGAGCTTTCAGGTATGCTGTCAGTATGAACTGTCTCCAAATTCTTTATGAGGGTACCTAGTGCTATGGATTTTCCTCTCAGCATTGATTTCATTGTGTCCCATAAGTTTGGGTATGCTGCGCATTCATTTTCATTGAATTCTAGGAAGTCTTTAATTTCTTTCTTTCTTGATCCAGTGGTATTTCAGCTGAGAGTTGTTTCATTTCCACAAGTTTGTAGGCTTTCTGTAGTTTGTGCTATTGTTAAATTCCAATGTTAGTCAGTGGTGATCTGATAAGATACAGGGGTGTTCCAATTTTCTGTATCTGTGGAGACTCATTTTGTTATGGAGTCAGTTTTGGAGAAGGTTCCATGAGGTGCCAAGAAGAATGTATATTCTTTTTGTGTGTTTGGGTGAGATGTTCTTAGACAATCTGTTAGTTCTGTTATTTCTCTGTTTACTTTCTGTCTGTATGACCTATCCATTGGTGAAAGTGGATGGTCGAAGTCTCCCACTATTAATATGTGGGGTTTGATATGTAATTTTAGCTTTAGCAATGCTTCTTTTACAGGTGTGGGTGTCCTTGTATTTAGGGTATAGATGTTCAGAATCGAGACATCATCTTGGTGGAGTTTTCCTTTGATGAGTGTGAAATGTACTCCATCCCCTTTGATTAATTGTAGCCTGAAGTCTATTGATAGATATTAGGGTAGCTACACCAGCTTGCTTATTCTGCCTATTTGATTGGTCAACTATCCATCTTAATTTGGGTTTTGCTGCTGATATCTCAGGAGACTGCGTAAGTCACTTGGATTACATATCCTTATTTTTACATCCAGCAAAAATTATTACAAGTATTACAAAATTCAATTTAAATCCATAAAGACATGGAAGTCTGAGTAAAAATGGGTCTAGTTAGTTCCCAATCCTAAGCACATCAATGGGCTGGAGAGATGGCTCAGCAGATTAGACTGCTGCCCCTCAAGAGGACCCAGGTTCAGTTCCCAGCATCCACACCAGGTGGCTCACAGTCACCTGGAACTTTCAACTCTAGAGAATATGACACACTCTTCATTACTCTGTGGGCACACACACACACACACACACACACACACACACAGCACACATAGAGCACATACTCATACACATACAGCTCACATACACTATAGCACTTACTCATACACTCACACAACACACACTCTCACACACAGCACACAGACTCATATACACCACACAGCACACATACACACAGAACACATACATACACATGCATCACACACTCACATACACACACAGAGCACATACATACACACGTATCACACACTTACACACACAGCACACACAGCACATACTGATACACACACAGCACACACATACACACATAGTCACATACATATACCATGCACATAGCACACACTCACATAGCACACATTCACGTACACAGCATACACTCACAAATGAAATAAAATCTTTAAAAACTCACTCCAGTACCCAGTACAGCTGTGTAATAGAGGGAGAAGAAAACGCATATTCTGGCCAGCACAGTGTGGGGTGAATAGTTCTGTGGCATAGTAAATTTGCCAGAGGATAAGAATTAAAGACAAGATCTAAAGAAAAACCTGAAGAGCATTTTGAAAAACAAATAGTGTTTGGCTCTCATAAAGAGGTTAAATCCTACTGGTATATTCTTGGGTATATAATTGTGCTAGTATCATACCAAAGAAAACATAAAAGTGCCAAGCATTGGAAAAGAATGACAGATTTTAACATATCTAGTCTTATCTGCATAAAAGACGGTCATTTCAAATTAAGAGCATAAGCCCTTCCGTTAGCTTGTGGGCCTCCTGAGCGCAGAGATCAAGCCTGTATGCTGAATTCCTGGTGCACAGTTCAGCCAAGAGAATACACAAGAACCCCAAGAAATAATCTGGACAAACAGCTGACCAGAGCGGGCCGTGTCCAGTGCCATCCTTACCCCACACTTCCAGGGTCGTGACACTGACTCTGAATCTGCGGCAGCCTGCAGGACGGCACGGCTCCTGCTGGCCAGCTGTGAGCACGGTGGGGAGGGGCAGCTGTTGTCTGCCCCAGGTGCTGCGGCCTTTCGGGGTGACTCTAGTCACGGTTTTCAGAGTGTGAGGACAGAGCAGAGCTAGATGTACACACGGCAGGCCACTGGCAACAGCCTCTGACCCTGACACTCACCTCACCGTGGGGTTTGCACAGGATGGTCGTGCAGTCCGGACTGGATCGGAACCTGTTCTGTTCCTCCCAAACGAAGTCGGTTGGTGGCTGGGACTGTGCTTCTGATGCTGCTGCCCACACCTTGGAGAAAGCAGTGTGTTGCTGACAAATGCCACTGGGGTTCCACTTAGATCCACAGATGTCACTGTCATTAATCTTTCTGCACGGATAGGGTTTTCAGTGTCATTAAAGGTGGGGAAGTCCTTGCATTTGCCTGGGCTGGGCTGGAGCTCCTTGTGCCGCAGCCTCCCAAGGCCCCGGGCTACAAAGGCTTCTGTGCTTCTAAGTTGTTTTGAAGTATAATGGAACACAGAGATGCAACGCAGGTTAGACTACTGCCCAGTCCATGGTATGGGGGCTTCCAGCAACCCAGGATTCCACAAAATGCAGCCCAACTGCACACGGTAAACTTACCGGCATATCTTTGAGGATTTTTTCCCTGTTTTTTGTATCTTGATTTTACTGTTCTCAAATGTGAATTTATAAATGACAAGGTCTTATCTCAATGTCATGCAAAACAAACATAATCTACTCTACTGTCAAGGACTGAGCACCCCAGGCTCAGAGAGACACAGTCCAAATGGAGAACTGAGTTAGCTCCTGCTCTCTGAGCCAACAGTCTCTTCGCTTGTCTTTTAAGAAAGTGCTTTCTTAGTTTAGGGACTTAGGACGTTCACTGTCATAGCTAGGGGACAAGCCTGAATAAGACTGCATCCTGACCTGAAGAGAGCTGCAGAGACTGATGTGTGGGCATTTGCCCACGTCACCATAAATCACAAAGGTCACATTCAGTAAAAAGGCCAGTGTCTAAAGGCCACTTGTGCTAAGCTATAGGCCGACTGCAGAGGGAGCTTTCCCTATTCGAGCCTGGCCCTGATATTTATTGCCAACTCACAACGTTCCCGGTTTACCGTGTTCCCAGCTCCTGGTGTCCCCAGACTCACCGTATTATCTCATGGTACTCCCTGCTCATGGAGCTCAGATCAAGGCAGCCCTGGCTCACAGTTCCTCCTATACTCCTGGCTGATAGCATCCCAATGCACAACATAGTCTCAGTTCACGGCGTCCCCAGCTCACCATGTTCTCAGACCCTGGACAGGCTGTGGCGTTCCCACCACATGGTGCTCCCGACTTGCTGCGTTTTAGCTCATGGTATTCGTGACTTGCTGCGTCCTTAGATCCTGACACCCCTGGCTCACAGTTTTCCCAGAATGCTGTATTCCCAACTCAGCTGTTCTCAGCTCCCGGCACTCCTACACTCTCAATGCACTGTGACAGTAACACATGGCACTTCTGCTTCAAGGTATCCCCAGCTCAACACATCCTCAGCTCACCGTGTTCCCAGTCTGCACTATTTCCAGCTCAAGGTATTCCCGGGACATTGTATCTTATCATGGTATCCAAATTGCTATTCACACACCATTGTGTTCTCAGCTCCTGGTATTCCCAACTCACAGTGTTCCCAGCTCGAGGTGTTCCCAGCTTGCGGTGTTCCCAGCTGATGGCACTCCTAGTTTATGGTGGTTCCAGACCATACTTACCGTCACTGTGGAGTTGGCCTGCATTGTGATGTTGGGGGGGAATCGGTACAAGGAAATGGCACGTCCATTCACGTTCTGTTGGAGAATGTGGTTCCCAATCTCCATCTCTTTGTCAGTGGAAGAATTAACGAGCCTCACAAACAAGCCCTTGACATTTACATCAACTATTTTAATGTCTTCAAGAAAACTAGAAAACAAGAAATGCAAGGTGGGTTTGGATAGAAATGTCTTTGGTACATAGTAATATGGCGCCTGCCTGTAATCTCAGCACCGAGAACACAGAGGCAGGAGTATCACAAGTACAAGTCAGTCTAGTCTATGCAGCAAGTTACGAGCTAGCTAAGGCCTCATGAGAGCCCCCTCATGAAATAGAGCCCAAATAATGAGTAGGTAAGCTATGAATGGAACCTGTAGGTTTTTGTAATAATTTAGTTTTATTTGTGTGTGTGTGTGTGTGTGTGTGTGTGTGTTTTGCTGGCATGCATGTCTGTGCACTACATATGTGTAGTACTCACAGAGGTCAGAAAAGAGCACTGGATCCCCTGGAACTCAGGTTACAGACAGTACTGAGCTGCCATGTAGGTGAGAGAAACTGAACCCAGGACCTCTGGAAGAGCAGCCGGAGTTCTTAACCACTGAGCCATCTCTCCAGCCCCAAGAACTTCTGCATTTTGCAACCTAAGGAAAATGGCTTGCACTATTGGTTCTGACCATTATCAGAACAGTAGTTAGTATTGACCATTTTACATAAAACAAAGGAAACCTAAAATGTGCTTATGTGCCCGGGCATAAGTGTTACGGGAAAATGTGATCATGGTTTTCTCTATGTCCTACTCTCAATAGAAGCCACTGTGACATCAAACACCCAAAAGGAGATCAAGGGGCTGGGGCTGGCTCACTGGCTAAGAGCATTTGCTGCTCTTTCAGAGAACCAGGCTTTGGTTTCCAGAACACACACAACAACTCACAACCTCCAATGACTCCAGTTCCAGAGGATCTGACGCCCTCTCCTGGCCTCCAAGGATACCACATGCACATGGTACACAGTCATATATGCAGACACCCACGCATGCACATAAAAAATAGTAAATCTTAAACCACAGACATCAAAAGTCAAAGCACATGGTTCTTTCTTGAAAAAGTGACCATGATGATAAATAGCCACAGTGAGCTCAAAATAATTCTGAATGGTGACATTATGTACACATACAATGATGTTTTTGCTTCTCAATGGTATTGTAGTATGCTACAATACGTGCTAGTCAGTTACACATCTGCATGTCATAGAGTGTCACCTGCAACACACCAGAAGGTCATGACTTCCCTGTGTTGGTTAGAAACAGCAGCGATGTGTCTCAGTTGATTGCAATAACTCATCCTGCTTGCATGCGAGCTACTTGACAAAAACACACCTGCAATGCTTAGTCCCTATTTCCCCACAATTTTTTTTTTCGAGACAGGGTTTCTCTGTATTGTTTTGGAGGCTGTCCTGGAACTTGCTCTGTAGACTAGGCTGGCCTCAAACTCACAGAGATCCGCCTACCTTTGCCTCCCGAGTGCTGGGATTAAAGGCATGCGACACCCACGCCCAGCCTCCTCACAATCTCTTATCTATACCAACAAATTGAAAAAGTTATGGGAATCTGAAAAATAATTTCTTTGTGTACACACATGTCTATGGCGTGTGTGTGTATGAGTTTGTGTACACACATGTCTATGGCGTGCGTGTGTATGAGTTTGCATGCTCATGTGTGGGAGGCACGTGTATTTGCATGCAGAGGCCTGAGGTTGATGTTGGCTGTCTCCATTGATCATGCTTCACCTTATCCACTGAGGCAGGAGCTCTTGCTGGATGAAGAACTTGCTGGTTTGGCTGGTCTGGCTGGCCTCACCTGGGAGGCCCCAGACTGCAGGTGGTCACGGAGTAACTCTTACAGACCCTACAGGAACAGCTGCCTGCACGTCCCTGGTGGTAGCTCTGACCAGTTGTGAACTGAACCGTGCCACTGCCGAGAGCTGGCATGGCATTCCTGTCCTCTTCACCTCCAGACTTCCCGCGACCACACTCCGCCAGCCAGCTTCCTCCATCCATGCCCTTCTGCTTGTCTGTGTGACCGCCTCTGTAGCAGGCTCTTATCTCTGTGTGACGCTGTCACAGCACCCTAACTGGTTTCTCCAGTCTCCCCCCCACTCCCTCGCTTTGAATTGCTCTCCCTTTAGCTCCCAGAACAATCTCTGTGCGCACCCAGCCTGACACTGCCACGTTTCCGCCGGAAACTGTGACTTCCTCCCAGAGACTGAACCAACTTCCCAGCATGGCAGCATCCTGCCTAGTCTCTCAGTTTCTTACATTCCGTATCCACGCTTCTTACCTCAGGCTTGAGCTGTTACCAGGCAGAATTCCTTGAGAGAGCACGTGACTGCACACACCTCTCAGGGCCAACACAAATGCTGTCCCTGCTGCCCACATGCTTGCCAACCCTTCCATTTGAGACAAGTCAGCTTTTTTAGCACCAAGAGTACAAAACGTCTCATTATTTCCGTTTGGTCCCCTGATTTGGCCACTTAGTTTTCCTTTTTGGTGAACTGCTATTCCATACCATTTAACTCACTTTTCTACAGGCTGCTTTGCATTCTCATTACTGATTGATGGCATAATGTTTAACATGTGCACATACATCCCAAAAGGAGAGGCTACAACTCCCTTTCTTTTAGTACATGCTATGGTTTGGATATGAACTGTCCCCCACTGGCTTGCGTGTTAGGACATGTGTCCTCCAGCGGGTGGCGCTGTTTGGTGAGGTTGTGGAACCTTTACAGTGTGGGCCTCGCTGGAGGAAGTGGGCCACTGCGGGTGGCCGTGGGGTTTGTAGCCCGGCTACACTATGTCCTCCTTGCTTCTAGTTCCACCTGGCTGTGAGGAGGTGAAGGTCCCAGCAGCACTCCAGCTCTGTGCAGCACCTGCCAACATGCTTTCCTGTCACGACAGTCCGTATCTCCCGAAACTGTCTGAGCACTTCCTGCCCTGAGCTACTGATGTCACTTACTCTGTGACAGCGAGAAATGGCTAATACAGTAGACTTGAATTTTTCTCCCCACAGCTGCTGCTTTTATGTCCTGAATAAGAGCGGATTTTCCTATTCTTTAAATGCTTTATGTGCACGGGTATTTTGTCTGCATGTATAGAATGTGTGTGCACCACTCGGGGGTCTCATGTCATGGAGACCAGAGGGTGAGGGGGATCTACTGGAGTTCCGTACAGTTGTGAGCACTGAGACCTCTGTGGTAGCCTAGATGTACCACCCACCCTTCACCCCTGGGACCCATGAATATGCTAATGAAAACCAGGAAAGGTTTTGCAGCTACAGCTGAAGCAGGTTTTAAGAGAGAGACTAGCCTAGGCTATTCAATAGGCCCTTAGTCCAAGGAGTCCTTAAAGTTAGGGACTGACTCCAGGTGAGCAGAAGGGATGAACTAAGTAAGGCACACTGCTGCTGGTGAGTACAGGGACCCACGCACAAACCCTCAGGAGAGGACGCCACGACGACACCCAGCCAGGAAGTGCTGGCCTCAATCCCAAAGTCAGAGGAACTGCCTTTGGCTAACAACCTCGAAGAGCGTGGCCCTGAGCCTTAGATTGGAGCTCAGGTGTCTGACACTTGTCTATGACTTTGTGAAACTCTAAGAAGAAAAATCAGACAAACCAATCCAGGATTATGACCCACACAACTGTAGCAAGGCCCAGACGCTGAGACTCAGATGCTGAGACTCAGCAGGCAAAGGCGCTGGCTGCCAAGCCTGAGAACCCCAGTCTGATCCTTGGACTCCACATGGTAGAAGGAGAGAGGGGAATCCCACAGCTTGTTCTGCAGTCTCTACATGCGTGCTCTCTCTCCCCCTCTTCTGTCTCCTCCTCTCCCCCTCTCTCTCACAACACAGATGTTTAACAAATAAACTGTATTCTAAGAGAGGTGCTAATTTGCTTATTTTAAGTCACGAAGTTGGTGGCAACTTGCTATGGCAGCAGAATAAAACTAATACGCACAACACTGCCCATCTGGCCTGCAAGTTTGGTTCCAATGTTCTTTTTGAAGACTTATTTCAGTGTCCCTTGTCATCATCTCCCTCCTCCTCCTCCTCCTTCTCCTCATTCTCCTTCTTCCTCTCCTCCTCCTCCTTCTCCTCTTCTTCTACAATCAACTCTGAGGCAATGCTTTTTGTCTGGTCTTTGAAGATATCTTTAAATTTTTAAGCATTCTCTTTTAGAAGCCTTTAGAATATACCTGTGTTGGTTGGCCTGTTTCTTTAATGTCCTGTGAGCTGGCAATGTTCGTTGAATCTTTGGCTTGTTGTCTTCAGTGGTTTGGGAAAGACTATTTCCTGGCAAAATAGTTCACCCACATAGTCATTCTTGGTCACCCTCATTCTTCAGTAGCTACAATTATATTTTTAAGTTTCATTTTTAACTACATTTACTCATGTGTGTGTGCATACGTGTGTGTTTGTGCGCACGCATGTGTTCATACCTGCATATGTGTGGAAGTCAGAGAACAGTTTATGGGAGTTGGTTTCCCCCCCATCACAGGCATACCAGGGATCAAACTCAGGTCTTTCACACTTGGTGGCAAGTGCCATTCCCTCCTGAGCCATCTTGCCGGCCCTTGATTTCTTTCTAGTCTCATCTGTATGTTGTTCTAATCCCCTTAGTCTCTATAATTCAGGCTGGATATTTTCATCAACAATTTCTTCTCCTAACCCAAAGCACTGTTAAACCTGTGGATGGGAATGTCAGGCTCTGCTGCTGGATATTTCTTGTAGAGCCCACCTTTGGTTCTTTGACTTCTAGTGTGGAGATCTAGGCTGACATTTTCATCTTGTCCCAAAGTTCTCAGAACTGTTCAATCACTGCTTGTTTGAATCCTTAGAGGCCTACACCATCTCATTTTCTATGCCTGCTTCTGGAATCTGTTTTGTGATTGACCTTTCCTTCCTGTACATGTTGTTGGTTTCACTTAGTTTCTGGTATCAAATATTTAAACTCTGCAGAGAGATCACTTAAGGCTCTGCATAACGTTTTGTTAAAACATTGCTTCTGGCAGCCATCTAAGTTTTATGACAAACAAGCTCACATTAGTGTTGCTGAATCAGCGCGAAGTGGCTGGGGACTAGGCTTGCTCAACGCAGTTTGTTTAACCTCCGGATGTACCCTCTGACATTCTCATTGGAAACCTGAGGTTTATCCTTGTCCTCGACACCTCCTAAATGCCGATTCTACTTTAAAAATCAATCACGACAGAGTCTCTCACTGCTCAGGCCCTTGCCTGTTACTTTCAAAGGGTAACTGTTGAGTGTCTCCAGACCCTGGGCAGTCCCTCTAGTCCCAGCCCCTGACAGAGGCGGCATGAGCGTGCTCTTCTGTGCACTCTCTTCCAGACAGCTGCCTCTCTTCACGCGGCCGCTGCCGGCGTGTGAGCAGCTGCTTCACAGAGACTCCCCTCTGAACTTCCGTGACCCCATCCCCTCAACTCTTTTGTCCTGTTGGGTTAGGATTTACGGCTCTGACTGATTTGTGGCTGCATCTTTTTTCTCTTCTTTCAAATCCCAGGGTCCTGTGACACCATTCTCATCTTACTGGTACTGAGCTCTCTCGGTGGGATGGCTTTATTTTTCAAGTTTTATTTATTTGCTGTATTTACGTGTGTAAATGGTTGCCTGTGTCCGATGATGTGCGCCACGTGAGTGCAGGAGCCCGCAGAGGCCACAAGAGGGCACCGGATCACCTGGGGCTGGAGCCATGGGCGGTTGTGAAGGGCCACGTGGGTTCTGGGGGAGCCAAACTCGGACCCTCTACAGGAGCAGCCAGGGCTCTTAGCCACGGGGCCCATTTTTAATTTTCTTATAGTACACATGTTTGCTTCTCGGACTACCTTTGCCTCGCCTCACTAAATGGTCTCCATTTGAGATTTGTTTTTAAGTAGGTGAATAAGTTGGCCATAGCATATATAATCAAATATTTGTAGTTGCTTCTTTAAAAAAAATCTTGTATGGCCAGGTGAAGTTTTTTTTTATTATCCTAGCTTTGTCTTTATGCACACCTATAAGACTCTTGGGCTGTCTGGAAGAGGGCTGTTTGCGTTCAGGGAACTTGACTCACCTTCTAATGTGATACCAAATGCTACAGCAGATGCTTCACATGGCACATGGAAATTCCAAGGCTGCTGCTAATCTGATGTCACAGCCTTCAGTCCTTGTCCTTTCTCTTCCCTGAGAGCTTTGCATGCGTCCTAACTAGGATAGGTGCCTTGAGGCTTCTGCTTGCAATCCTGGTTGGCTGAGTGGGGGCTTCTGCTTGTAATCCTGGTGGGCCGAAGGTGGAGGCTGATGTGCCCATCTTCCTGTCTGCAGCTCTGGCATGCATTTAATTTGTAAGGACATGGGGAAGACACAAGGCTGTACCACCAGGAAACGAACGTCACATCCCTTTCCTTTAGCGGGAACCTGTGGAGTGTTGGCTTCCTGACCGTGCCATGCTGCTTTTTGGCTTTCAAGTTTCTGTCACTCTGTGATTTGTGGTCAGTTCCTGACTGTCTGTAACAGTCTCAGTAATGCTACAAGTGACGTTTGAGTGTGTAATTGGGTGTGTATGGGGTGGCAGTGGTGTCTAGTGGGGACAGTCTTCCACCAGGAAGGGTGATGCGCTTAGTCTGAACCAGAGGCCTCTGGGGACAGGAGGAGTTTTGCAGCCTCACCCGTTGTATGGGAGAATAGATGTCCATGCAGGAATCATGGCCGGAGCCCGTCTCAGTCCCAAGCTCACCCCTTCTGACTCTGGACCTAAAGAATCAGGAAGCCTCTTGGGAGCACTACTCAGCTTTGGTTGTCAATTTGATGCAGGGTAGGGTCATCAGAGAGTGGAGCCTTGATGGAGATCAGATTGCCTCCGGGTGTGTCTGGGGGGTGTTTTCTTGATTGTTAATGGGTGTAGGAGGGCTCAGCCCACTGTGGGCAGCACCAATCCTTGGGGAAATGGTCCGGGGCTGTCTAGGAGAGTCAGGTGAGCGTGAGCCAGAGTGAACCATCAAGCAGAGTTCCACCATGGTTCCCGCTTTCCTTCCTGCTCCGAGAGCCGTCGAGGATGGATTCTGACCTGGAGTATAAGTCAGATGAACCCTTTCCTCCCCTGGTCTGCTTGGTCAGAGTGTTTTATCGCAGCAGCAGACAGCAAACTATGCTCAGGTAGAGGTGGAGGGTAGATGGGCAGGCTGCCCTCTTAGAGACGTCTGCTCACGGGAGCTAAGCTCAGCAGGGCTCAGATACAGGCAGTGCTCACATGCGTGACTGGTGGGAGCTCTAACACCCTCTCTACTTCATGTCCCGTTTGCCTACAAACCTTTGTGTTTTTCTTTCCAGTTGGCAAATATTAAAGCGATCCCCAGAGACGGTGGGTGGTGGTGGGAAAGAAACAACAGCTTTGACTGAAAACACCCAACTGTGACAAGAGGAGGGAGTGGAGTTTCTACCCCACGCCAGACAGCCGAGAACACGGTAAACAACAGCTTTGACTGAAAACACCCAACTGTGACAAGAGGAGGGAGTGGAGTTTCTACCCCACGCCAGACAGCCGAGAACACGGTAAACAACAGCTTTGACTGAAAACACCCAACTGTGACAAGAGGAGGGAGTGGAGTTTCTACCCCACGCCAGACAGCCGAGAACACGGTAAACAACAGCTTTGACTGAAAACACCCAACTGTGACAAGAGGAGGGAGTGGAGTTTCTACCCCACGCCAGACAGCCGAGAACACGATAAACACAAATGTTTCTGAAGATATCGATCCATGGCAGGTGGCGATGCCTAACAGATGGGAGCACAATGGGCTGAGCTTATATACACTCTCCCCAAAGAGAGGGAACCACACAGAACCAGCGGGTTCTCTGATGGGGCTAGGGCTAGGATCTAGGGAGGCGATAGTGTACCTGAGTGTGTGTGCACGTGTACGTATGCACACGCACACACTTGTATTTAGAAGTATTAAAAAGTCTTTCTACACCTTTGTCTTAATCACCACTTCTACTATGATAGACACTGATTTTGATAGAGTATCCTCAAATGGTTCCCTCCATTATCAGTACAACGGCGCACAGGGCTTGAGTGACTGGAAATATGGCGGAAGGGGAACTGGCACCCTGCTCTCCTGCTCCCCTCTCCCCTGCTCCCCTCTCCCGTGCTCCCCTGTCTGCATGCCTTTGTGTCATCAACTCTTTTCATAGACTGAGGGCTAAGAAACAGGCCAACCATGCTCCTTTTAGTCCCAATCATGACTTTCTTCTTGGTCACTCCTGTTCATAGAGACTGACAACCGTAAAGAGGGATCACTGGTGTAAAATATCACCTTGTTCTTTTTTTTTTTTTTTTTTTTTTTTGTTTTACGAGACAGGGTTTCTCTGTATTGTTTTGTTTTGGAGGCTGTTGGTCCAGCCTGGCCTCGAACTCACAGAGATCCGCCTGCCTCTGCCTCCCGAGTGCTGGGATTAAAGGCTTCCGTCACCACCGCCCGGCTTCACCTTGTTCTTGTATTGAACTGAAGACTGATAGAAGAAAGAACCCTGGATCTACTGGCCAGCAGTAAACGGCCTCAGTGTGAGCAAGCGGCTGACACGCTATGAACTGGAATCTTTGGGAAATTCATATCCCTTGGTTGGTCCCCTAGAAACTTCTATCGGTTGTTTCTGACAGCTCGGAACACAGGTGGCTGCAGTTCAAGGACTTCTTTAGGGTTTTGGTGACTAAAAGGATCTACTAACAGCTCAGAGCTCTGCTTTTTCCTGATCTATGACCTCGGCCCTCGGCAGGAGATGGGAAGTGATTCAAATGTGTACCTGGATGTGAACTGGCCAACTTCTTCAAGGATCACAGAGAGGTGCTTGGTCACATCCTCAGTCTGGGACGAATGCACAGTGAGTTTCCTCGAGTCTCCAAACAAAGAAAGGAAGTAATCCTCTCCTTCCCCCAACACAAGCGTATCTGAGTCAAGGCTCGGTAGGGGCTGTTTCTTTGGAATCGTGATGCTTGTGCCTTTCAAAGAAATTGGACAAGCAAGTGAGACAGACATATAAGTCGACATCAAGAGAATCCAAGGGCATTATCTTTGCTCCCTTGTTTACAGAAGTACGCTTCTTTATAGGCTTCACTGCCACCGTCAGACTCAGTGAGAAGAATTACAAGCACAGGTTGAGTCTCTACAGCAGTTGGAAGTGGCTATTTTCAAATCTCCTCACTGGCTACAGACTGTCTAGTCATCTTAAATGTCCAGGTGTTGAGTGGCTCTTGCATGGACTGTGCAGCCATCTTGGCTCTGGCCTCCTGTGGAGCTCACCTTCCTTCTTTGTTCCCTGTTGTGAGCACGCTGGGTGCTTAGCTGACTTTCTAGCTGTACTAGGGACCGTCTGTATTCCTGAGTAAATACTGAATCTACCAAATTTGGGTATTACATTTACAAACACAGTCTTACTCTAAATTTAATGCTTGCTCTACTGCCCAGATTAAAACTCCCCCTTGAGTGCAACAATACCTTCTGCAGGGGAAAATGGGGACTAGAGGTAAATCAGGTGTCTGGTCTTTAGCTGGCACTGGGAAAATGAGAGCTACCATACGGTAAGGGTCTTCCTTATGTGATCCTGGGCCCAGAATCATCAAAGCATAAAAGCAAAGAAAGCCAACTTGTGTGAGGGAATAAATATTTTTGTTGTTGTAGTGATAAGGCTGTGCCGAGGGCCTCAGGTACACTGAGAACATCTTGAGTCACCAAACTGTATCAACAGCCCTGATGACTAAAGAGGGGTCCTCAAAGGATTTTGTTCAGAAGGAACACTAGAATTTAGCACCAGCAGCCCAGTGAGCAATAAATCTTTCTGTTCCTTCAGAGAGAGTAACCCACAGTATCTCACTCCACATCACTCTCTCTCCACAGCATCTCTCTCCACAGCGTCTCTCCACAGCATCTCTCTCCACAGCATCTCTCTCCACAGCATCTCTCTCCACAGCGTCTCTCCACAGCATCTCTCTCCACAGCATCTCTCTCCACAGCATCTCTCTCCACAGCGTCTCTCTCCACAGCATCTCTCTCCACAGCATCTCTCCACAGCAACCTCTATCCACAGCATCTCTCCACAGCGTCTCTCTCCACAGCGTCTCTCCACAGTGTCTCTCCACAGCATCTCTCCACAGCATCTCTCTCCACAACGTCTCTCTCCACAGCGTCTCTCTCCACAGCATATCTCTCCACAGCATATCTCTCCACAGCATCTCTCTCCACAGCATCTCTCCACAGCATCTCTCTCCACAGCATCTCTCTCCACAGCGTCTCTCTCCACAGCGTCTCTCTCCACAGCATCTCTCCACAGCATCTCTCTCCACAGCATCTCTCTCCACAGCATCTCTCTCCACAGCGTCTCTCCACAGTGTCTCTCCACAGCGTCTCTCTCCACAGCGTCTCTCTCCACAGCATCTCTCCACAGCGTCTCTCTCCACAGCAACCTCTATCCACAGCATCTCTCTCCACAGCATCTCTCCACAGCGTCTCTCTCCACAGCATCTCTCTCCACAGCGTCTCTCTCCACAGCATCTCTCTCCACAGCATCTCTCCACAGCATCTCTCTCCACAGCATCTCTCCACAGCATCTACGCATCTCTCCACAGCATCTCTCTCCACAGCATCTCTCCACAGCGTCTCTCTCCACAGCATCTCTCCACAGCATCTCTCTCCACAGCATCTCTCCACAGCGTCTCTCTCCACAGCATCTCTCTCCACAGCATCTCTCCACAGCATCTCTCTCCACAGCGTCTCTCCACAGCGTCTCTCTCCACAGCATCTCTCTCCACAGCGTCTCTCTCCACAGCGTCTCTCTCCACAGCATCTCTCCACAGCATCTCTCTCCACAGCATCTCTCTCCACAGCATCTCTCCACAGCGTCTCTCTCCACAGCATCTCTCCACAGCATCTCTCCACAGCATCTCTCTCCACAGCGTCTCTCTCCACAGCGTCTCCCTCCACAGCGTCTCTCTCCACAGCATCTCTCCACAGCATCTCTCCACAGCGTCTCTCTCCACAGCATCTCTCCACAGCGTCTCTCTCCACAGCATCTCTCCACAGCATCTCTCTCCACAGCATCTCTCCACAGCATCTCTCTCCACAGCATCTCTCTCCACAGCATCTCTCCACAGCGTCTCTCTCCACAGCATCTCTCTCCACAGCATCTCTCCACAGCATCTCTCTCCACAGCGTCTCTCTCCACAGCATCTCTCCACAGCGTCTCTCTCCACAGCATCTCTCCACAGCATCTCTCTCCACAGCGTCTCTCTCCACAGCGTCTCTCTCCACAGCATCTCTCTCCACAGCGTCTCTCTCCACAGCATCTCCTCCACAGCGTCTCTCTCCACAGCATCTCTCCACAGCGTCTCTCTCCACAGCATCTCTCCACAGCATCTCTCCACAGCGTCTCTCTCACAGCATCTCTCCACAGCATCTCTCCACAGCAACCTCTATCCACAGCGTCTCTCTCCACAGCGTCTCTCTCCACAGCATCTCCCTCCACAGCGTCTCTCTCCACAGCATCTCTCTCCACAGCATCTCTCTCCACAGCATCTCTCCACAGCATCTCTCCACAGCATCTCTCCACAGCATCTCTCCACAGCATCTCTCCACAGCGTCTCTCTCCACAGCATCTCTCTCCACAGCATCTCTCCACAGCATCTCTCTCCACAGCATCTCTCTCCACAGCATCTCTCCACAGCATCTCTCCACAGCATCTCTCCACAGCGTCTCTCTCCACAGCGTCTCTCCACAGTGTCTCTCCACAGCATCTCTCCACAGCATCTCTCTCCACAGCGTCTCTCTCCACAGCGTCTCTCTCCACAGCATCTCTCTCCACAGCGTCTCTCTCCACAGCGTCTCTCTCCACAGCATCTCTCTCCACAGCGTCTCTCTCCACAGCATCTCTCCACAGCGTCTCTCTCCACAGCATCTCTCCACAGCGTCTCTCTCCACAGCATCTCTCCACAGCATCTCTCTCCACAGCGTCTCTCCACAGCGTCTCTCTCCACAGCATCTCTCTCCACAGCGTCTCTCTCCACAGCGTCTCTCTCCACAGCATCTCTCCACAGCATCTCTCCACAGCAACCTCTATCCACAGCGTCTCTCTCCACAGCGTCTCTCTCCACAGCGTCTCTCTCCACAGCGTCTCTCTCCACAGCATCTCTCCACAGCGTCTCTCTCCACAGCGTCTCTCTCCACAGTGTCTCTCCACAGCGTCTCTCTCCACAGCATCTCTCCACAGCGTCTGTCTCCACAGCGTCTCTCTCCACAGCGTCTCTCCACAGCGTCTCTCTCCACAGCATCTCTCCACAGCGTCTCTCTCCACAGCATCTCTCCACAGCATCTCTCCACAGCAACCTCTATCCACAGCATCTCTCTCCACAGCGTCTCTCTCCACAGCGTCTCTCTCCACAGCGTCTCTCCACAGTGTCTCTCCACAGCGTCTCTCTCCACAGCGTCTCTCCACAGTGTCTCTCCACAGCGTCTCTCTCCACAGCATCTCTCCACAGCGTCTCTCTCCACAGCGTCTCTCCACAGCGTCTCTCTCCACAGCGTCTCTCCACAGCATCTCTCCACAGCATCTCTCCACAGCGTCTCTCTCCACAGCATCTCTCCACAGCATCTCTCTCCACAGCATCTCTCTCCACAGCATCTCTCCACAGTGTCTCTCCACAGCATCTCTCCACAGCATCTCTCTCCACAGCATCTCTCCACAGCGTCTCTCTCCACAGCGTCTCTCTCCACAGCATCTCTCTCCACAGCGTCTCTCTCCACAGCGTCTCTCTCCACAGCGTCTCTCTCCACAGCGTCTCTCTCCACAGCGTCTCTCTCCACAGCGTCTCTCCACAGCGTCTCTCTCCACAGCGTCTCTCTCCACAGCATCTCTCCACAGCGTCTCTCTCCACAGCATCTCTCCACAGCGTCTCTCTCCACAGCATCTCTCCACAGCATCTCTCCACAGCATCTCTCCACAGCATCTCTCCACAGCGTCTCTCTCCACAGCATCTCTCCACAGCGTCTCTCTCCACAGCATCTCTCCACAGCATCTCTCCACAGCATCTCTCTCCACAGCATCTCTCCACAGCATCTCTCCACAGCATCTCTCCACAGCATCTCTCCACAGCATCTCTCCACAGCATCTCTCTCCACAGCATCTCTCCACAGCATCTCTCCACAGCATCTCTCCACAGCATCTCTCCACAGCGTCTCTCTCCACAGCATCTCTCTCCACAGCATCTCTCCACAGCGTCTCTCTCCACAGCATCTCTCTCCACAGCATCTCCCTCCTGAGGAATGAATGCTTGTGTTCTCAAAGGAGAGCAGGCATTAACCAAGCTCTTGCTTTTAGTTCCTTGAGGACCACAGATGGCAGTGAACGGGTGCAGCATGTCCAGTGTATAGGCCTAAATCTGCAGCAGAGGATTCTGTGGCAGTTCTGGGAGAAGACTGCATGCCATCCTAACTCTTGCCCTGCAGAGTGAAGCCACTATGCTTTGTTCCCATTATCAGGGGGTTTCGTGGTTTAATCCCAACACAGAGCAAACACAATGGTCTGCATAGCACCATAGATGCAACTTTTCCTTCTTAGATCTAAAGCTTGTATTTGCGTATGTAACACTCCGCATGTTGGTCAAGGGTTAAGGTCAGCAAGAATTTAACAGGTGTCTTTGGATGATCCATCTTAGTCACGAAAACAATGGCGAATAATGCTGTGACCATCATGAGAGCCACACACAAATGTACAGAACATCATGTTGAAGCCTAGGAAAATACCAGAAATAAATAGAAATAACACAGATGAGAACTGGCCAGACTATAAACGTCCACAGAGCAGAGGGAGTGAAGCATTTGGAAGCCATGGGCCCACAGGTCAAATGTAGATTGTTCTAGAAGGAGCTTACAGGTAGGCTAAGGGTTGCACATGTTGGCTATGCGCTGGGTTCCTACACACGTGTCAAGCTTAGCAGACCCTGTGAAGCTGGCGTTTCAATCTCCGCTCTGCAGGTGTGGAGCATCAGAGACAAGGCTGCCAAGTATCTTCCCTCCTCACTCTGTAGAGGACCAAAAAGAGCTGGCTCTGCCTTTGCCAGGACAGCGCCACCCAGCAGTAAACTCCACAGCCCACCTGGCTCAGTGCCCTGCTGGCGCCAGAGTCGACCACACAGTTTCTGCTCCTTCCTGTTCTCTTTGTGCCCCCTTCTCGCTGCTAGACAGTGCTAAAGCCCACAGCAGTACTTGCTCATCAGAAGGATCCTGGGAACTGTACACTGGGAACTTGAGTTCGCAATCAGTCAGAGAACATGCTAACAACTGACCCGCTGACCATCATGGTAGCTCTAGGCAGCATCTTGATCTTTCTAGCATCCAGGGGAAGGTCCTTAGGAATCTACATGGCAAATGTCAGTCCTCTAACAATTCTAGACCACGCTAACGGTAGACCCATCAGCCATCATCACGGCGGCTGCAGATTAGACCCACAAGCCGCCACGGCAGCTGTGGACTCCTTCCTTGCGGGGACTGAGAAACAGACATCACTAGGAACAAATGGTAGCACAACTCTCAGGCAAGGACGTAAATAAAGAGCCAGTCAGAACATGCCGTGGGGACAGTCTCAGACGCTCGGTACCTACTCTGCTTTGTCAGGCTGGTGTCTCTTCGGGTGATGCTCAGGATGGTAGACTTGGAAGTCAGCAGTCCTGCCGATGAGAAGCTTAGACCGCTATTCTGAACACTAGGGGCATGGTAGAAGCCGAGCGGCATTTCGTGGGAAAATGACTGTGACGACTGTATTGGCACGGTGTCCAAATCTATCATCTTCGGGAAGAAGTGGACCGAAGATGGTTGTTTTGCTGGAATCAGGTTTCCAGGTTTCTCTTCTCCTCTGTGTACCAGACAACGATGAACAAAGTAAGAAAATTAAAATGCCTGCGTACAGAAAGCGCGGGGTATTACTCAGAATTCTGCTTGCTAACTATCACACATCTACCAGGAGAAGCCGGCATTCCCAAACTCTAGTGCTGGCTATGTGAATGGATGTTATTAGCCTTGTCTCGTTGTGTATTCTATCTTACATTAAAGACCAACAGATTCTCTTGTGGATGGTTTTGAAAGTTAAAATTTTATAATAATCAGTATAATGCCTGCAGTCAGGGACTTTAGGGTTTCCTTCTTAGCTTTTTAAATACATTTCTTTCAGGAGTATTTGTCTTTCTGCAAAATACCTTAATGCCTATTCACTGATATGGCCACTTCCTTGAATTCCTGCAGCTGCTAAACTAACTTTCCAATAGTGACAAAATTATGTGTGCAAAAATCCCCCATCTGTGTCTTATGGAAACCATAAATGAGGGAAGGACAATGATTTTCAAGTCCCACTGTGATGAGTGACTTCTAGGAACGTGCATCTCCTTTTGGTTTTTAAAAGAAAAGTGTTCATTAAGTCTCACACAATGATTTGAACAAAGTCCCAAAACTATAGCATAATTGCTCCACAAGCTAAATAGTATTGTCATGATTGATCTCAGGACAAGACTTATGATGGACTCTACATCAGTCCCCTTCTAGTGGTCTCAGAGAAACTGGTGGTTGTATGTGTGCGTGTGCGTGTGCGTGTGTGTGTGTGTGTGTGTGTGTGTGTATGCACACATGTGCGTGGGTTTGCTCATGTGTGCCCGTGCTTGTGAAGATTAAACAGGAACAAAAGTCCATGTGTCCTTTCATCGTTCTATAAAGCAGGGCCTGTTCAGCCATCCCATGCCATGGCTGTGTCTACAGTATTTGCTGGGAATCGGGAACTGACTTCCTTGCTTCCCAGATTACTTCTCTTTGGTCCACTCCTCAGAGCACTTACTTCATGGCTAATCTTGAGTGTAACAGGATTGGCATGGGAGAGGCCGAGGAGATCAGTGGAGCTCACACCTCTGCATGTGTCTATGAGTTTCAAGAGATGGCGAGGCGAGATGGGTCCGTCCCAGTGAATGGGGTCATCAGCTGATGGATTCATAAGGAGGGGAACTTGGGCAGGTGGGGCATGCTGGAGGAAGTGGGTCATGGGACCAGGCCCTGGGGTTTACACCCTGCTCTGACCTCCTCCCATCTCTGCTTTCCTCAGATACACCCTTCCTCCATGCCGTCATCCAGTCATGGACCCTCGAGAGCTGAGACAGCGTCCAGTCATGGACCCTCGAGAGCCGAGGCAGCGTCCAGTCATGGACCCTCGAGAGCCGAAAGGAAACCACTGCCAGTGCTTCTGCTGAGGAAATGGTTTACAGCTGTGGCAGAGCCGTGAAAATTTTATATGCTGTCCCCACAAACATTTCCGAGACTGAATTCTAGGAGTGTTTTAATGCTCATCGCGTACGTTTTGTTGTTGTTGGTGGCTGTGCTACAGTTTCGGTGTTTTGAGAATCTCACACTATAGCCCAGGGTTCCTTCCTCAGCCTCCAGTGTGCTGGGAACACACCAAACCTCCACACCTGCTACAGTCAAGCTGTTAAGATCACGGCCTTGGCCCATTCGATGGGAGCTGTGAAATCTCACCCAGGATTTCATGGCCGAGTTCTGTCCTGGAGACTTTGTACTGCTCAGGGGCCAGGGACTTAGAGAACACAATAGCTAATGCTGTGATCGCCTGCTGTATTTAGGAAACTCATGCAATTTCTAGTTCTAAACACTTCCTAAATTGTTTAATTTACTCATTGGAGGGAGGGAAGGGGAGAGAGGGGGTAGGAAGAGAGAGGGAGTGGAGGGTGGGAAAAGGAGGAAGAGGGAGGGAGGGAGATGGAGGGAGGAGGAGGGAGAGAAAGAGGTGCCGTGCATGTGTGCCTCTTATTTATGCATCTGGAGGTCAGACAGAATTTTTTTTTGTTTTTTTTCCAGACAGGGTTTCTCTGTGGCTTTGGAGGCTGTCTTGGAACTAGCTCTTGTAAACCAGGCTGGCCTCTAACTCACAGAGATCCACCTGCCTCTGCCTCCCCAGTGCTGAGATTAAAGGAATGAGCCACCAACGCCCTGCTTTGTTCCCTGGTTCTGCAGTGTAGGTTCTGGGGTCAAACCCAAGTCCCCAGGCTTGAAAGACAAACACTCTCGCCTTCTGAGCCGTCTCACACCCTCTCCCCGGTAGTTTGTAAACCCTGAGGTCTGCGTTTCGCCAGTATCCCTCTAAAGCAGACCCTGCTTGCCCCATTCATGCCAGCCTTACATCTCTTCCTTCTGCATTTCAGGCTCCTGCTTAATGATTTCGGTGTCGCCGGTCAGGGCCTCCAGAGAGTCCTTCACCTCAGTCAGCAGGGACATCTGTTTTCTTTCCTAGGTAACAGACCATGGTGTCAGGCAGTGACCACAGCTGACCTTCAAGGAAGACTTTCTTTTTAAAGTGACCTCACCTGCTAATCCAACTATCTTCGTTCGGTTCATCAAATTTAATGATTTCTTTGCCACACTGTCATTAAAAAGAAATTTCTTCTGCAAAATGTAAGTGTCAGCATTGCCAATGTTTATATTGGCTAAGAATCTGAGACAAACTCACATTGGGACCATAGAGGGCAGTTCAGAGGGTGGGGTGCCTGTAACCCAGGAAAGCAGCCTTTATGACAACAACCTCACATCTGGACATCACTGCCTCTTAGAACCATGAGCAAATGTCTCCATGGTGGCAGAGCCTCCAGCTCTTCACACCTGCCCTGAAACACCTGCCCTGAAGTTTGTGGACCTTAAATAGTCCACAAACTAAGAGTCATGTCTCCCCGAGACACTGAAATGCGTAATGTCCTGCTGTGGGGTTCTGAGGACCTAGGTCTGTGTATGAATGTTGAAGAGAATCTATTACAACTCTTGTTTCTTCTGCTATCCTCTTCTCTTCTTTCTCCCTCTCTCTGACAAAGACTTTGACCGACAAAAACCATCTGGGACAGGAATAGAAAACACGTACATTTTAATACACAAAGCAGTCTCTTGGTGGGGGATAAGCATGGCCAGGTAACAACCAGCATCCTTCTCGTTACACCAAGATCACGCGTGAAGAAAATCCCACCTAGTTTCATGTCTACTCTGTGTTGGACATCCATACTTTGTGCTCCATGACAGACAATGGTGGCAGGAGAATATGATGACCATATGAAGTTACAAGGCTTCTATACATTAGTATGATATATGAGTGAAGGGATGGGTGAATTCACTCAGAAATAATGGGCATCTACCATGTGACTGTGTCGAGGTGCTACTAAAGAGTAATACTTAGTTCCCTCGGATGATCACACATCCTGCAATTTAGACTTGAATATGCTCCTCATCTGTGATGTGATGAGGCAATATTTAATGCAAAACGTAATTGGTAAAATAATTGTAAGTAAGTTGAAGAAGGAAGCTAGAGGGCAGTAACATTTAGTTACATTTTCTCCATCTCAAAGATGCACAAAAAAATGAAAGACCTAGAGACTGATATTGGGGTTCAAGCTTCAGGTTGAAGATCAGAAAAGCAAAGCAGCCAGGCACTAGCTCTTACTCTACCTCAGACTGAATGCGATCCTGGCTCCACCAAACCTCAGACTGTAACCTCTCCTTGGCATGGCTGGAGAATGCTGAGACTTCAGTGTCTTCCTATCCTCAGTGTGGCTGGAGAATGCTGAGACTTCAGTGTCTTCCTATCCTCAGTGTGGCTGGAGAATGAATGCCCGATACTGACCACTGAAGACCCTGCTCCTGTCTTTTATGCCCCTCTAGTGCTGGGGTTAAAGGCGTGTGATCCCAGGTGCTGAGGTCAACTTTGTGTGAGCTGTTTCTCTTTAGGACTGGATCACTCTGTGTAGATCTGGGTGACCTTGGACTCACAGAGATCTGTCTACCTCTTAATCCTGAGTCCTGGGATTAATGGTGTGTACCACCACTGCCCGATCTCTACAGCTTGAGGCTGACTTTGCCTTCTGAATCCTAAGGCGAGTTTTAATAAGTCACAAGTAATATATCATCACAACACTTCCCCGTAAACACCATGGGCCTATTATGTAGCCATCTTCTTGGGAGGTTCTTGGGAGGAGTTGGAAGCGACCTTGTCATTTCCTTGTTTCTGACCTCCCCCAGTACGTGTGATTTCTCAGCTGTCACATGCCCTCATGGGGTCACTGCAGCTTCATTTATCCTATCAGTGGTTCTGTTCATGTTTCCACAGTTCTAGGGAAGATTTTATCAGCTGAGACGAGCTTCTGAAAGCTTGAAATGGTTCCTCATCTGCTCCAATGCAGTGGACTTGCCTTACCCCCTTGCCTAAGTTACGGCAACAAAAACCCACTTCCTCCTTTGCTGCTGGGTGGGTGAACCCAGTGTTTTAAACCAAGGACAAAGTGGGCCACAAAGAGCATTTTGTATGAGAGATGAGAAAGCACGGGTATAGGGGCTAAGATTCACGTGTGTGTGTGTGTGTGTGTGTGTGTGTGTGTGTGTGTGTGTGTGTGTGTGTGTAGGGGGTGGCTTTTACTGGACAGTAGCCAGAAATACTAGACCCATTTTAACCTGACATAATCTATCTTGGCAAAGGATTTGCCTACACACCACCTGTTATGCCAGATTGTCATACTTGTGGAAAATAAACGATTATTGCTTGAGTTTGGACTCTGGCTCCACACTACATATCTAGTTTTCCATACCTTTCATGCACACCCAATCCCATGGGAAATAACCCTCGGCTATCGAGAGGGTTTCTCACTGCTTTGCAACAGGGAGGACTCATCAGTTGTGGAGACTCCCAAGTCTCGCCATTGCCACCGTCTCTATCTCATGAAGGACAGGACCAAGAAGGATCTGGGAAGACGATACCCTGCCGTGCGCCCAGGTGATCATCTGAGCCTGGGCTTGTCCCCATAGCTCTGCAAGGTGGGAGCATCCCTTCTCCAAGTGAGGACACAGACAGTGACCTAGGTGAACCTTGTGCAAAGGCACTGGCCAGTGGGTGAAATCGGAGTTGGTCTTCCGTTTGCTCTGAAGTTTCGTCACTGCTCTCATTCCCCATCTGGCTCTTGTCTGACGCATCCCTGGATCCTTGGGTGGTGATGGGTGCAAACTCTGCCCACTCCCGAGCCATTCCTACCCTGCCGCTTTCTTCCCTGCTCTGTCATTCTTTCCTCACGGCTTTCGGTTATCTGAGGACAGCCCCATGGTGAAAGATTCCAGAACTTGGTACGGGGAATTGAAGCCCTGTAGAGTATATGCTGAATAAAATAGATGAAAGCTGAGTTTCACTTGTAATACTAGAATTTGGGATGCAGAGGCAGGAGGATCACCATGAGTTCAAGGTCCGCTTGGTCTGTACGGAGAGTACTAGGCAAGGTCTAAACAGAGAGGCCTTGAGTCAAAACCGAAAGAATGTTTCCTGCCTTATGTTTTTTATCCTAATGAAGCAAAAATTAAATGTGGCAAAATTCCATTTCTATTTAAATACTAAGCAAACATTTACATATGCACAATTGTGAAAGCACTGACAAGAACAAGGATCTGGTTTCATATGTTAAAGTCCTCAGTTGCCACATGTGGAGAGTGTTTGCACAGGGTGGGGGCGGGGCTTATTAAACTGTTGATATAAATAAGATGTCTTGTGTGGAGGAGGGCTTTCCCTTCCCTCTCCAGCTGTGGGCAACAGGAAATTGAGGACTGTGACATAAAGTACTATGGCGTGTGCCGTTACCTCAGACTCACTCAGAGTTTGGCGTGTAGTTTACTGTCTGCACATGCACATTATGGACCCCCATTGGGAAGTGTGTTACCGGTCAGGGGTGTACAGGGCCCCTTCATTCCTTCGCTGCCCACATGGGACTCAGCCTCAAGTGCGGGTGCTATTGCGTCTCAGTCAACAGCAAATGAGGTGCTGTCTGAGGTGGTTACGGGGGGCCATGGAGCCATCTGCTGGGAGCGTGAGGTTTCAGGCGGTTTGTGCAAACCTTGTTCACAGACCCTGGACTGGAGGAGTCGGGAGGTTATCAGAAGCCTGTATTCAAGGCTCCGGGTACAGATTTAGGAGTGGATGGAGCCCAGGTAAGCCCCAGTGGAGGCACTGGCAGGCAGTGAGTGAGGCTTAGCGTGCCCTGCAATGGAGAGACTAGGACAAACGATGACGACACTGAAGAGCCCCGCCCTTCACAAGAAAAGCACACTTCTACGCTTCACGGTCACAGGAAGGAGACAGGGCTGGGCGACAGCTGGCAGTGCACTTACGAGGACCTGAGTCGGACCCTCAGAACCTACGCGAACCCCAGCTTCTTGTTTGGTTGCAGCGACGGGGAAGTAACCCAGCAAACCTGTTTTGTTCTCTCCCCTGCGGAGCCCGTGCTGCTCCATCACACCCGTCTGTAACTGCCTTCGACCTTTCCATGCTCCCACCCAACGAACCTGCGCGGTTTCAGCAGACGCCTCTGGCTTCCCCACCTGTGTCTCAACACTGCCGGTTCCCACCGGTGCAAACACCCTTCTCTGCTTATTCCTACCTTAGAAATGGGTAGACAAAACCAAGTCTTCATTAAATCCCAGCCCAGCTTCCACATCACAGAGCCGAGCGACTGCCCACTTTACAGAGGGCTAAATAATGTGAGCAGTGACTTGGCATGGCGGTTCCTGTTTAATTATTAATATCAGTACCAGCATCGCCTGTCTTCCCCACACACTGCTGGTTCTCCCAAAGCAGACAGGACTCACTCCAGTTTCCCACCCCGGGCGGCACCAGCTTCGGTGGTCCACACAACTTGTTTACACGCCCTTCACCCCGTCATGGTGATCCTAAGCTCGCACAACACCTTGGGATGTGTTCCTTCCCATGCCTGGAGCAGACACACTGTATTTGCTGAAGGAAAACCATGCTCTGCCCGGTAGTAATTATAGCTTTATCACAATCCCACTCACAAATTGTATCTTGGCGGAGTTACAAGTTAGGAAATCCTATGATGACAGAGTGAGCCGCTGTCTGGAGTATCACCTGCCCCTTCCCAAGAGCGGCCGGCAGAGGCTTGGAGGGGGCAACAGGTGGCTCAGAAGCAAGGCAGAAGGGCTGGTCTCCTGGCAACGGCATCAGTTCTGTGGAGAATTTCTTGCATAGCTTTGGCCATGTGTTGTGCTAGCGTGTGTGTGTGCGTGTGTGTGTGTGTGTGTGTGTTTAGGGTGCCATACTTGTCCACACAACTGTATATGCCCACATGTGTGTGCATGTGTGTATGTGTGTGTGTGCATGTGTGTGCATGTGTGTATGTGTGTGTGTGTGTGTGCAGGTTCAGGGTGGCATACTTGTCCACAGAACTGCATATGCGCATGTGTGCTTTCCTATGTGGAGGTCCGGGACCAATCTCAAGGGTCATACCTCAGGTACCACACACATCTTTACTTTCGATAACCCAGTGGTCCCTGGCATTACAAGTGTGTGTTAACACACCCAGCTTTTCTCCTTGCGTTCTGGGGATCTGACTTGTGTCTCCTGCTTGCACAACAGGTACTTGACTGAACCATGCCCCCGCTCTGTGAGTACTTCATTGACTGAACCATCCCCATCTACATGGGAAAAGAGGGTCTCAAACGGGAGGTTGGCAGAGGATCGTGACATAAAGCTAGGAACCTCGACTCTCCTCAAGAGACTGCATTTGTCAGTGTAGCTCTAGGAGAGAGAAAAGACATGCCACCTCCCCCACATGAACCCCCTAATCCTTACCCCCCCACCTCGGGCCATTGTTCAGATAGGCATGGACCCTAAACACACCAGGAATGTGATGGATGAGAGGTCCCAGGGAGAGAACTGAGTTGAAAAGCCTTCCTTTACTGCAGCATCCAGCCCAGACCGGCAGTGACATCACGAGATGGCGCTGTCCACCTCAGAGTGGACACAGTATGCCATTCCCATCAAGCAGACAGGCCTTTGAGCAGCCTAGTGGAGAGGACAGGAACTAAAACCAAGCTTCCCCGTCATTGAAACCCAACTAGGACATAACCCAGAGTCTGGGCTGGTGCCACTGTCCTGTCCCATTCGTTCAGGGTGGAGCACTTGGGGACGGAAATGGTGAATGTGGCGACGTGAGAAACAACTTGTCTCCAGTGCCTGGGACTCAGCCCTCGACCTGCTGATGCCCAGGCTTCCTGCCTCGTCCGTCTCCTGGTGTCCATGCTTAGCTGTCCTCCTGTTGCTGTCTCTCAAAGGACAACAGGCAGTGGCTCATTCGTACTCGAAGACATTTTACACTGAGGAACATGCATGTGCACACACACATGTGCACACACACATGTACACATACATGTGCACACACACACAGGAAGACTGACAAAGTGGGTTGAGATGACTGTGAACAAACCTACACGTGTTTTTTTGCCCTAGAATGAAGAGTGACACCAGAGTTGAGGACACGGTGATGCGGGTGTGGTTGGGCAGTCAGCAGGAGAGCCTACAGGACAGGAAAACAGCGACACGGGGAGGTTAGCGCGTGACCCAGCCAGCTGATGGGTGATGCGGTCCTCTCCAGGCTCCAGGGATCCTGGTCAGGAAGAGGCAACCAAGTAAAAACAGAAGGTGTGCTTAGTGCGCCTGCAGACATGGGTCCTGAGCTATCACACACCAATGCAGAACAACGTAAACGTGGATGCCATGGTGTCCGTCTCTGTGTGAAGATCCCATACCGCAGGGTGAGACCGCACTGGTTCACTCTGACAGACTGTTTGGGACAATTGTCTGCCATTGCCGGTATCCGAGTCAGTGTTGGAGTTGTGTACCTGTGTGCACATGAATGCGGACTGTCACATAACCATCGCATGACCACAGACTCCACGACTGCAAGCTAACTCTGCAGAGACATGCCAGGGCCACTCTCATCTTTACCAGTACAATGGAGTCCACACATGACAACTGCAGTCTTTCAATACATTTTATTACCTGTCAGATACGTGTGACCTATAGATTCAGCTGGGCATATAATTCCATTGATACCAAGTGGGAAGATGATGTGGGAAGTCCTGTGTGTATGTCAATAAAGCACTGTTGGCCAATAGGAATCTAGATAGGTGGGACTAGGAGTCCAGGAGGACTCTGGGAAGGAGAAACACAGAGAGTCAAGATGTAATGCCATGGGGTAGGAAGCCTAGAACTATTCTCCAGTAAGAGAAATACTTAGATTAACAATTATGGGGTAAATACTTAAGTCAGAGCTAGCTAGTAAGAAACAAGCAAGGCCAACAGCTTCATAATTAATATAGTCTCCTGTGTGTTTATTTGGGGACTACAACGTGGCAGAGCCCAGGCGAATGGCAGGTGATAAACCAAAGCGGCTACCAAGGAAAAGCTTCCCTTTACAGGAAGATCTGCCTGGCACCCTCCTTCTGTTCTCAGGGCAAATGAGAACCCGATGAGGAAGAGTCTCGGACCCATACAAGCCACCCACCCAGACCCTCATCCTCATCCTCATTGCAGAGATGTTCTCTACTTAGGCTGTGGATTTCCTGTCAAGTGTGCACGCACATGTACACACACACACACACACACACACACACTCCCGCATGTGCGCGATATCCAGAGCTCTCACTACACGGGCCAACTTCTCTTAGTCATCTTAAACATCTCCACTGGCCTGTCTGACTTCTCCATCTGGGTGTTCTGCATGATGCATTGCGCCTCAGCCCAAGCTCATTATCTCACTTCCCAAACATCCCGAGGATGCTGTCTCCATCTGTTAAGACTCTCAGTAAAAACCAACCAGGTTTCAAGCCAAGAGCTCTGGACTCTGATTCTTCTCCTTGATGGCTGCGGCCAGCTGTGTGTGCAGTCCAAACAGTCCTGTGGTGCCCTGTGCAATAGTGCCCTTGCTGACGCTTACCACGCCTTTCCTGGCCCTGCAGTGAAACGCCTCACACGGTTTCCTTCTCCAGGGCGTGTGTCCCAGTACAGCCACACACAGACAGGAGCTCTCTGATGCCCAGAGAGTGGAGGATAACTGCCCGGTGTGTCTTCCATGCTTTCTGACCTGGCGGGAGGGGCTCTGTCATCATGTCAAGCTGTTACTCTGCAGAGCCCCGTGCTCTGACCACAGAAGGTGTGCCGCCTAGTTTTAAGTCAGCTTGACACAGGCAAAAATCATCTGAGGGGATTCAGTCTCAGCTGAGAAAACGCCTCCTTAAGATGGGGCTGTAGGCAAGCCTGTAGGGAATTTTATTAATTAGTGACTGACGGGGAGGTGCCCAGCCCATGGTGGGTGGTGCCATCCCTGCTTTGGTGGTCCTGGGTTCTATAAGAAGGCAGGCTTGCACTCTGGCCATACAAGTGTGTACAGTCAGGGTTCGTTTTGATTGTTTGGTACAGTACTAAATATTTTGAATCCCATTTCTGACTATAACTATTGTTTCAAATCTATTTCTACCTACCATAATATTGTGAAATCAAGGGTATGAACTTTGTGTATCTTCATGGCTCTGGGGCCCAGAAAAATATCTGCATTCATGTGTGGCCCTTATTTGCTAAGATAGACATAATGTAAATAATCAGTTTTGTAAAAAAAGATTATACATACATACATACATTTTGTTTTTTGAAACAGGGCTTCTCTGTGTAACCGTGGCTGTCCTGGAACGGACTCCATAGATCAGGCTGACCTCAGACTTTCAGAGATCCACCTGCCTCTGCCTCCTGAGTGCTGGTATTAAAAAGATTACTTTTGTAACTGAAATATTTACCTTATAAAACTGGCCTGGTCTATGCCAAAGTCATTATTTGATGAATGAAGTTGTACCATAGATTTGGTAAGTGTAACAGGTGACTTAGGAAGGTGATTTGAGTCACTTCCTGACTTTGTTTGAAATTGGGTGGGGCGACTCTAGTCTTGGGTATCAGAAACACCGTGTAATTAAGCAGAGAGCCCTCAAACTCCTGGCTCTGGGAAGCTGTTCCCCTCCCTGAGATCTTTCTTTCTCTCTAAAGGGGGAAATGGAGGTTTAGTTTTCAGAGTTGATGTGACTGTGTGTTTAGGGGACAGCGTACCATATCCCAGAACACCACCTGCTGGCTACTGGAAGCCATCTTAAGCTGTCTGTGGCCTTTCCCATGAGAAAATCTATGGAAAGGAGGACAGGAGCTCATGCCTTGCAGCTTGGTGGAAATGCCACCATGAAGTCACTGCAGAGACTCCGTGCCCGCTAGGGTGAGCTGACCCTGTGCTGCAGACACACCCTGTGTCTAGCAGAGATTCACACGTGAACACAGAAACTCCCGTGTTTGCTCTGACACTGCCCCTGTTAAAATGCCTGGAACCCTCCTTCACCTGAGGCCCCGTCTCTCTTGCTGATGAGCTATAAAAAGCAAATGGAAAATGAATGCTGGAGATCAGGGTGAGCTACGGTCTCACAGCCCTTTCTCTGACTTTGTGAACCAGTTAGGAATAGCAACGCGGGCTTCTGGACACATTAAGGCCCCTAAATTGTAAAAATTACTAGGCCAGAAATAAATGTTCTAAGGTCTAAATATATCATTCAGCTGTATAAAAATGTAGTTTCAAGTTCAAACTCAGAATGCTATTTCAGTGGGAATAAGTTGAATTATAAAGAATTAATTAGGTTAAAACAAGAATTTAGTTTTTAATTTTCACGTGTGTGTGTGTGTGTGTGGTTGGTGTGTGTGGTGTGTGGTTGGTGTGTGTGCATGTGTTATGTGTATGTGTGTGTGCATGTGTATGCGTGTGTGTGTGTGTGTGTGTGTGTGTGTGTGTGTGTGTGTGCATGTGTACCTGGACATGCTTGCCCATAGAGGCACTGTGGAGGCCAACACTGGATGTCTTGCTCATTCACTTTCTGCCTTAGGTTTTGAGACGTCTCTCACTTAGCCTGGACCTTGCCATGTTAACTAGACAGGCTGACCAGGCTGGCCGTTTCTGTTTCTGCTTGCCTCTAAGTTCCAGGGCCTTAGCAAGGAGCCACAGCTCCAACCTTTATGTTTTATGTGGGTGCTGGGTATCCAAACTCAGGTCCTCATGCATCCATGACTGGCACCTTATCCACTGGGCCGACTCCCCTGCCTGAGCCTCCATTAGCCCCAAGTGACTCTGTCTTCTGTCTGGTCAGTTTCCATGTAAAACGACAAATGCCTGGCACAGCGGGTCCACAGACGGATGACACATTTCCTTACTGAGGATCAGGAGGGCTCGCTGCTAACCCCATTGGAACCTAACTAGGATGCCTGCCACATGCAGATCCCAGGCAAGACCTTGCTGTGGTCCCGCCTTTCCTTCCCAAGTCAGTTCGTCTGCTCCGCATTCCCTGCGGACCTGTGCAGCCCACTCTGCTGTGGGCGTCAACAGACCATGGTCAACCCAAGGTGCGAGGTTGACCTCGGGCTCACTCTGAGGTCTAGCGATGAACTCAACTGTACTGTTCAGACCTGTTCACCCACACAAAGAAAATCAACTGGAAGGGAGGATCTTTCTCAGAAGTCATTAAAGAACCAATAAGGCACTTGGACTCTGTAGCAAAGAATACTTTGCCAACTACAAGGAAATAGGTATGAACCAAAGAGATGTGTCCATGGTCCTGACGATCTGGGATCTCCCAGGGTGCACCTTTACTCTTGCCTGCGCTGGTTCTAAGCACACCTCAGGAAGTGTCTCATAAAGTACAGCACCCTACGTGTGGTTTTTCAGTGGTCCCCCTTGTCAGCGTGCTGCGAGCAGTTGTATGGGAAACAGCTGTATTTACATAATTATACCCATAGTACCTGTATTTATATCATTTAGAATGAGATCCAGTATTAAATGCTGACTTTTTAAGGGATTTACTTTACTAATTGTGTGTGCACATTGAGTGTATGTGCCTGTGGTGTTCAGAACCACTGGATCTGTTGGAGCTGGAGTAACAGGCAGCTGTGAACTATCTAAGGCATGTCCTGGGAATTGAACTTGGGACACTGCAAGAGCAGTAATCACTCTTAACAGCCAAGTAATATCTCTAGCCCTAGAATGCTAACTTTAAATGCACACCGATCTAAGACAATTCTTTCACCTAGTAAGTTAATTAAATGGTATAAGAAAATATATTTTAATCTTTAGCTCCTATGGGGACACAGATTTTATTTTTTCCTTCTTAATTTCCTTGCTTCACCAGCACTAAGTCCTACCTCATTGTTGAATATGCTATAGAGTCATCATCTCATTGTGGAATATGCTATAGAGTCATCATCTCATTGTGGAATATGCTATAGAGTCATCATCTTTTTCGTTTCCACTGACTGTCCTTACTAACTCACACCGGGTTGGCACTTTGGCCTCTGCTGGCAGAGAGAACGTCACACTGTCACACTGAGGTTCCAGGCAGGTCTGATGAAGAGGGTGGCGATGCTGGGCCCTGGTGGGGGAGTCAGTGACACTGAGAGATGAGTGGGAGCTGACTCCAGGCCCCATCAGTCCACAGGAGACCTCACCTGCGCTCTGAAGTGAGGCAGATAAGCAGGGGTGTGTCTGGGTGTGTCTGAGGAGTGATGAACCCTGCTTTCTGCTTAAGAGGGCCACTTGGGCATTGTATTGAAAACAGCCTGGAAGAGCTAGGAGCAGCGAAACACAGAGGCGGGGATGTTTGCTGCTGCAGAGAAAGAGCCACCTGGTGGTAAAGAAGGTGCCGAGACGGGGTTGGTGTCCGGGTAGACTCTCGGAGGTGCTGAGATGGGGTTGGTGTCGGGGTAGACTCTTGGAGGTGCTGAGATGGGGTTGGTCTCCGGGTAGACTCTTGGAGGTGCTGAGATGGGGTTGGTCTCCGGGTAGACTCTTGGAGGTGCTGAGATGGGGTTGGTCTCCGGGTAGACTCTTGGAGGTGCTGAGATGGGGTTGGTCTCCGGGTAGACTCCTGGAGGTGCTGAGATGGGGTTGGTCTCCGGGTAGACTCTCGGAGGTGCTGAGATGGGGTTGGTGTCGGGGTAGACTCTTGGAGGTGCTGAGATGGGGTTGGTCTCCGGGTAGACTCTTGGAGGTGCTGAGATGGGGTTGGTCTCCGGGTAGACTCTTGGAGGTGCTGAGATGGGGTTGGTCTCCGGGTAGACTCTTGGAGGTGCTGAGATGGGGTTGGTCTCCGGGTAGACTCCTGGAGGTGCTGAGATGGGGTTGGTCTCCGGGTAGACTCTCGGAGGTGCTGAGATGGGGTTGGTGTCGGGGTAGACTCTTGGAGGTGCTGAGATGGGGTTGGTCTCCGGGTAGACTCTTGGAGGTGCTGAGATGGGGTTGGTCTCCGGGTAGACTCTTGGAGGTGCTGAGATGGGGTTGGTCTCCGGGTAGACTCTTGGAGGTGCTGAGATGGGGTTGGTCTCCGGGTAGACTCCTGGAGGTGCTGAGATGGGGTTGGCCTCCGGGTAGACTCTTGGAGGTGCTGAGATGGGGTTGGTCTCCGGGTAGACTCTTGGAGGTGCTGAGATGGGGTTGGTGTCGGGGTAGACTCTCAGAGGTGCTGAGATGGGGTTGGTCTCCGGGTAGACTCTCGGAGGTGCTGAGACGGGGTTGGTCTCCGGGTAGACTATGCCAAGACGGGGTTGGTGTCCGGGTAGACTCTCGGAGGTGCTGAGACAGGGTTGGTCTCCGGGTAGACTCTCAGAGGACAGCTGCAGAATATGCTGGTAGACAGATCAAAGTGGACTTCGAGAGAAAGAGAAGCAATGATTCCAGGGATTGACTTCTAAGCAGCTGAGGAACAGAACTGCAGTTTACACACACACACACACACACACACACACACACACACACACACAGCCATTATATCTCATTCAGCTCCATTCAACCATGTAAACTGTTTTCTGTGGAACAGCACTTTTGCCTGCTCAGCCATCTTGGACTTTTGGTAAGCAAGAGTATGATATTTTGACTTTTGAGAAGTCACTTCTAATTTATACATTCCATGGACTTGGGAGTATTTTGTAAACTTAATCTGGTTTTCAACATTTGATAGCAGCTGCAATTGAAAATTCCAGGTCCCACACCCTGCCTAAGTGTAACGCTTTGGCAACGAATACAGACATTTGCACTTTGAAATGTGGTCTATCATCTGCCAAGACTGTGGCATTTAAAACCACACCCGACAGGGCTGGGGATCTCTTAGGGGTTTGAGAAACATGTAACTGTGGCTTCAAAGTTAACCTTACCATCATTATTTATGTTTCTGTCTGGACACCTGGAGCATGTATATTTCTACCATAAGCCTGGGATCTAATACTTATTCAACAAGGAGTATTTTCCTTGGCTGAAAAATGAAAATCTTGCGTTAGCTATCGACGCTAAAATATTATATCAGATTCCTAAACTTTCTTTTTAACCCAAGGAGATACTGGCTTGAACCCTTTCCAAGGGAAATGGGCTGTGTCTGTTGAAGACACTGTTGGCTCTCAGTTGAGCTGCTGGGTTTTAAAGAGTTGGACCTCGATGACCACTACAAGTTGGCAGAGACGATGGGACATGGGATGACTTGACCCCAAACACACACTCTGCCAGTTGTCCCTGGATGCTATGACTGTACGAGGCATTTGGTATCTTGGGGTCAAATGGTCTTCCCAAAAGACCGGCCCTCAGCAGACTGCCTGTCTGCTATGGGAGACGCCTTGGCAGGCTCTAAGGCCTGGCAGCACCCTTGGTCCCGCTCTGACTTGTGAGACCCCAGCCTCAGCCTGTGACCTGCAGCTGCATTCAGATGCAGGAGACGAGCCATCCCTTCCTCCCACCAAATTAAACCTTGTAAGGTAATTCTGGAATGCAGCTGGCAAAGCTAGCTCTACTGTGGTAAAGTACTTTGTAAATTTGCCAAAGTTTAATACCACCAGACCACCTAAAGTAGATTTCCAGCAGACGAGGGAGACAGCTGTGGAGCAGTTAGATGGATTGGGTTTACTTGAATGTGAAGATCTTGCCTCGATTGTATTTCTTCCATTGCCAGGGTATGCCAGCCTGGGAAGCACAGGTTGACTGGCGCAAGCCCGGGGTCTGCCCAGTGATCCCAGTTGGACCCCAGGTCAGTTGGCTCAGCGCTCTAGGTTCACACACGGAGAGGCTGAGTCCCAGACGGTGAGCTCAGTGGCCACCACCACTTGGGTATTAGAATCACACTTTATGTCTGTGTGTGACAGACAGAATATTTGGAAGAAACCCCAGTGAGTGAAGTTTCTAAGTTTCTGTTTATTTATACCTACGCTGTGTGTGCACACGCCTGCACATGCATGCAGAGAAGGCAATTCCTTGTCTCATTAGAAAGACACCTGGTGAGTGGGCTCCATTCCCTTCTACTTCTCTCTCCTTAGTCTCGCTGCCGAGTGTGCGGATTTACCTCTCTATAGACATCCGGTTGGAACAACACATGAGGACAATGACTCAGGAAGCTGAGTCAGTGACATCACGGAGGCTCAGAGGCTCTGATGAACTGGGGTATTTGAATTCACTCAAAAGCACTGTTATTTTGGGCTACTGTTACTAAATCCACCCTAATGGTTAATGTACACCTCGGGGCTGGAGAGACAGCTGGTGTTTACGAGCACTTTCTGCTCTTGGGAGGATCTGAGTTCGGTTCCCAGCCACCCACAAGGCAGCTCACACCCTCCTGTGACCAGCTCCAGGGGTCTGATATTCTCTTGTAGCCTTCTCGGCACGTGCAGACTTGCGCACACAGACAATCCTCCTAATAGCATGAATGAACGATCCTAAATGAAACAGATCTGACCGTCTAAACATCACTCTGTGTTGGAGGCTTCCTTTCTAAAGCCCAGGTTCGGGATGTCCCCACTGTTTAATGGCTCCACACTGCTCACCCTCCACAGAGAGATGCCCCTGTGGAGCGTGAGCTTCATCAGTCTGGCTTCCAACCCTCTCAGTCCTTCCGCTGCTTGGCCTGTGTGAGCTCCAGCACCACTGGACCACGTGGAATTCATGGACTCTGCTTTGTCCATTCTGCTTCTCTTTTTAAAGCATCATGCATGCCTCCTCCCCCTTTGATATCTTTCCTTCACACCGTGACCTCTGATCTCTCTGTGTGACCTGGCCCCTGCACTCTGTCTGTGTCTGGGGGGGCTCTCAGAAGCTGTCAAGTTAATTCAAACAGAACACAGGCTGCTTTGGGAGAAAGGGCCAGAGAACAAGAAAACTTGGTGAATACCAGTAAAGATATAAAAAATAGATTTGCTTTGGGGTTGAAGCGAGAGCTCAGTGGGTTAGCGGAACTCACTGCGCTTGGAGAGGACCTGGGTTCACTTTCCAACACCCACACGGTGCCTCACAACAGCCTGTAATTCCAGTTCCTGGGGATCTGACTCCCCCCATGAGCTCTTGGATGCACACACCTAACACCCAAGGCACACACACATACACATAAATAGATAATTTCTAAAAATTTGTTTACCTCTATCTAATTGGAAACATCCCTGGGTTCTTAATTGCTTTTGTCAAGCACTGTGGTCCTGGGACACTGCATCTGTGGTATTAAAACCTAAAGCTAAATTGTACCCAAAATTCCAAAAGTTCTTCTAAGGTACATATTTGGGTTCTAAATACTGAGGAGGAAAAATAATGAAAAGAGTTGAGTGACCATCACTAGGTGGGTTAGATGGGAAGCGTGGGTATATTGACGCTGACTAAACCACAGATGAATGTTCAGAAATAAGGCAGCGATGAAAAGGGGCTAAGACTGAAGCCAGACAGCAGCGGGCGGTGAGCCAAGAGCCCTCCCAATCTAGGGTTAATATCGAGGTCTGCAAACTGGGTAAAATGGGAGATGCACGTGAACGTAAATGGCTGTTATTTTGCTTTAGGTAACTCAGGTAATCCAGTGTGGATTTGGGGGACATGCAACGTTGCAGGAACAAAATAAGACAGGACACCCCAACCCTTGCCTCTGACAGCAAATCCTGGACCCTTTCACGAACTACAGAAATGATCCCTGAAAGTATAGTCTTGAATCCAGGACCCTTTATGGCAGAGTTAGTGATCAGGTTACAGAACATCAAATAAGGTGGACCAAAAAAATTAAAGTCCCCTTGCCACATAATAATCAAAACACTGATTAATTTAATACAGATTAAAGAAAGAATTTTAAGAGCTCCAAAGGAAAAAGGTCAAGCAGCATAAAAGACAGACCTATCAGAACTACACCTGACTTCTCAATGGAAACGCTAAAAGCCAGAAAGTCCCGGACAGAGATTTTATAGATACTAAAAGACCATGGATGCCAGCCCAGACTACTATAACCAATAAAACTGTCAATGGCCATAGGAGAAAACAAGATATTTCATGACAAAACCAGATTTAAACAATACCTATGCACAAATCCAGCACTACAGAAAAGTACTAGAAGGAAAAGTTCAACCCAAGGAACTCGGTTATATCCATGAAAACACAGGCAATAGATAATCTCAAAAAAGCAAAACCCAAAGAAGGGAAACACACCACCATCACCACTACCAAAACCAAAACACAACAAGAATTAACAATCACTGGTGAATAACATCTCTTAATATCAATGGACTCAATTCACGAATAAAAAGATATGAGATAACAAAATGGATACAAAACCAGGACCCATCCTTCTGCTGCATACAAGAAACACACCTCAACTTCAAAGACAGACATTACATCAGAGTATAGGCTTGGGAAAAGATTTTCCAATCAAATGGTCCTAAGAAGTAAGCAGGTGTTGCTATCCTAAAATCTAACAATATATTCAAACTAAAATTAATCAAAAGACATAGAAAAGGGCATTTCTTATTCATCACAGGAAAAATCTATCAAGATGAAGTCTCAATATTTGTAAAAGAAACATTACTTACACATGAATCACACACAAAACTCAACACATTACTAGTGGGAGACTTCAACACCCCACCCTCACCAGTGGACAGGGCTGCTGGACAGAAACTTAACAGAGAAGCAAGGGAACTAACAGAAGTTATGACTCAAATGGACTTAATAGACATCTACAGAACATTTCACCAAACACAAAAAATAATTCTCAGCACCTCATGGAACCTTAGCTAAAGTTGACCATATACTCAGCCATAAAGCAAATCTCAACAGATTTAAAAAATGGAATAACTCCTTGTATCTTATTGGATCACCAAGGATTAAAGTTAGAGTTCAACAACTACACAAACTAATGAAAGCTTACAAACTCATGGAAACTGAACAACTCTCAACTGAACCACCACTGGGTCAAGGAAGAAATAAAGAAATTAAAGACTTCCTAGAATTCAAAGAAAATGAATGCACAACGTGCCAAAACTTAAGGGACACAATGAGAGCAGTGCTAAGAGGAAAGTTCATAGCACTGAATGCCTATGTAAAGAATATGGAGAAATCTCACACAAGTGACTCAAGAGCATACCTGAAAGCTCTAGACAAAAAAAGCAAACTCACCCAGGAGGAGTAGATGGCAGGGAATAATCAAATTCTGGGCTGAAATCAGTAAAATTGAAACAAAGAGAACAATACAAAGAATCAGTGAAATAAAGAGTTAGTTCTTTGAGAAAATTGACAAGACAGACAGACAGACCCTTATCCAAACTATAACCAAAAGGCAGAGAGAGAATATCCAAATTAACAAATTCAGAAATGAAAAGCAGAGCTTAACAACAGTCACTGAGGAAATCCAGACAATCATTTGATCATACTTCAAAAACCTGTACTCCACAAAATTGGAAAATCTAAAAGAAATGCACAACTTTCTTGATATTAAAATTAAATCAAGATCGCACACACACCTTCACACACACACACCTTCACACACACTTTCACACACACACACACCTTCACACACACACACCTTCACACACACTTTCACACACACACACCTTCACACACACACACCTTCACACACACTTTCACACACACACACCTTCACACACACACCTTCACACACACACCTTCACACACCTTCACACACACTTTCACACACACACACCTTCACACACACACCTTCACACACACACTTTCACACACACACACTTTCACACACACACCTTCACACACACACCTTCACACACACACCTTCACACACACACACTTTCACACACACACACACTTCACACACACACCTTCACACACACACCTTCACACACACTTTCACACACACACACTTCACACACACACTTCACACACACACACCTTCACACACACCTTCACACACACACACCTTCACACACACACCTTCACACACACACACCTTCACACACACTTTCACACACACACCTTCACACACACCTTCACACACACACACCTTCACACACACCTTCACACACACTTTCACACACACACACACCTTCACACACACACCTTCACACACACACCTTCACACACACCTTCACACACACACACCTTCACACACACACCTTCACACACACCTTCACACACACACACACTTACACACACACACACCTTCACACACACCTTCACACACACCTTCACACACACACACCTTCACACACACACACTTCACACACACACACACCTTCACACACACCTTCACACACACACACTTTCACACACACACACACCTTCACACACACACACTTTCACACACACACACCTTCACACACACACACTTTCACACACACACACACCTTCACACACACACTTTCACACACACACACCTTCACACACACACTTTCACACACACACACCTTCACACACACTTTCACACACACCTTCACACACACACACACCTTCACACACACACCTTCACACACACACACACTTTCACACAGACACACACCTTCACACACACACCTTCACACACACACACCTTCACACACACACCTTCACACACACACACCTTCACACACACTTTCACACACACACACACCTTCACACACACCTTCACACACACACCTTCACACACACACACTTTCACACACACACACACACACTTTCACACACACACACCTTCACACACACACACCTTCACACACACTTTCACACACACACACACCTTCACACACACACCTTCACACACACACACCTTCACACACACTTTCACACACACACACACCTTCACACACACCTTCACACACACACACCTTCACACAGACACACACTTTCACACACACACACACCTTCACACACACACACACTTTCACACACACACACCTTCACACACACACTTTCACACACACACACACCTTCACACACACACCTTCACACACACACACACCAAAGCTGAACCTGCAGTAGCAGTACCTGCACACCAGCATACACATGGTGGTGATTCAGCACCTTGTGGATATGAAATTCAAGAAGATTCAATTGTCTCATAAAGCAAAGCTAATGCCTTTCATTCCAAGATATCAGCTCATGAGAAAAGAAAATTAATACTTAATTTTTGGTCTTCTTGCTTCACTTTTGCTAAAAACCAGTTAACTCTTTTATAATGGCCCTGCAGCTCTTAACACCTACTTTATATTTAGATAACAAAATGTCAGATTCCACTCCACCCATCTTCCTCTATGTGGAAACTTACCTTATTTAGTAAGTTAATAAAACTAGCACGGTTCTGGAATACACTGAGTTTCATGTCTGTGTGCTTAGTTCTGTCAGAAGACTCATACCTCACGGCTGTCAGTCTCATCACCGAGCAGCAAGGGGCTGCCCCTCAGGGGCTCACCTGAGCCTCTCAGGGGTGCACCCAACTAAAAGAGGCCCCATCCTCCTGCAAGCTGTTCTCACTCGAGGCCATGCTAACCATCCCTTCTCCTAGAGAGGGGCACGGGGACACCGCTGATTTTGTTAAGTCCCCAGGTGCTGACAGGGTGGGGGCTCTGGGAGCTGCCCCTGACAACTGCACATCATCACCCTCGGGATGGAAGCCTTCTTGTCTTCTCTTCTTTTTGTAAGATTTACTTCACTTTTAGGGGTGTGTGTGTGTGCGTGTGCATGTGTGTGCACGTGTGTGTGCGCACGTCAGTGTGTGTGTGTGCATGTGTGTGTGCTTGCTGGGTGGTCGTGAGCTACCCCAGTGTGGGTGCTACTCTTCCCTCTTTGACTCCTCTCTCCAGCCCCTCTCCTCACTCTTCCTAAGAGGCTTTTAATTGCTGATGGTTGAACGTCTATTCTTTAAGGCTTGGTCACACTGCATGGTAGACTCCAGACGTCTGGATACTTTCCGAGGCCACAGCCATGTGTTTCAACTCGGAACCTGGCTTTATTCCTACTGACTGGAATCACTCAGGAGCTGAATGCAGACTTGAAGAAGAAAACGGGAAGCAGCGGGGAGCCAGGAACCCAAACCAGCCTCAGGCTCCTCCCTCAGGGCCAAGCGCTCAGTTTCCCTTTTTGATCCATAGCTATTGACGACCCTTCTCTGAACTTGACAGCACAAGCATTCACCCTCTCATGCTGAGAAACATCTGGGCTCTTGGCTGCGCTTCACCCAACAGAACCCCACCCCACGCCAGGGGGACGCACAGAGCAGGGGAAGGGGCTGGCGGGCGTGGGCTGGCAGGCGGGCTCTGGCTCACACAGAGACCGTTTCCTCTCCCATCCTGCCAGAGCTCCTTGCTTTCCTTTTTGATACTCTCAATTAGACAACCTTTAACATTTGTGGAGAACTGATTTAATGTCACTTAATTTCATAAAAACAAAACAGATGTGTAATTCTTTTAACGCTCAAAATTCTATAAGGAACACATGTTGGATAGCTCACAAAGGAATGTTGCAAGTGTGTTTGAAAAATGAATCAGAGTTTAAAAATTTCCTTGTGAAACCGGTCAGGCACTAGCTAGCGTGCCCAGTGACTTGCACTCATGACAGGGACATTGTTTGCACACTCATGACTAAATAACACCTAGAACCAGATTAACATATTTTATATTCACATATTTATATTTGCATGTGTGTTCACATGTGTGCAACGCACACGTGTGCGTTATGTATGTAGAGGGCAGAAGACAGCCTCGAGTGCCGTTCTTCGCCGCTGCCTGCGGTCTAGGTGAGCTGGGGTCTCTCACCGACCTGAAACTTGCCCAGTAAACCTATTGGCTTCCCAGGGCCCAGAGGCTCTCGGTGACCTGAAGCTTGGCAGCCGGAAAGTCTAGTTCCCAAGCCACTACCCAGGGTAAACTCAGAGAAGACTTCTCAGGAGTGAGGATTGAAAGATTTCTCCAATAGCCTCGCACACAATCTGAGGGTCGTTTTCTTGCTTTATCCCAGGGCTCCGATTCCCTTGCTCTGTCTCTAATTCTCTTTGGTTTCAATTCTCTGCTCCAGCTCTCCCTTGCTTCTTTATTCACCCAGCTTACACACATTTTTTTTTACAGCAGGCTTGAGGAGATAAGAAAAAAAAAGTTACAAGAATTACATCTCATTTGTTACAGCACATTACTTGGGTAAATGATAAGTAGCCAAGCCATTCACCGTGGCAATGCAAGGTTCCAAGGTTTCTGATGCAAGATCGTGACCGGAGGCTGGAGGCGCAGTGCCCAGCGAGACAAGCTGCGAGACATAGGTCCTTATCAGCCGGACTTGGCAAGTGAAGAATTGGCAATAATTTTTAGGTAGCTTTGTGTTAATATCCTTGGTTAGACACCGACAACTCTGACCTTGTGTATACCTGTAGAGATGTTAACTTACAATCTACTTACAGAAACATTCAGTCTAGTTTGAGCTTGATCTGATGTAAATGAGCTAATTATGTGTGATATGAGTAAAAGGAATAAAACAGGCCTTTAAGTGTCTTACAGTCCTTGTGGGACAATAGATCTAGTTATGAAGCATATCCTCATGCACATGTATGATATCAATTATATATTATATCAAAATTATACAGCTTAATGAGATTTTATCTTCCTGACCATCCTTATGTGCCCACAAGATTGAGATGCAAACATGAGATTACATATACATACATACATACATACATATACATATGTATATGTGTGCATATGTATATACACATCCCATGAGTTTACACACTACAATGCAGGTATTGGGGCAACACCATAGCTTCTTTTGCACATGTGAAATTACAGACAGGAGCAACAGTTTCCAGAGTCAGTGGTTCCACAGGCTTTCCCCAGGTGGGATTCTCCTCCATCAGAGAATCATTCCTCTGGTGGGTTGACATCAGAACGCTATTTGTCACCTGCTGCAATCCCCACGGCCTTCGACACTGATGCGTACCAACTAAGTTAGGCTGGCTTGGCAGTGAGACCCAGGGGTCTGCCTATCTCTGTCTCTTCTCCTTGCTGGGTTACAAAAGTATTCCATCTACCTAGCTCTCTGTGTTGCTCCTTGGGTGGTTGCTGGCGTCTCCCTGACTCTTACCTTCTTCTTCTGTATCTCTGCCTGGATTTCCCACCTGGCTCCATCCTGCCTTGCCGTAGGCCAAAGCAGCTTTATTTATCAATCAATGAGAGCAACACATATTCACAGCATACAGAAAAATGTCCCACATCAGAGGAGGGATCAGGATGAGAAAACATGTTCGTACACACGGAATGCTTGACTAGGCAGGTGAGCTCATACAACCTATAGTCTTATTTTACTTTAAAATTACCTACTTCATGGTGTGTGTGTGTGTGTGTGTGTGTTGGGGAGGGTGTACACCTGTGGAGGTCAGGGGACAGCTTGAGGGACTCAGCACTCTCCTTCTACCATGTGGGTAGCAGGCTTCAGCCATTATCTGCTGAGTCATCAAGAAGCCTGTCACTGAGAGACCTACTTGTGTGATGTGTCAGCATTAGCAGTCAAGTGTTGTGCTTTAGAACTCTTACAGACATTACCTTAATGAACAAAAACTCACTGTTGAAAAGGTTCCCAGTATACGTTAGAAGAAAAAGGAATTCCATCTTGCACATGCTTACACGCGCGCCTGCACACACACACTCACACACACACCTGCACATACACACCCCTGCACAAAGCCACAGCTGTGGATAAAGCAGTTTTCATTCCATTTTCCCAAGCAAATGGTCTTGGAAAGTAAACAATTTCCTTAGCATTAAGGATTTTTTCTCTCACAAACTATGTTAAAATGCAATCTATCTCCCACAGGCCAGTTTTAATGTTTTTTCATAGTTAGTTTCCTTATTCACGGTCTCTGCCCCTAACATTACCTCTCCATGCTTTCTCTCCATTATGAGGGGTGGAACTTTAAAGTGAACATCTGACAGCAAGGGTTTCTCCTTGAAACAGCAAACTTTTGTGTGGAGACACTGGCTGTAAGTTGCTTCCCCACTGTAACCCTGACAGAACCACACACTAATGCAGAGCTCCCTCCCCTGCTCACTGCAGAGCAAAGAAAACACTGCAGCTTCTGATGTGGAGACAGCAGATTAGAACTTTTCAGTGACTGCAAAGCTTATTGTGAAAACGTGAAAACCTGCTTGAATAAAAGTTCATCCTCTTCTTAAGTGGACCAGCTTTGAAGGTTATTCTCAGGTCACACACACACCACACACACACACACACACACACCACATACACACACCACATACACACACACCACAGACACCACACACACACACACCACATACACACACACATACACACCATATACACACACACACACCACACACACCACAGACACACACAAACCACACACACACCACAGACACACACACCACACATACACACCACACATACACACCACAGACACCACACACACACACCCAACAGACACACACCACAGACACACACCACACATACACACCACAGACACCACACACACATACACACACCCAACAGACACCACACACACACAAATACACACCACAGACACCACAGACACACACACACACACACCACAGACACACACACCGCACATACACACCACAGACACCACACACACACACACACCACATACACACACCACAGACAGCACACACCACACATACACACCACAGACACCACACACACACACACATACCACATACACACACCACAGACAGCACACACCACACATACACACCACAGACACCACACACACACACATACCACATACACACACCACAGACAGCACACACACCACACATACCACACACACACACCACAGACACACACACCACACATACACACCACAGACACCACACACACACACACCCAACAGACACACACCACACATACACACCACAGACACCACACACACATACACACACCCAACAGACACCACACACACACAAATACACACCACAGACACCACAGACACACACACACACACCACAGACACACACACCACACATACACACCACAGACACCACACACACACACACACACCACATACACACACCACAGACAGCACACACACCACACATACCACACACACACACACCACATACACACACCACAGACAGCACACACACCACACATACACACCACAGACAGCACACATACCACACATACACACACCACACAGACATACACGCACCCAACAGACAACACACACACACAAATACACACCACAGACACACACACACCAGACACACACACCACACATACACACCACAGACACCACACACACACACACACCACATACACACACCACAGACAGCACACACACCACACATACACACCACAGACACCACACACACACACACACCACATACACACACCACAGACAGCACACACACCACACATACACACCACAGACAGCACACACACCACAGACACCACAGACACACCACAGACAGCACACACACCACACATACACACCACAGACAGCACCCACACCACAGACACCACAGACACACACCACAGACAGCACACACACCACACATACACACCACAGACACCACAGACACACACACACACCACATACACACACCCAACAGACAACACACACCACACATACACACCACAGACACCACACACACACACACACCACAGACACACACACCACACATACATACCACATACACACACCACAGACACACACACACACACCACATACACACACCACAGACAGCACACACACCACACATACACACCACAGACAGCACCCACACCACAGACACCACAGACACACACCACAGACAGCACACACACCACACATACACACCACAGACACCACAGACAGCACCCACACCACAGACACCACAGACACACACCACAGACAACACACACACACAAATACACACCACAGACACCACAGACACACACACACCACAGACACACACACCACACATACACACCACATACACACACCACAGACAGCACACACACCACACATACACACCACAGACACCACACACACACACACACCACATACACACACCACAGACAGCACACACACCACACATACACACCACACACACACACCACAGACACCACAGACACACACACACACACCACATACACACATCACAGACAGCACACACACCACACATACCACACACACACCACATACACACACCACAGACAGCACACACACACCACATACACACCACAGACACCACACACACACACACCATATACACACACCACAGATACCACACACACACACCACAGATACCACACACACACACCACACATACCACACACACACCACACATACACACCACAGACACCACACACACACAAATATATACCACAGACACACACACACCACAGACACACACACCACACATACACACCACAGACACCACAAACACACACACACCACATACACACACCACAGACAGCACACACCACACATACACACCACAGACACCACAGACACACACACACACACACCACATACACACACCACAGACAGCACATACCACACATACACACCACATACACACCACAGACAGCACACACACCACACATACACACCAGACACCACACACACACACACACACACCACATACACACACCACAGACAGCACACACACCACACATACACACCACAGACAGCACACACACCACAGACACCACAGACACACCACAGACAGCACACACACCACACATACACACCACAGACACCACAGACACACACACCACAGACACCACAGACACACACCACAGACAGCACACACACCACACATACACACCACAGACACCACAGACACACACACACACCACATACACACACCCAACAGACAACACACACACACAAATACACACCACAGACACCACAGACACACACACACCACAGACACACACACCACACATACACACCACATACACACACCACAGACACCACACACACACACCACATACACACACCACAGACAGCACACACACCACACATACACACCACAGACACCACACACACACACACCACATACACACCACAGACACCACACACACACACACACCACATACACACACCACAGACAGCACACACACCACACATACACACCACACACACACATCACAGACACCACACACACACACACCACATACACACACCACAGACAGCACACACACCACACACACACACCACATACACACCACAGACACCACACACACACACACCCAACAGACACCACACACACAAATACACACCACAGACACACACACATACACCACAGACACACACACCACACATACACACCACAGATACCACAAACACACACACACACACCACATACACACACCACAGACAGCACACACCACACATACACACCATAGACACCACACACACATACACTCACCACATACACACACCCAACAGACAACACACACACACAAATACACACCACAGACACCACAGACACACACACCACACATACACACCACAGACACCACAGACACACACACACACATCACATACACACACCACAGACAGCACACACACCACACATACACACCACAGACACCACACACACATACACACACCCAACAGACACCACACACACACAAATACACACCACAGACACCACACATACACCACACACACCACACACACATACACAGACATTCACACATGTACACATACACACACATGTACACATATGTGCACACACACATATACACACACCACACACCATACACACACAAATACATACCACAGACACCACACACACACTATACCACACAGGTGTACACACACACACACACACTATACCACACACGTGTACACACACACACACACACACACACACACACGAGGGGTTTTGAATAAAGGGCTAAGGCTCTTGCATGGAAACATTCTGGCTAGTCCCATGATGTGACAGGTGTTCATGTGAGAGGACAGAGGAAGATTAAAGATTGGCAGGAGAGTAGGAGGGATGGTGGGAGCTGTGACAATGACATCAGCTTGTCTAGGTTTGGAATCACCTGGGGGGGCTGACAGGGCACACCCCTGAGGGCATCTATAAGGACACTTCCAGGGATAAAAACGGAAATATCTTTAAAAGCCACGTTTGCCCCGGACACCAGAGGAGTCAATCATGAAAGAAGGCTAAGGCTAGAGAATTTCTTCCACCTGTGCTGTGAGTGTGTCCTGTAAACTTGGAACCCACTTACGTGGGTGTGGCACGTTACAGCTAAGCTAACATTCAGAACCCAGACTAGAACAAGGGGTTGGGGGAGAAAAACCAAGCAGGGGTCTCTCTAGTGCCTAGAGACCACTTGGAAAGGACTTGGCAGTTTGAGTTTGGAAAGGCTTCACCATCACAGCATCACACACCAGGGGGCTACACAGCTCTCTGCAGGCTCCAAGACCAGACATCATCAGGGTCGGTTTCTCCCATGCGCCTGTCCTCTGGCTTCTCCTTCTGTCTGTGCCCGGCTTTGCTCCTCTTCAAGGACATGGGTCACACTGCTGAGGCCCACACGGATGTCTTCATCTGACGGTAAACCACCACTGCCAAGGTCCTGTCTCTGCGGTCATATTCTGAGGAGCTGAATTTGGAACCCAGCATGAGGATCAGGAGGTGAGAGTGCCTTAGCCCAGAGAGTCCGCTGGGTTAGGCAGAAGCCTCCAGAGGAGCACACCATGTTACAAAACGGAACTTTCTGGATTGGCTCACACGATGAGTGGTTATCCAGCCATGGCCATCTGCAAGCTGGGGAGGCAGGGACCAGGCATCCACCCCAGAGCAGGGCAACTCAGCAGTGCCAGGCAGACCTGAAGACCGAGGAACCCCTGGAGAGGGGCGGTGCTGACTCTATCCTGAAAGGCTGAAGACGCATGCACGCCGCGGTTGGGTGCAGGTGGGGAGACGTGGAGAGCCACCCAGGAAACATCAGGCCTTGTGGACGCACTCCGGCTTCTCCCCACTGGGCTTTGTCACCTGTGCTGCACGCCCATTCCAGGTGCCATTTGGTCCCCACCCGGGGTAGGTCCTCCCCCCAGTCACCGCCCCACAACATCCGCCCCTCTGGAAATAAGCGCAGAGAGCGGGTGCAGGCCTCAGTGCAGGCCTCTTTAATCGTTGACAAGAGAGCACCAGAGAGGGATGAGGAGGGAGAGGGTGAGTCCTCCACCGCCAGACACAGAGAGAAAAAGTTCCCGAGGTCACTGGGGAGATGTGCTGGCCACAGTCCGGTGGTGTGATTCTGTCAAACCCGTGAACACGATACCTGGTACATAAATAGGGCCGAGCCCGTGAGTTAGGAGTCACTGGAAGAAACTCCTTCCAGTCCTGGAATCAGAGCCAACAAAAGCTGCAAAGATTCTGGGCAAGGTCAGGAGAGAACCCTGGAGAATCACAGGCCTTGCAGCTGTTAGAAAGAGGATTCTGTGGTCTCTGCCCGGGGGTGGAGGGGTGGGGGCGAACACGCCAAGAATCTCTCTCAAAATGCTCACTCAAACTACAGTGATCAGACATTCTGCAATCTGCAAATCAGAGAGGTTAAAAAAAAAGACTCTTAGAATTGCCAAACCATTTCTGAATGCTAGAGGTTTAGTTAAGAAAATGTTTTACAACAACATGAGTCTTTAACAACTAAAGTCGTCAGTGTGGGCTTTAAAAATTAGGTGAATTTTATCTCAAATTATTTTAACACAGACCACCTCAAGTTAGCAAGATATAGAATGCAGTCAATTATTTAACAAATTAGAAACTTTAAAACATCATTTATCTACTCTGTGTGTGTGCACACTTGGGCCACAGAGCACATGTGGAGGTCAGAAGACAACTGTCAGGAGTTGATCCTCTTCTTCTGTCACGTGGGTTCAGGGGTGGGGCTCAGGCTTGGTGCCTTTCCTTGCTGAGCCATCTCTCCAGCAAACAGTATTTATTTAAGTGGTGTGTACCACACACTAGGCACCTCTCCATATCTAGCACAGTCCCTCTCCTCACAAAGGTTCCTTTAGTAGGGGAGAGAGACCACACACATACACACACACACACACACACACACACACACACGTATACACGCACACACGCACGTGAAATGGTGACAAATTCTACACAGTAAATACACGAATCAGGAAAGGGGAAATCAGGACCAATGCCATACTGTCATATGTCATATGTCAACAGAGGGCTCTCTGTGTCATATCTATACAATAATGCACAAGAACATGTAATCTTCACGAGGCCAGACCTGAGCTCAGTCCTGCTTCATCGCACCCTAATAACACACCAGGGGGAAACTGAGGCCCGAAGAGGCGAAGTCGCTCGCACAGGAGCTGGTGTGTGAGCCTTGATTCCTCCTGCCGCTATTAATATCCACTTCAATAATTCAAGTGGAGACTCTGCTGGGCAGACGCTTGCTGCTTATTCATTTTTAATGAACAGAGCGGGGCGGTGGGTGAATTCAGCAGAACTCCGAGCTCCTATGCCTTCGATCCCATCTGCCTCTTGGTTCTGAGGCGCTACACAAACCAGGGGTTTAGCTGACATGAGCCAACCTCAGAGGGCAGGTGTCTGTCCACAGAGCAGACCAGGGGCGCATGAGATCTCGTGGCTAGCGCACGGTCTGTCTGCTACTAGAAGGGACGGCACGGGGTGGTAAGAGGGAGGAGCTCCCTGACACAGGCGCAGACTTCTCAAGCCCTTTTCTAGATTCAAGAGTGGGAACTGGGAATCGGGGAGTGACGCAGTGAGCCAGTAAGAACTGGGCAGCACTGTGGGCTATCCTAGCTGGGAGAGGACGACACCAGGGAAGGCTGCTTCTCCTCTCTTACTAAAGGGGCTTTCAGAGCTAGCAAATGCCAAGCAGCACTAGAGTGACGCAAATAAAATGGCTACAGGTCCACACACTGTACATGTATAACGGCCCACAGCACGCGGCCCACAGTTGATATACACAATAGCACACGGCCCACAGTTGATGTCACAACAGCACACAGCACACGGCCCACAGTTGATGTCACAACAGCACATAGCACACGGCCAACAGTGGACATGCACAGTGGCCCCAACAGCTGTGGGTGTGGTGACTGCCCCCATGTGACAGGCTCAAAGGACACACACTAAACCCTTCCCACTTGAGTTGCTCTTTCCGTCCTACCATTACCACAGTTTAAAAGTTGTCTTCAATAGCCCTGCTTGTCAGGGACGCACCCAAGTCAGACATTTTCATTGATTTCAGCTGAGCCTGTCTATTAGAGGCACCAGGGGAGCATTTAATAACTCTAAGTGAACCCTTGGGGATCCCGACTGAGTGGTCTTGACTGAAGTGGGCACCAGTGTTCACACAGCCACTCCCCCAGGTGATCAGATGCACGGCTGTAGGTGGGAATCCCTGGCATAGCGAAGAGAAGCGTGATGGTCAAACTGGGGAGTCTTACACGCTCAGCACCATCGATAATACGTGCACTCCTACAGTTTCAAGAACTTTCTCCCTTAAAATGCACACTGCTCTTTGGGTGGGCACAACTTCAACTCCTCATTATCCCAAGCTAAGGCCGTAGGGAGGGGCCAGCACCAGAGCCCTGGGCTGGAGAGAGAGGCCATATGGGAATCCAAGAGGCCAGGCTTGAAGATGAAGCCAAGAATCTGTTCTTTAATGGGGTAAAAATCACTTGATATCAATCCAATCATTTATCTTTGTGATTCAATAATCATCTTTAAGATGAAGCCAACTGCTGAAATGGAGTGACGGTGCCCCGGGTAAATGTCAAGGTCCCACTTTACGCCTTATCGTGGGACACTATCCTCCAGGCAGGACTCGGCTGTCATCTCCTTGAATTCCAGCAACAGTGATGGCCTACTTGAGGGCCACACGAGATTGGGCCCAGCTAGCTTCCGTCAGGGATGGGGGTGGGGCTTGTGAAGCTCTGCCCCTCCCTAAGTGGCTAACTGACATAAAGGCTCATAAGCTGCCATGCTCCCGGAAGTAACCCTAATTAAACCACTGTTTCTCCAAGGTGGAATTGCTTCTGCCGTTTGTTCTCGGGGCCCAGCTGAGGTGGAGCAGACATCTGTTCACTCACCCCACCCAGGAAAAGTTCAAACAGGGGCTGGGAAGCAGAAAGACAGAGATCATGTTTGGGTAAAGCAACAATTCTATGTTGATGCAGCCACAGCAACCAAGTCCAGTACCTAAAACCTGGTCATCACTTTACAAATGAGGAAAATTCACCAGTCAACTTCAGTATCATGAAATGATGTGTCCCAAATAGAAAACAAGCTTGTGATTGATCAAGTCTGTGGTACAAGTCTGGGAACCTTCAGAGTGGCTACACTGTGTTTGCTGAGCCAGTAGAATTTATGTTAATTCCTAATTCTTTTGTTATTAAACACAAAACATGCTTGCAATGTGAGCACCAGATCTCCAGCACCCACACCAATCTAGCACAGCACTCTATGCCTGTAACCAGGATGGCGGTGGGAGAAAGGGATATGGGGAATGGGGTGGGCAGGAGGAACCTAGGTTTGTTGGCTAGCCAGCCTGGCCTAATAGGTTAGCTTTAGGTTCACTGAGAGACCTTGCCCTCAAAACAGAAAGTAAGGAATGCTACAGGAAGACACCAACATTGACTTACAGTCTTCCCACATGTGCACATGGGCAAGCGTGTGAACACACACACACACACACACACACACACACACACACACACACACACACACACGCCAACCTTCCAACATCTTACTCCAAAGGCCCATGGTCTAATGAGAGAGGTGCATTCTGAGACCCGAATCACTTGTAATTTTGTCCTTGTAAGACTAGGCCAGTTGCTGCAATGGCCTCTTGATGTAATCAGGAACTGCACTCCTAATGAGGGAGTGGCGTGTGACTGTCTCGCAGAGGTGGCCTTTTCATAAGCAGGGTGAGAATGGGAACAGCACAGATGTGTAGACACTGACAACACCGTTTGCCATCGTCACCGGGTATCACACACTGTACGCGGCCACACCCAGGAGAACACCCTCAACACACACCGTGATTCTCACAGCTGCTTCTTTGCTAGAAGGAGGTGGATGTCTATTTCCGAAGTAAAAGCTTCATTTATTTGGTGTTTGATGGTGTGGAGGAAATGCTCCGTTTCCTGGCGCCACCAAGCAACCCCCTTGAGCCGCTGCAGAGCCTGGCCCTCTGCCGGCCTCGGGGGACACAAGCCAGGCTCTCTCATTTCTTTAGAACGATGTCTTTTCTTTGTGCTGAAGCCTGGCGCAGCACCTTCAGGGGCCCTGGACTGTAGTGCGTGTGCCAAGGACACACGGGGTGGTATATTGAAGCCAAACGGTGAAGGCTGCAGGTCTCCTCCCTCACTGTACAGTTTACATGAACTTTATATATGTTACACACACACACACACGTGTGTACATATGTTCATCCGCATTGTGTCATCACTACACACACGTATGTGTACATCGTGAGTCTTACTATCTCCTCCCAGTAGTATATATATTACATACACACACGTGTGTACATATGTTCATCCGCATTGTGTCATCGCTACACACACACGTATGTGTGCATCGTGAGTCTTAGTAACTCCTCCCAGTAGACCCATCTCCCCAGCTACAGATGGACGGAAGCTGGGCTTCTACAGCTTGAGTAACTAACTCTGGCCAGCTGGGAGGTTCAAGGTCAGGAGAGCTGACTTCAGAGGCCAGGTTCTGAGATGCTGTCTGCCACTGCCCCTCATCTGCTCGTCAGCCACAGCTCTGTAAGGCATGACAGCAAATGCACAGTGTTGGATGACACCCACGACCCCGTAGCACCCCAAACGCTCAGGGTTAGCACCTCTGAATCTGCTGTGATGTCTCAACCAACAACACAGAAACCCACAGCCTGCCTCTGCGAGGTTCAGGCAGCGACCTCGGGGTCCGGGTACAGCGCCAGCCCTCTAGGACTCCTTTCCTTACAGAGCCCGTGAGTTTAGCAACAGTGAGCATCTGGTCATAATGAAGGCGGCAGGAGAAGAGGAAGAGGATGGATGCTGAAAGAGAAAGCATTGCTCATTGGGAGAGCAAACCTTGCATCAAAAAAACCTATTGCTTTTGGTTTGTGTGCTCGTTTGCCTGTCACAATCTATGGAGATGTCACTGACTCCAGTATGGAAACTGGGTTAGAACCCAGTAAGCCTGGAGGTGTCACTGTTGTTAAGCACAGCAGTGTGGGAAACATTGGAAACATCCAGACAGTCTAATGAAAACGTTGGACAGCCAGACCACAGACTCGGCTCCGAGTGGACAGAGCCTAGAATTGGTCCCTTGTCTTTGTGACTTTTCTGTTGGTGTTATAAAAGTGACCCGAGAGAAGTAACTTAAGGAGGGCTCACTGTGGCTCATGGCTCACAGCACCGCCTGTCACTGCGGGGAGAAAGTCGGCAGAAGCCCGAGGCAGCTGGTGGCACTGTGTCCTCAGTCAGGAACGAGTAAGTACACTCACCTCATACCCTCCTGTGTACACTGCAGAGCCCCACCCAGGGAATGACGCCAGCGTACAGAGGGCGGGTCTTCCCACTTTAACTAATTTCATCTAAATAATTCAGATGGGGGCAACCAGAGGCTAATCCATCCTAGAGAGCCCCATATGTGTGTCCAGAAGCATGCCTTCTAGGGAATTCTAGATTTTAACATTCACTAAAAAAAAAAAAAAAAAATCCTGAACTGGAAAGACAAAACATCACACCACCAGTGGGGTTTGTCCTAGCTGGGGCCCCCATTGCCGTGATGATAGCCTGCTGTGGGAACTCATTCAGCAAACAGTCTTTGCATACACATCCCTTTGGGGCAGAGTCTCAGGTACTACAGATGGACTGGGTGGAGGCACTGGCTTTCTCGGGTGGCGGTCAGAGCAGTACCCAGCACGTCCAGGGGCAGGAGACCAGGGCGGCCTTTTACCTTCACGAGTGTTCCCCAAATAAACATCTGGCATTCTTTTATCCAGGCATTTGTGAACTCCTTTGCAACTTGGAAGGAAAGGGTTTTTTTCAGCTTTTACTTCCAGATGGCAGGGAAGTCAGAACAGGAACTCAAGATAAGAGCCCGGAGCCAGGAACTGATGCAGGGGCCATAGAGGGGAGGGGCAATAGAGGGGAGGGGCGATAGAGGGGAGGGGCGATAGAGGGGAGGGGCGATAGAGGGGAGGGGCGATAGAGGGGAGGGGCCGTAGAGGGGAGGGGCGATAGAGGGGAGGGGCCATAGAGGGGAGGGGCCATAGAGGGAGCTGCTCACTGCTTGCTTCCCATGGCTTACTCAGCCTGCTTTCTTACAGACCCAGGACAACTTGCCCAGGGGTGGGCCCTCCCTGCCTCCCTGCCTCCCACATCAATCACTCATTAAGAAAATACCCTACAGTTCTTCCCACAGGCCAATCTTAGGGAGGCATTTTCTCAACTGTGGTTCCTACTTCTCAGATGACTCCAGCTTGTGTCAGGGTGACATAAAATCAGCCAGCGCAGGGTCCCTGGTTATCTTTTCAGAACGGATGAACTCATTACATCATTAATTTTAGAGCTAATAGAATCCTTTGAGTTTGCCATCAGTCTGTCCACACAGATATCCAATACTCTGAATGCTCCTTGGTTGCCTTTATCTTCAGAAATTCATTTATAAAGTCACCAGTGCGCCCACAGTTGTGATAGGCACCATTTTTAAAGGGTTAATTCGAGGATCAAATCAACCGCCCTTCTCCCTTATGAGAAGCAGTTAACCCGCCAAGCCTGACAGCAGACTGTTAAGTGGTCCTGGTCCAGCGTACTACTTTCCTTTCAGGAAATGAGGCCTCCGTGTGGAGTATGCGGAGTTTGGACACTATTTCTTATTATGCTGCCAGTGAGAGTCACTGCTAACCAATGATTTTCACTGACTATAGAGATGTTTCCTGTGATTATTTGGGGGCACTCTTGAATCCCACCACGTGAGCAGTGTCTTATGTCTTTGTGCTTTTCACAGAGGTCAGTGCTTACACAAGGTACACTCTGCAGTAACAAAGATCTCTACCACAGAACTACATTTAGGGGTCTGCAAATACCCCACACTGACTCCTTTCTCTGAGCTGATACAGGGAAAGTCTTACATGCTAACAGGGTCACCAGAGCTGGACTTCTTGGCCGTGTAATGTGACTTTCGAAAGCCATCTTTCCCTGTAACTAGTGCTCACCGATGACTCAGGCAGCACGTTGCTCAACTTCTCATTCGCATGCTGGCAAGAGGCATCCGTGGGGGAGGCTCTCCCTCCTTCCCTCTCTTCTTTTCCCTCTCCCCTCCCTCTCTGATGAGCTCTAAGTTAAAAAGAGCGTTTGCTGCTCCCAGGACAACCTTCCCCAGAGCTCTGTGTACAATCTGTGTTCTTTTCACAGGTCATTTTATGTAAAGATAAATGTCACCCTGCCCAGATTGTCCTTCATGAGTTGGAAGCAGAACAACCATCAAGCCAGGCCCTGGGGAAGAGTGTGCTATATGAACATGAATACGAATCAGCGAAAATATTCTTTGGAAAGACATCCTCCCGTATTACACACGGCTCATTCAATTAACTTTTCTTGGTTCCTTCTGAAGTCAGAGATGAGTTTGCTCATCCTAAGAGAACATTATTCATGAATTTCCTAAATGGGCATGTTTATTCCACAGCAATATGGTAATAACTGTTTTATTGTATATATTCATGACTATGAATTAAATGAACTTAGAAACAGCATCTTGCTTTAGTAAGTCCTTTTCTTTAAGAAAACAAGGGTATTAAAGATAAAATTTTAATGCAGTGACCAAGTTGCCTATTATTACTTTAAGTTGATCAGATATTCTTGATAAAAAAACAGTTTTCACCTATATTTCTAGCTTAGGAACAAATAGCATGGATATCATATTTCATTTAATAATTTACACTATAAATTTCAAAGAGGACTTGAGAGGCCTGGCCTTCAGTATGCTTGTAACTAACCCAAGCTACACTCCCATCTTTGAAGACTGAAGCTCCTTTTGTACATTAAAATCATTCCATTCCTGTTATCATCCTTTAATGACTCACTAGATCTTGGGTCTGGAAATAATTACTCATATGGCTTAGAGAGAAATTTCAGAAGTGATCAAGTTAAGCAGTTTGATATGGGAGATTATCCTTGATGGCACAGGTGTGTGGAGTTTATGAACTCAGAAAAGCATGAGGGACAGTTAGCAAAGGAAGATACTGAATAATTGAAACAAGACCTGAGCGGTGGAGCCCACAGTTAGGAACATTGACGACCTTCTCCAGAAGCAGAACAAGGCAAGCACAGGTTTTCTCTATGTCCGGAAGGATCCTTCCTGTTGACTTTATGCTGGTTACTTTTCTATTGCTGTGCTAAAGTGATCAAGGCGACTTAGAAAACAAAGTGTTTAGCTTGGCATATGACTTCAAAGGGTTAAACTCTACCATGGCAACACAAACAGCTGAGACATCCTGATGAGCAAGTGGGATGCAGAGAGAGCTCACTGGGAATGACACGCCTCCTCCAACAGGACCACACCTCCTAATCCTTCCAAAGCAGTTCACCGCCTGGGGACCAGGTACTCAAATACATGAGCCTATGGTGGTCAATGTCATTCAAAACACCACACATGGTTATACTGATTAGAATGCTGTGTCAAAAAAGCAAAATAAGCCAGGCGTTGGTGGTGCACTAGCACTCAGGAGGCAGAGGCAGGCAGATCTCTGTGAGTTCGAGGCCAGCCTCCAAAACAATACAGAGAAACCTTGTATTGAAGAACCAAAAAAAAAAAAAAAAAGCAAAATACTTGCATAATTTTAGGCACTGAGTTTGTAGTAATTTGCAATAAATTCACCATTGGGGGAGTTAGGCAAGGTGGCACAGGCCTACAGATCAATACTTGGGAGGGAAAGGGAGAAGGCTTGGAGTTTAAGGACAGTTTCAGCTACAGAGAAAGTTTGAGACCAGCTTGACAAATTTATGTTTTAAGAATCCCAAATACATACATACCTACATACATAAATGTACACATACATGGCATTATGCTGAAGTCTGTCTGAGTGGTGGATGAGGGGTATGGCCAGCTCTTCCCCCAGTAAAACAGCTTCAATTAATAAAAATTATGGCACAACCACCTCAGGACATACCAAAGGCAGGCAAACACATACATCAGAAAATCTCCTCTCACAAATAGCACTGGCTGTCTGGCCTTTGAAGCACTACTTACTCCCCATTGCTGTTCAGCATGGTAGAGCTCGCCTCTGAGTAGATGTGGCCAAGAATAGTTCTTGGTTTCTCCAGTCTCCTGTAGGGATGTTTTCTTTCCCCCAGGCAGGGCAGGGCACCAACGTTTCCTTATTTCCTCCCAGATCCTTGCAGAAACCCCAGACGAGTATAACTGAAAAGTGAGCAGCACCTTCCTGACACAGCCCTACACTTGTAGGATGTAACTTCTGCATCAGAACAACGGGGCAAAGTTACTGTGTCTTTGTCGGTTTCTTTCCAAACTGTTGTTAGGGTGGAGATTTCATGACAAGAGAGGCAAGAGACCCAGATCTGTCACCCCCCCACTAAGTGTCCTGTGCTTAGAGGATGCTGCCCCCATCCTCATCAGCCCTGGTCATGAGTCACGCTATGCCCCCATCAGCAGCATTGGCTGTCAGTCATGCTATGCCCCCATCAGCAGCATTGGCTGTCAGTCATGCTATGCCCCCATCATCAGCATTGGCTGTCAATCATGCTATGCCCCCATCATCAGCATTGGCTGTCAATCATGCTATGCCCCTCATCATCAGCACTGGCTGTCAATCATGCTATGCCCCTCATCATCAGCACTGGCTGTCAATCATGCTATGTCCCCATCATCAGCACTGGCTGTCAATCATGCTATGTCCCCATCAGCAGCAGCACTGGCTGCCAGTCATGCTACCACCCCCATATTCATTAGCATTGCCTGTCAATCATTTTTCTTGATAGTAGTTATTCTAGCTGGAGTGGACTCTGAAAAACAGTTTTAATTTGAATTTCTCAGATGGCTAAAGATGTATTCATTGGCTGTACTTCTTTTGAGAACTGTCTGTTCAGCTAATTATCACATTTGTTGACTGGATAATTTGTTTTCTTTGTGTTTACATTTTTAATAGTCCTTTATTTTGCTAGGATCTAGGAGAGGAGGAAGGGAGAAGAAAAGTTGGGGAAGGGATGAATAAAAACAAAATATAATGGTGTATTTGTATGGAAATGTCATAATGAAGCCCAGCACACTGTATTGCTATCAAAAAAAAAAAAAAAAAGGAGCGCCAGGTGTCAATCAAAGAGAAAGGTGATGCTGCTCCCCTCCCCCCAGTTCTAGTGTAGAGACACAAAGGTCCTGCCTCTTGAGAAAAAGATGGTAACAACAGAGAGCCTGGCATGAGTGTGTGTGTGTGTGTGTGTGTGTGTGTGTGTGTGTGCAAGTTAGCACACAATGACTCAGCAACTGCCATGTGCCAACCCCTGCTCTAGACACTGGAGATGCAGTCATCCTCAGTGCCATGGTCCCTGTAATGACACAGTGGATGCAGGGTTAGCAGTGTTTGCTGGTGCATGAAGGCTGGAGACTAGCTGGGTAAGGACTTGCACAGAGAGGCCGAAGAATCCAGTGTTTTCAAGGACATGGCTTTAATAACTAACGGGGCATGCGTTAGGCTGGGTGAACACAGAAGCCAGGGCAGGGAAGCTGAGGAAATGCAGAGTGTGGCAACGTCATGCACAGGAGCTCCAGTCAATGACGGTGTCATTGCGGGAGAGTGCTGGGCAGGAAGAAACTAGCAGCAGCCACCACGACAACAATGCTCGCTACACCTTATGACTTCCCGTGCCCTTCAGCCGTCTCAGACAGATCAAAGTGCTTGCTAATAGAGTGCAATTAAGAGTCCTAGGATGCAGCCAAACAGCTAGGGGATTATTAACGTGCTAATTGAACAATGACATGGGGCAGAGCATCTGAGCAACAGGACAATGTCAGAAGCTAGTGAAAGGAAGCTGGGTTTTGGGCTAGAACAAGCTGCTCCTAACATGGATAAGTGTCTTCGGGTTTCCTCTACTGTTGCACCTCCAAGACTCTCTGTTTCGGCTGGGATGCAGCTCCCTGCTTCACGGGGCTGTTACGCACATAAAAAGGATAATGTATGCAAACTGACTGTAAATAATAGATCATCAGTAAATATTAATCACTGCTAATTAAGGATCCAATCCCCACTGCTGCAGGGAGTTCTGATTTCACTGTGGGAAGCTTTAGTGAAGGTGTTGTAGGGACACACCATCCAGAAGGGCAAAGAATTTTCTCAGTTGGGCTTTCCTAGCTTGGGGCCACTGTTTGGTTTCATTCTGCCTTACATCTATGAGTTTGAGGTCAGAGGTCAGGTTGTTGGTTTGGTTATATGTTTCCAATAGCTACGTAAGACTGTGACTCCAAAAGAGGTGGCAAAGGTCAGTGTGACGTTGGAAGGAAGACCTGCCCTACCCGTAAGAACTGTTGTTCACACGCTGTAAGTGTTTGCAAATGAATTCTGAGGCTACTCCCTTACTCTCCATGTCTCCCACCACCCCTTAGGATCCTCTAACCTCCCGCCTGCCCCTGAGTTGTCATCTGATTATTCTGTCTACAGAGTCTGATCTTTCCTTCCAAGGTTTGCTTCTCTCTTGATGGACAGCGAATCAGGATCCATTTCTCCTTGTGGTTTTCTCAAAGCCGTTAATTCAGCAGGGCTGGGAGTTGGGGGAGGGTGTCTTCCATGCATGAGACTGGCTGTGACAACGTTTTTTGGTTTTCAGACACCCTGACTGTGACTATCAAAGGAGCCGAGGCGGACTGACTGAATGCAAAGCAAAGAACCAGGCATGTTTCAGGGAGAGGTCACTGTCAGCTGAACTGGAGACAACGTCCAATGTGGCTTCAGATACTGGGGCCCTGGGAGGTTCTGCGGTGAGAGGCATGCCTGCATTGTAGCTCAGGAACGCCAACTGCAAATGTGCTTTGCCCCAAAAACTTTCTTTCCAGAGTATCTGCACCGCAATCTTTCTTTTTCCTTAATGAATTAGTTCCTTTTATTGCACTTTAGTCTCCAAATGTTCTAATTCAAATAATCCAAGAAATTCTTTATGACCCAGTTTCTTCCATGGTGGTTGTATAACTGATTGTGGGGGTTGTGGGGAAGGCTTGGCAACAGTTAGAGACTGAGAACACAGTCTAACTCAAAAACAAACATGTAGCAAGCCTGGAGTGTTTCCGATGGTGCTCCCTGGTGCTGTGCCTGCAATGCAGCTGTGGTTCCGAGCACACATGCATGCTTTACACTGTGCATGCTGTCATGGCATGCAATGCAGCAAACACTGCAGCAGATACCTGGGCTCAGATCAAGAACTGTTGTGTGTTATGAACTGTGGTGTTGTTACTGTACTACACACAGAGTCTTCTGCTCCTACAGGAACATAACGGTTTGATCATGGGAAAGAAAGCCGTTCATATTTTTCTACCATAATTCTCAGCATTTTAAGTCCCAAATGAATGTCTCTCTGGATTGTTACAATATTTTATGATAAAAATTTTGCTTATTTGAGTTGCTGATTTGAGATTCATTTAAATAATCATTAAATGAATTGGGGTTTGGGATTAGGTCAGTATTTCCAAAAATTTTAGAAATGACCGTAAACATACTTTTTGCCATTTTGAATGGTATATTTCTCTAAAGGGGTGTTCTAGGCATTTTTAATAATTATGTATCACTATAGTGATCAGCTTTGACCAGTGGCCTCTGATATAGGCATTTGCATTATAAAACAATATGTGCTACTGTTGACTAACACATCAATGCCTGGTGTATACTTAGGGCTTACTAATGACAGTTGACACAAGCCCACATCTTTAAAAAAATCCTTTGATAATTTGAATGTCAACTGCTTGTCATACCTAATTAGATCATCATTGTCTTAATTGCACACATGTAGCTGAAAGAGAGCTCTGCTTTAGAACAAGTGTCTGCCGGGCAATTATCTTGTTCTTCCCCCATCTGTGGGTTACTGGGATCCACTCCTCCTTTGTAAGCTTCCATTTTAGCCACTGCCAGCTTTGTGAGGGTTAAGCCCAGGTAACGACAGCTAGCATCATTTGAGAGTCCAATTACACAGACCTGGGTCACAATGTTTAAATAACGGCCTTTTGCAAAGAACCAGCCCTCAGAGTGGCCGCCTCACTCCTTAATGTCCTAATGTGGTCCGCATCAGGGTTTGGTTGTCAGGGTGCATACCGAGTATTAGGAAGTTTGGTTTTGTTTGCTTCATTTTATAAATAAGATGTGAATATTCGTGGTCTGTTAATGTGTGGCAGCATGCTAAGTGAGGGACTTTTATACGGGATGTGTGTCCCACCTCCTCGTCCCCTTCCTCACTTGAAATACTAACCCTAACAAGACAATCCACACAGGGTTAAACTGTGTTTTCCGATCTCTCTGGCTCAGTTCATGGCAAACCAGACCATGAGTCCAGCTTTATCAAACCGCAAGGGTATTTTCTTTAGGACAAGGTAAGGATAAACAACATTGTTTTTTAATGGAGTCCCACACTGCCGGCCATGCAGTCCTTCAAGAACGAAATCCAGTGGTGTTTATTTCCTGGGTCTGGTGTGCTGAAGTGTAGGAGAAACTGCTGGCCAGCCTGCCCAACCGCAGTTGCCCTGCCCAAACATGACCACACGAGCATGCAGGGCAGGCGCTTCCTCCCTGAGCCAGCCTAAGGCCTGCCTCTCTGCCCAGAGACTGCTGACGAAGAGACACCTGCTGGAGACACCAATGAGGAAAGGACACACAGCAGAGTCAGCGCCTGAGCCAATGGGACCCTGAGAAGGGGTATAAATGCAGGCCTGACTTCCCGAATAAACGAGTCTGCAGCCTGCTCTGCCACTCACTGACTCCCGGTGCCTGAGTCCTTGGTGCTGCCTCTTCTCAACCTCTCCCCTGCAATACTGATGCACTATAAACTAGGGCCAGAGAGATGTTGGGTTCCTAGCCCACACATCAGGCGGCTCCCAACAGTCTCCAACTCTAGTTCTAGGGCATCTGAGGGCCCCTGCACTCATTCACATACATGTGCAACCTATAATAGAGGTCATGCGTGAAACATCTTCCATCATGCCTTGCTACAGCGATTTTCCATACAACGTGTTTCCCTGGCCCTCCACTAGGTCACTCTTCTATAGGGCAACTGCTTTCTGTGATCTCTGTGGTCTCAACGTCTTACACATGCACACTTCTCGTTTACTGATGTTTCTAACAGATGCTGGTGGTCACGATGGGTTAGACGGAGAGGTCAAGCCCTATGCAGAAAGACGAGGCCACTGAGCAGAGATCGCATAGTGCAAGGCCAGCATATCTAAACAGTTCTAAATCCAGTGTCTCTCTTCCCACAGCCCCTCATCTCTGGGGACCCTCTCCAGCTGTTTGTGATTTGCTGTTTGGCTGTCCTGACATCTTGACTCAGAGCATCCAATCTCCCTCTCACAGCCCCCCAACCCTCCCCCTGCTTTTCTCTTATCGAGCTGCTAGGACCTTTTTTCTCAGAGTCCCCTGATGTGCTGCTGGGTCTCGGGATGTCTGCAGAGCATGTCTGGTGTGGAAATGTCTGTTTTTCAGTATTTCCTGGCTCTCACAGGAGAAGGATGAGACCACAGATAGACAGGCAGAGAACGCTGTGTTTCAGAGACAGAAACCATCACAGTGCGGTCCTCCGGGTTTCATCGAATGAACGCTGTAGGCCCACAACTCATACCAATACATGTGCAAAGTTCAAAGTGAGGAGTCTGTATTTGTTATCAATAATCGCTGATCACGGAGAGTCTGTATTTGTTATCAATAATTGCTGATCGCAGAAGGACGTGAAGGGATATCTCAGACAATGTTAGGATAGATCTGTGCAGTTTGTGGTCAGCAGAGCTCGCAGCCCACCTTAGCGTGGCCGCATTGCAGCATCTGGCTATCCCCCACTGACCAATAAGAGGCCAACCCTTGTTAAACACTTTGATGTATCAAATTTATGTCATACACCTCTTTCCTGTCATTGTAACTAGTTAAATCCTGGAATTGTAAAACCCTGAATGAAAAATTATTGGCTAGCCCATTCACAAAAATGAAACATGACCGTGAGCACAAACTCTATTTAGAAAAGAAGGCTGCAGCGTTCAGATGTGTGGACGGAGAGATGGCTCAGGGATTCGGAGTCTTGCTGTGATTCCAGACAGCCCGTGTTGGACAGCTCACAACTGCCTGGAATTCCAGATCCCAGGGATCCGACACCCTCTTCTGACCTCCATGGGTACCCATATACGTGTGCTGTACACACGGGAACATATAAATGAATAAATAAAAGAAAATCAGCTAATGGGGATAAAGTGTTCCAGGCTATTTGTTTTTTTTTTTCTGTTTTGTTTTGCTGCATTAAGGTGAGGTGACTCTTTAGCTGTCCATGGATCCCTCACAGATGTGCCTGTGCCTCCTTGTCTCACGGTCTCTCAGAAGCGGCTCTTTTCCTTGCTCAGCCTCTCACTGGCAGCGGGAATCAGGCTTCAGCAAGTCACTTTTTCTGTCTCTGGCTTTCTGTCTGACACAGGGAGTGGATACCCTTCCTTACTTCCTCCCTTCCCCTTCAGATCCCGTGACTAGAGAAGCAATTTTAACTGAGCAAGTTGCCCTTTTATGGACGGTTATTCTTAAGCCAGAAGATGCTTGCCCATTCTCAACTGGCCAACAAGTAACTATGCCTTTGGATGTAAAAAAAAATCCACAAGAAGGGTGTGCTGGCGTCTTTGTAAATCACACACTTGTTTCTAAATAAGGTCCCTCAACTTACACCAGGGTGTTCAGTGTGAGAACAAAGGGTATATTCAGAGAATGTCCACGGCTCATCCTACATAAGTGAACTATTTCAAGGCAACAGCCTACCTGCTGCTCACCTCCACAGACCAGCCAATGTGCACGGTTACGAAGCGCTTACAGCATACTAGACTGGTTTCATCTTAAAGCACATATCTTGAAAATGGAAATTGCACTTTAGTTGTACGATGAATTTACAAGGCAGTGTGCCAGAGTGAGCAACACCCCCCTCCCCCTCCCCCTGCGCTGACTGGGCCAGGTGCCCCAGACAAAGCAGCAACCAGGTCATTAGTTCCAAGAGGGTGATTAGATAGAAGGACTGTATTACCAGTCCCGTAAGGCATGGATCGTTGAGAAGGGACCGGTCACAGTGACATGTGATCCAAAGGGGCACTGGCACTAACAGGTGGAAGTCCCCTCCTTGTGGGAGCACTACTGTTACTGTTTTGAAACAGGATCTTGATTGACCTGGAACTCCCAGTGCAGCCCAGGCAGGTCTCAAACTTGTACTGCCCCCACCCCCTACTTCAGCCTCCTGAGTGCTGGGATGACAGCTGTGAGCCTGTCGCTGTAGGATGCTTACTGAGGAACTGACATCCAAGTTTCAAACTTTTTGTTTTTATTTTTATTCATGTGTGAGTGTGTGTGTCGCCTGCCACATGTCTGGTCCCCTGAATCTGAACTGCAGGAGACTGGGAGCTGTCTGATGTGCGTGCCAGGATCTGAACTCTGGCTCCTGCAAGAGCAAGTGGTCTTCGTCACAGAGCCATCACTCAGGGTCGCAAAATAGTATTTTTACTGATGATAAAAACATAAGATGACGTACACTCGCACCCTATTTGCTTCTGCCCCCTTGTTCTTTAGATGTTGTGATATTTTGTTTTTGGTCTAACAAATAAAGCTTGACTGAAGATCAGAGAAGCAAAGTAGCCAGCCACTAGAGAGTTCCCACCTCTACCAATGCTCAGACCAAAAGGGACGATCTCTCTTTCTAAATATAACCCATCTAGCCCAATTTGTGCTCAGCCATGGCTCTGGCCTCCCATAAAGTGTTTGACAGCCCGTATGGACAAGAACTCCTAGAAAATACAGACCCACAAAGCCCGATTGGCTGGTTAACACTGTGGTGGTGGGAAGAGGTTGGGATGTCACGGGTCCAGAGCTAATTACTGTGTCTCAAGCCACGCTTTGCCCACATCTGTGTCAGAACTAATATCCTGAAAGGAACAGGTGAAGACCCTCAGGGTCTAGTCATTTAGCAGACCACAGGCCTCGACCGACCCAAGGCCGAGGGTGTTGTCAGACAGCATCTGTGGACAGCATCTCAGGCCCATAGAAATGCTCCCCCCATTGCTGTCACCACCTCCCTGCTTTATTTTAAATCTTCCTTGATTCATGACTGTCTTTGTTTCATATAACTTCATGAAACTGTCTCCACATTAGAATATGGAATTTGGGATAATCTCGATGGGTGCTCCTACACTATGGTCACTTAAAATGGCTCCAGGATAAACCACTGTTTATTCCCTTTAAGGTGAAAATTATGTTTCTTTTCTAGTTGACACCCACAAACACAGTTCAAAATAGTGTCTTCAAATCAAGGTTGAGTCAATCCTGGACACGTAAAGAGATCCAAAGCTTAGGAGGGCAATGTTCCAGGCAGTGAGATGCCTGGCCCCCTCGGGAAAGGCAGTTTTGTGGGCCACCTGATCCCTATGATTAATGACTCCAGGCAAGGCGCCAAGCTGAGCCAACTCAGGAGGAAGGGTTCAGGCCCAACATGCCAACACACACACAGACACGTGAGCTATCCTACCAGAGTGCCACGCGCTGGAGGCTTAAACAGCAGAGATTCGTTTCCTCATAGTTTTACACTAGGGGTCCAAGTTCAAGATGGCAGGAAGTGTTTTCAGGGAAGGCATCTCTCCTTGCCTAGCAAGCAGCCACCCTTTGTTATGCCATCATAACCCTCCCCTGAAAGCTCTTCTCTTTCTCTCCTTGTAAGGGTGTGTGGTACTGAGGGTTCTCCAGAGGGACAGAACTTACAGAAGAATCTCCTTCTAGACAAGAAAGAGGATTTATTAGAATGACTCACAGGCTGTGGTCCTACTAATCCAACAATGGCTACCCACGATGGAAAGTACAAGAATCCAGTAGCTGACCCATCCAGGAGGCTGGGTGTCTCAGCTGGTCTTTAGTATACTCTGGAATCCCCAGGAAGTGGGCTCCAACGAGAGTGAAGGAACGGAGAGTCAAGGGAGGCCGCGAGCAAAAGCTTCGCCCTTCCAAGTCCCTACACGGCCTTCCAGCAGGAGGTGCAGTCAGGGTTAAAGGTCTCTTCCCACCTCAGAGATCTAGGTTAGAAGTGGATCTTAGCAGAGGTCCCTGACAGGTGTGCCTTTCCCGTTTACTTACACCCTCGTTCAGCCTCAACGCCCCCATTTGAGGTCCTGGCTTTGCGTGCAGCCCTGGGCTAAGGACTCTCAAGTGAGCCACTGGCGGGGAGAGCCACCATGTGGCCCACAGTGGTGGGAAGACACTTGAGAGAATTGGCGTGTTCAGCACGAGTCTGAGGCATGGGCGCCGTGACACAGAAGGGGCTGGACAGCACGAGACTGCAGGGGGACTAATCCCAGACCTCAGCATCTCCCTTTTCTGTCTGCAAGACGAATTCCAAACTCCTGAAGGCTGCAGTGAGGAGGGAAGGGGTCAGTCAACCCTGTAGTTTCTCTCTGTTTGCTCTGGGCAGGGGGAGGGGCAGGGGAGGTGGAGGGCCCTGGCAGAGCATGCTAACCGGAACCACCCTGCATTCCCATTCCGCACCCCAGCCCTCACGGGGCCTGCTGAGTGCGCTTTACCACACACATCTGTGGCTGCAGAAGGTGCAGGCTGTAGAGTGCAGGGCTGGATGGAGGCAAATAGTTTCTTCTGGGGCTGAGGTGGGTCAGTGAGGACAATCGCCCTCAGGCAGACCCTGAGTGAGCCTGTGTACCCAGAGCACAGCTGGGCCCTGGGTAAGTGAAGACTTCCTTAGCTCGGGGCCAAGCAGGTGTGGGAAAGGCCAGGAAAGGTGAGTAGCTGGGATGCCTGGGACAGGGGTCACCTTTCATGGTGACCCTCTGAGGGCCTAGGGGGAAGAAACCAAAGTAGAGAGGACAACACTGGGACCCCGGTTCATCGGCTGAGCGGTGGTCCCTGCAGAGCAGGCTGAGCAAGCCCAGCCTGTGTTTCCACAGCAACCCACACTGGAGCTGACTAAGAGCTGGTTAGCATGCTTCCCTGCTGCCCGATACCTGCTCAGGAAGTGTTGGAACTAAGTGAAACATTGCTCTTTACACTTCTTTCCCTTAGAAACCCACACCAAAAGCACTATGGCGCAGAAGGAAGAGGTCGTTAACTAACTAACCTTCGCATGCTCTCCCTCTGCTAAATGCCTCCACGGAAAGCGCATGCCCTCCGTCCCCCAGTCCTACCCAGCAGCAGTTAGACAGATCCCAATCCCTGCGAGCCAGGAACGGGAGGGCAAGGCTGTCCATGGCAGCGCCCACACCTTACACACAGTGCTCCCAAAGGAGATCATCCTTTACAGGCTTCCACGGGGCAAAGGTATCCAAAACAGGCCTCACCCCTTCTTTCTTCCCAGCTGTATCGTCTGTCTCTCTTTGTATGTGCTAACACTAAGGAGACGCCCAGCTCTGGTATCTGCGCAGGGCAAGGACGGGGACTCTGCCTTCCTTTGGCATGTTTAAAATGGCCTGGTTGAGCACTGGGAGTCCAGGTGCCCTATGGGAGGCAGCCCGCCAGCCTGGATGGACAGGGAGAGCCTGCCCTGGTCACCTGCACACAGGCTTGGTCAATAGAACTCCGTCCACACAGCCCTTTTCTCTGCTTGCTTAGCTTTTTCTCTCTGCCCCAGATGGAACAGACTCCTGGGAAGATTTGTTTTTTAATTAACTGCTTTTGAAATCCTAAGACCTAGAGGGAGGAGGCTAGACATGATTAGGGCTTTGCCGTATCAAATTTGTTTCCAAAAATCTGTTAACCTCCTTTATTGTGTCATGCCTAGACTCTGGATGTGAAATTAAACTCAGGTTGACTTGGGCGGCAGTCTCCCGGGGTCCTTCTGATTTCTGAGGAAATCCCCATGGGAGATTGCCCCTCTCCATCATTACAGAGCTCCTGGGGTGGGGGTGGGGGGGCCGGTTATTTCTGTCCCTCCTTGGATGGGGGAGGCTGTTGCTGTTACAGACAGGAGGGTTTCTGCCCCAGCAGCCGCTCTCTCCCAGCAGCCTTCAGTGCCCGTGGCTGCATGTTTTCCACGTGTGAGGCCAGTGACACTTAACCGCTTATGTCTAACGGAACAGAGCCGCAGGGAGGACGGGAGGAAACACGCCAGACAGGCCACAGAGTGTCACGGAGACCTGAACAGAACCACACCCACAGTACAGTGCTGAAGACGATGGGTGCGTCAGGGCCGGAGTGTGGGCTTCTCTGCAGAATAAATGGCATCTCAGGAAAATAACCTCGCCCGAGTAGAACGGAGAAGCAGACAGAAGGAGCCTGCAGGCCCTCTCTACTGGGGACTGGAAATTCAGAGGAAGCCAGCGAAGCTGAGGAGGCAGGGCAGGTTGTGAGGCAACCGCGAGGGGGGCTTTGGACTCCACAGTCTCTGCACTGCAGTGAGAAGACCCCAAAGAGCCTTGTTGGTCTTCAAAAGGTGCAGCCAATTAGCACAGTAAGGAAGAGAAGACTGTTAAATTAGTGACTAGAAACCTGCAGCCCCAGCTCTTGGCAGGGAGAGGCAGGAAGACCAGGAGTTCAAGCCATCCTCAGTTACAGCGAGATTGAGGCCAGCCTGGGCTACATGAGACCCTGCTTCAAACAACCAAAAGAAACGCCCTCGGTTGCTAGTTAGAAAAAAAATTGCTTGCTAACTCCACCCCCCCTTTACACTTCAGCTACGAACAGAAATCCTTGAGAGAGGGCATATCATACCCAATGAGCACACTGAGCTCTGTCTCTAAGGAGGTGTATAGGGTTAAAGGGCCAAAGAAACCAACCGATCCCTGAGCCAGTGAAAGAAACCCACCCTGAATCTGAAACTGCAGACACTGAAAGAACCCAAAACTAAGAAACGCACCCTGACTCTGAAACCAGAGCCAAAGAAACACACTTTGGCCCTGGACCCAGAATTAGTGAAAGAAATATGTTCTGGCCCCAAAACTAGAGCCAGAAGAAAAAAAGCCATCGAAAGAAACACCCAACACAAAACCAACCAGTCCCTGAGGAGGAAAACCAACCAATTCCTGAGCATCCCGACCCTGAAACCAGAGCCAATGAAACACACTTTTCCCTGGAACCAGAATCAGTGAAAGAAATACACCGTAGCCCTGAAAATAGAGCAAAAAAAGTTAAAAAGGGCCAGTGAAAGAAACACAGTTTGACCCTGAAACCAGAGCCATCACTGCCCCTAACCAACTAGACCTGAAACCAACCAATCCCTGAGCAGGAAAACTAACCAATCTCTGAGCAGAAAAGCCTCTCCTGGGAAAATTCCACCCCTAAGAAGCCATGTATAAACCCGTCTAAGCCTGTCTGCCTGTTCAGTTGCTGACTGCCTTTCCCACCCTGGCAGAGCCAGCCACTCTCTCTCCCAAATACATTCTATTTAAGAGAGTTTTGGGTGAAGATCTTTCACCAGCACAGAAAAGATCCTTTGCTGAGAGGTTCCCTTAGGGGCGGCTGGACAGAAAAAGGAAACTCCCTGGAGAGTTGAGGAGAAGGTAACTTCTCACCTCAGCTGCAGGACGGCGCTTCACAGCAGAGCGAAGCAGAAGGAGCACCATCTGGGGTCCCAGCAGCAGAAGTGGACAGCTCTGCCAGGGTAGACGGACGGACGGACGGACGGTCCCTTAGGGGAACTGAGCAGAGCTCGGCTGTAGTGGCTCTCTAGGAGAGGAGCAGGATTGCTATGTCCGTCCTGTGGGGACACCATCCCCCACCTCGCCCAGGCTCCAGTTATGGCCTGATTCCCCAACAAGTCAGGGTACCTCTCCCTCCAGAGCTGTCCTATGGCAGCGCCAGAGCTGTAGTACTTACAAGGTGAGCTACAATCTTCCAGCACAATGCTGGGGGCTTGGTGCATGGGCTGGTGTCAGGTGAAATGGGCTGACACCAGGCGTTTGCACCCCAAGGACTCTGGCTAACCACTGGAGAACCCATGGCCAAGGCATATGAACTGGAAGACATCAAAACACTTCAGTGAAAAGAGAAGAAACAAAGTGCATGAAGGACCTGAGCAGAAAACGATCTGGATTGGGGTGGGGTCAGGACGATTAGGGGGAGGGATCTACACTAGTTTATTCTCTGTGTGATGGGGAAATATGGTTTTCTTAACGGTTTAATAAAACGCCAAGTGGCCAGTAGCCAGGCAGGGAGTATAGGCGGGGCTACCAGACAAGGAGAATTCTGGCAAGAGGAAGGCAGTGAGTGAGTTGCCAGGCAGATGCCATGCAGCTACCAAGAAGAAAGGACACCAGGCATGGGGGGGGGCAAAACCACATGGAGGTACACAGATTAATAGAAATGGCTTAATTATTAGGAGAGAGCAGCTAGTCACTAAGAAGCCTGAGCCACTGGCCAAACAGCTTCGGAGGAACAGAAACCCCATCTGCATCTATGTTTGTTTCTGTTTGGCCAGAACAGTGGTCTCATTTTTGTCACCTGTTTATTGTGATGAGGTCCTGGGGCCCCTGAGACATTAAATTCCAGCTAGGTATAAATCAATTCAGTAAGCAACAAGGAATAAACCTAGCAGCTCCAGGATTAACATATACTTAAAACTGAATGACACAAAAACAGTAGTAAATTTTAAAACTTTACAGGAGAGCTAGAGTGTGTAGCTCTTAGAAATTAAACTATGAATTCTCTGGACTTGAATGTTCTAGGCTTTATTCAACTGAAGCAATTTTTAAAACCAGCATCTTATAACAAAGAACCTTGGAAACATATGCAAATATGCAAACTTCAAATGAAGCAAGTCACTGAATTACAATCACAGTTGTAACACACACACACACACACACACACACTTGCACGCACGCACAGGCTGCAGGAGCAAGCATGCTTTGCTGCAGTCTTAACAACTACTTCAGGCAACACAAAAACACAATGTCAACAGAAACTTTCTGCCTAATGAAATCGACAAGTATGTGCCAAGCTCTTCACAAGACCAGAATGAGCAAGTACAGTCTGGAAGGGGCAGCGCCGCCATGTGGGTGGTCCCAAGCATGCGCAGCTCAGTCATCTGCTGCCAGGACAGTCTTGGCTGGGAAGGGGAGGCCTGTGAGGCCTTTGCCTGGTTTTCTCAATCCCAGGCAGGGCCTCTGTTTTGCAGGTTCCTTTACATAGACCAATTCCAGACCTTTGACCTTCTCAGTTGTTGGAAGGGCTTGCCATTTGAAATACATAGATGGATTCCTCCCAACCCCATCTGTATATTTTGTCACTACCCTGAGGACACGAGCTTCACAGAGGAAGGAACTTGGTCTGGGAGACTAAGCCAGAGAGTAAAAATTTCCACGGTCTTAGTCAACTGTCTATTGCTAATTTAAAACTGAGATGATGAGGAAAGGCTTACTTGGCTCCAGCCTTGAAGGTTTAGCGCACAGCCTGGTGGACCCCTTGCTTTGGCTGGGTAGTAGAGCAGTGTAGTTGGGAGAGGCTCACACGGCAGAGCTGTGTGAAGAGGGGGAGCTGGATCCTATCACCCCTTCAGGAGCACGCCACGGTGACCATGTCTCCCCACTCGGTCTCATCTTTCACACCTCCATGTTGAGGACTGAGCCTGACGCCTGAGCATCTGGGGGTTGCTGCAGATCCCACCATAGTAACCTCCCATCCATGGGGAAACTATACTACAACTTCAAAATACGTTTTTCTGTCTACCGTTATGTAAACAGTCTGGAGACAATGAAAGGGAGGTATAAAATTCACTCTTGATTTTATTGGCATCATTAAAGTCTGTGCACTTTCAGCTCTAGACCTGGGGAAGTGACTCCTGTCACTTGCTAATGAGCCCTCTACCTGGGACGAGGTCTGCAGATTTCTTTAGTTGGTGGAGTAGTTGCCTAACAGGCCCAGAGCTCTGGATTCATTCCCCAGCACCATGTAAACTGGCCCAGTGGTATAAATCTGTCATCCTAGAGCTCAGGAGGTAGTTAATATGGTCTGTCTGCAGGCTAGCCTGGGCTACACAAGAGCCTTTCTGATGTGAGGAGGGGAGGGGAGGGGAGGGAAAGAGGGGGAAGGAAAGGATAGGGGAGGGGAGGGAGTAGGAGGGGAGGGAGTAGGAGGAGAGGGAAGGGAGGGGGAGAAAGGAGCAGAGCTGAGCTGAGCCGGGTTACAAGTCAAACTATTATGACTTTCTTAAAGTCTTTTATAGTTGGATAATTTTATACCTGCAAATAATTGTTTTGATTGAATCCACCTCCCAACTCCTCCCAATCTTTTCTTTTCCAGCATCATGTGCTCCGCTTTAAAACTCACCAAGTCTACTAATCCTGCCTGGACACGCACATCTGCATACACAGACGCGCACATGTGCATACACAGACGCGCACATGTGCATACACAGACGCGCACATCTGCATACACAGACGCGCACATGTGCATACACAGACACGCACATCTGCATACACAGACGCGCACATCTGCATACACAGACGCGCACATCTGCATACACAGACGCGCACATCTGCATACACAGACGCGCACATCTGCATACACAGAGGCGCACATCTGCATACACAGACGCGCACATCTGCATACACAGACGCGCACATCTGCATACACAGACGCGCACATCTGCATACACAGAGGTGCACATCTGCATACACAGAGGCGCACATCTGCATACACAGACGCGCACATCTGCATACACAGACACATCTGCATACAGACGCGCACATCTGCATACACAGACACGCACATCTGCATACACAGACACACACACTCACATCTGCATATACAGACACACACATCTGCACACACAGACACGCACATCTTCATACACGGATGCACACATCTGCATACACAGACACATCTGCATACACAGACGCGCACATCTGCATACACAGATACGTACATCTGCATACACAGACACGCACATCTGCATACACAGACACGCACATCTGCATACACAGACACGCACATCTGCATACACAGACACGCACATCTGCATACACAGACACGCACATCTGCATACACAGACACTCACATCTGCATACACAGACACGCACATCTGCATACACAGACACGCACATCTGTATATCTGCATACACAGAGCTTCTGCTGGAGAGTGGGAGGCATCTCAGGGGCCACTTCCCTGGAGAAAAACGGTTCTTTTTCTCAGCAGGCTTCAGTTAGCTCTTCAACCAGGAGCAGTACTTCTCTCTTTGAGACAGGGTTTCTCTGTGTATCCCCAGCAGTCTGTGTAGACCAGGCTGGCTGTGAACCCACAGAGACCTGCCTGCCTCAGCCTCCTGAGCCCTGGCATTAAAGGTGTGTGCCACCACTGCCCAGCTGGCGGCTGCGTTTGTATGTGGGTCTCTTACAGGAATTTTGTCTGTGTTGTGGTCCCTCCGATTGTGCTATGGAATAGAGCATTTGGCTTGAGAGGAGAGGCTCACATTCAGCTGGCCAGAGTAGAGTGCACTCAGAACAAAGCAGAGAAGGGCCCTGGGAAGAGAATGAGCCGGGGCCAAGGGGTTGGTCTGGCCTGTCAAGCCCAGATGTGGGTGATGACGATGTGTGTCGTGGTCGCTTCGATCATCTCGGGATTCTATCTTTAATATTTATCCCCAAGTTCTTAATTTATAATAAAGGGTAAAAGAAATCACAATACCTGCCTTCTGCATGCAGTCCAGCCACTGTGCGTGCCCACTACAGAAGCTCTGTCATGTCCTGCAAAGGATGCTTGCTATGGACACACAGAACTCAACCCGTAGACACACATCACTCAACTCCTAGCTTGGGCCCTTTCTTCCATGACCCCGAGCCTGGGGGAGGAGGTGACACACATGCCTCATTCTGAGACCAGGATTCCACCGTCTGTTGTCACACACTGACCAGCTGTGAATCTTTGGGTTAATTCTCATCTAGCTCTAAAGGAGGCTTCTCTGATAAGGTTGAAAGAGACACTAATCTATAGGTAAAAAGAGAAGGACCAAGAGGACAATTTAATACTTAGCAGAATACACTTAGAAGAATAATGGTATTAAGTATTATATATATAATAATATAGTATAACTAGTATTACATAAAAGTGGAAAAATAGTACTAACATGGGGATTATGACCTACTCAGCCACCAATTTTGGCCTATTTACCAGTACTAGAAATGAGTTCCATCTTGTATAGTGACGCTTAAATCCAACCAGAAAGTAGCCCAAAATATTCATGTCACTATTGCACCAGTGGGCATATCTTGCCAGGTCAGTCATTATTATAGCTTGCAGGATTCACAGACGGTCATCTTTTTGCAAATCTATCATTACCCTGACACCAAAACCAGGTAAAGCCCCAACAAAAGCAGAAAATTGCAGGCCAATCTCCCTGATGGGCACAGATGCAAAGATTCTCAATAAAGTATTTGCAGACCAAATTCAATAATATATGCAAATCCAAAAGATCATCCATCGCAATCAAGTTGGCTTAATCCCAGAGATGTTGGGATGGTTCAATGTATATAAATTAGTAAATGCTACCCACCACAAAAACAGACTCAAGGACAGAAGTCATTAAATGTAGAAAAGGTCTTTGACAAAACCCAATATCTCTTAAATGCTAAAAGTCCTCAGGAATGCAGTGATACTGGGGACACATTTCAACATATTAAGGGCAATATACAGCAAACCCAAGGCCAGCATCATGTAAAGTGGAACAAAACACAAAGTGTTTTCCATCAAAATCAGGAACAAAGCAAGAATGTCTACCCTTTCCACAACTTTTCAATTCTGAAGGCGAGAGGAGATAAGGGATAAAAGTAGGAAAGGCATAAAAGTATCCATGTTTGCAGATGATGATGATCCACATATTAAAGACCTTCAAGAGTCCACCAGAAAAATTCTACAGCTGATAAACAGAGCAGCCGGATACAAAATCCACACATAAATCAGGAGTTTTCCTATATACCAATGGCAGACACACACAGAGATAAATTAGGGAAACAGTGCCTTTATTAACAGCCTCAAGAAGATCTTGGAATAAACCTAACCAATGAAGCGAAGGATGTGTACAATCAACACATCAAGGTTCTAGAGAAAGAAACTGAAAACCAAAAGATGGAAAGACTTACTTTGCTCATGGATTGGCAAGATTAACACTACGAAAAGCTGTTTTAGCAAGAGCAATCTACAGATGCAGTGAAGTCCCTATAGAGATCCCAATGTAATTCACAGGAATTGAAAACTAATCTCAAAAGACTTAGGATATCCAAAATAACCCTGAACAGTAAAAACAATTATCAAAAGCCCAGATTTCAAGTTAAATAACAGAGCTACAGTAATAAAAACACAGCGGAACTGGTATAAAAACAGGTACAGTGATCAACAGCAGAAAACTGAGACCCAGATAGAAGTCTACACTCTTATACATGCCTGATTTTTGACAAGTTATGCCAAAAACACACATGAAAGAAAAGACAACATCATGAGTTTTGTTTTGTTTTTCTGTTGTTTTTTGGGCTTTTTTTGAGACAGGGTTTCTCTGTGTAGCTTTGGAGCCTGTCCTGGAACTCGCTCTGTAGACCAGGCTGGTCTTGAACTCACAGACATCCACCTGCCTCTGCCTCCCGAGTGCTGGGACTAAAGGCGTGCACCACCACTGCCTGCCCAACTGCAGTGAAGTTTCATTCTCTAAACAAATCCCCTAAACTATCTTACATGAATTTGCTTTTTCAAAGCAGCAACCAGAGTCAGCACCATGCTTTGGTCTGTCTGTCCGTTTTGTTTTTTGTGGGAATCCAGTCTGCGACAGGTCTGGTAGTCTGTGTGAGCCGGGTGTGCCGGTGCCTGATGTCCATCGTGCACTTGGTAAACCCTTGCTGACTGCTGAATGAGCTCTAGTCCACATGCTGTCATGTGCTGTCCTCACCAGCCCAGCATTTCCCACCTCAGAAACGAACAGAAAATGGAGGGCGGCCCTCCAAGGGAAGAGATGCCTGTCCCATGGCTGCTGCAAGGTCAGCAGGTCCTTTGATAGATCCCCTAACTAATTTACATCCCTCCAGGAGCTTAAAAATATGGATTTGGAAAATAACTAAACAAAGGCAGCAACAGCATGTTCAGCCAGGCCGGAGAAACCCCAGTGTTACCACCCCCCAGAAGCTGTTACCATAGTAGCAGTAACAAATCTGACTTCTTAGGTGGGGAGCCAGAGCTTTTATTAATCTATGGAGAGAACGGTTTCTCTGTCTCCTTCAAAATCTGTACATTTTGTACAGAAGAAAAGACTGTATTACTCTTAAAATACCTGGCTGATTGGGCTAGCTGTGCTTTGCAGTGGGAAGCACTAGAAAGAAGTGTTTCAAGGATCGGCCTAGGCTGCACTCTCAGAGTTTCCGGTCCATGACTGCTCTGTTTCTGGGCTTGCACCAGGACAGAACAAATTATGGTGGAAGCGCTCAGCAGAGGAAACCTCATAGCAGGCAGGAAATGGGAGGGGGGACAGGAAAGGCCGGGACAACATCCCCCCCTCAAAGTGCTCCTAAGGAGTGACTTCCTTCAACCTCACTTTCAAAAGATTGCAACAAACTAGCCGGGGCCTGTGGTGGCACACTCCTTTAATCACACTCTGGAGGCAGAGGCAGGCTGATCCCTGTGAGTTCGAAGCCAGCCTGGTCTACAGAGCTAGTTCCAGGACAGCTTCCAAAGCCACAGAGAAACCCTGTCTCGAAAAACAAACAAACAAACCCAAACAACAACAAAAAGATTGCAACAAACTACCTGGCACCCAATGACCATCGAGGGACCCAGGCTTCAACATTAGAGCCAGTGAGCAGTGAGCAGCGAGCAGCGAGCAGCGAGCAGCGAGCAGTGAGCAGTGAGCGAGATTTCCTGCCCAAACCACGGGAGTTTCCCACCAGCATGTGCCTTGTGCTTGGTTTCCCAGAGAGCACTTTTTAATCAGTGAGTCACAGAGAGAGGCTTGCTCAGGATCTAAGTCTCTAAGTCCTTGAAGGAGAGATGAAACCAGCCTGCCTTCCACTCTACAGTTAGGCAAAGGGAAATATCTGATTATGGCTGATCTAGTTCAGCCCCAGATGAAAATGGCTGACTCAAATGGTCAGGACTGGGGCCAGAGGGCTTTCGGTTAGAATCCAAAACATATCCTACAGGAGTGTAGGTGTGATGCAAACGGGATGCTTTAGACTAAATGTTGTTTAAAAAAAAACTGTTTATAGGGCTGGAGAGGTGGCTCAGTGGTTAAGGTCACTGGCTGCTCCTGCAGAGGCCCAGAGTTCAGTTCCCTGCACCCACGTGGCAGCTCACAGCCTTCTGTGACTTCACAGATCTGGTGGTGGGAGCTTCTGCACCATGCAGCTGTCTGGGGATACCTAGTAATATTATGTTGGCATGAGGGTGGCATCACAGCAGGTGCTTGATCAGGATGGTGGCGATTAGGCTTAGTTCTTTCCCCTCTCTCCTCTCACAGACCCATGTCTTGTTACTCTGCTCCTCTGGCCTCTGTAGGCACAAAACTGCATATGGTGTGCAGACATTAGTGCAGATATTTTTTTAAGTTATAAAAGGAGAAAACTGTGTGAGTCTACTAGGGAGAAGTACAGAGTATGAGTCAGACAGGTTCTGACAATCAGCGATGCTCAGCCCCATACATGTGTGTATGTGTGTACATATATGCACATATGTACATGAGACTGCGGGGTTCAAAAGAATACTGAAGGGGATTCATGAGTAAAATTCCTAACAGTGGCTTTTAGAACTGCAAGTTGAGGCGCCCTAGCCTTCTGTCTTTTCCAGACTTACTCTCCCTTCCCTACTCTGCCCACTAGAGGAGGGGTTCTGACTCACGAAGGATGGAGCTGTCTGTCGCCCAGCGGCCAAGTGCCTGCCTAGCATACACATCTCCATCTCTGCAGGACAAACGTCCCGTGCAGTGATTCCTTTCTCTAATAGATGCCAAAACTAACCGGCGCTTCACTCTCCTGGGAAAGGAAATGTCTGGTGAGTTATTATTGCTAATAATCTATTAAGTCAAACTGACAAATTATTATTTCTCCTTTAGAAATAATGTGTATTTGTTTTAGAGAGATGGGAAATAAGCAAAAAGAAAATTTCCAATACAGCATGACTCACACCAGTTACATTTAGAAGCTTTATTTGCTCGGTGCTTCAAAGATTTAAAAACAGACATAAAGGCCATGTTGATTTTTACCTAGCATCTCTCATTTGGCAAAATCTGCAGTTTGCACTCCCATATTGCAGCACAATAGAACAGCAAGAAATGAAAACAGAACACCTTATTAATCAGGAACATGTGCAATGCTTTCTAAAAATGACTCAGCAATTAGTGAAATCTAAGGCAAACATAGCCTGAAGTCCTGCTTCTAAGTACAAAATGAGGCGAGTTTCAGTCCGTCTTAGGGTTCTGTTCCCCTCATCTTTCCACTTCAGCTGGGGACTGGCTGTCTGTCGAGGAAGCCCAGCACAGTGACAGGGTACTGTACACAGACGTTTCTGTCCTCCTCGTCTCAAAGCCATTTAGCCCCAAATAAACACACAGAGGCTTATATTAATTACAAACGGTTAGACCAATGGCTCAGTCTTCTTATTGGCTACCCCTCTTTTCATAATTAACCCTTTTCTATTAATCTGTGTATCTCCACGTGGTCTTGGCTTACCAGAGAAGGCCCAGACGTCCTACCTTCCCACAAGCTACAAGGCATCTCCTTCATGACTCACTCCCCGTGTTCCTCTTCCCAGCCTTCTCCTAGTCTGTAGTCCCACCTATCCCTCCTGCCTGGCTACACCCTGCCTCTCCACTGGCTGAAACAGCTTTATTCATCAACCAATAAGAGAAACATATATTCACAGCACACAGAAGGACCTCCCCCATCAGGACACAAGTTATTCATCACACCCCACATTACAGCACTGTATCATCATCTCACACATTACAGTACTGCATCATCTCACACATTACAGCACTGCATTATCATCTCACACGTTACAGCACTGCATCATCTCACACGTTACAGCACTGCATCATCATCTCACACGTTACAGCACTGCATTATCATCTCACACGTTACAGCACTGCATCATCATCTCACACATTACAGTACTGCATCATCTCACACATTACAGCACTGCATTATCATCTCACACGTTACAGCACTGCATCATCTCACACGTTACAGCACTGCATCATCATCTCACACGTTACAGCACTGCATCATCATCTCACACGTTACAGCACTGCATCATCATCTCACACGTTACAGCACTGCATCATCATCTCACACGTTACAGCACTGCATCATCATCTCACACGTTACAGCACTGCATCATCATCTCACACGTTACAGCACTGCATCATCATCTCACACGTTACAGCACTGCATGTTCCTTGAGAGTTTTCTGTGAAAGATCAAATGTGGAGGGGGGTACATGTGACACACAGAAGACAACATGTGGAAGGCAGGAAATAAAACACGCAGGCTGATCTCTGTGAGTCCCAGGCCAGCCCTGTCTACATGGTCGTGTCAGGAAATCCAGGGCTACACAGGGTACCGTGTCTGGAAAATCTAAAGTGAGGCACCACCATCCCCTTTTTCAGTCCACATGAGTGGGTCACAACTTTGTGCTCTCTGGTGACACAGGGTAACTTCCTTGCCTGGAGTTAAATTTCCCTGTACATTGAAAACAGGCATCACATTTGTATCCTGACCAAAATATTCCACTTCAGTTTAGATTCACTCAGTAGAGACAACCATGAATTCCAACACAGCTCTCAGTTTGAGTCATGACACACCTAACTACTGCTGGATTAGATTTTATTGTTAGAAAAATATTTTGTGGTTAAAACATCGTCACCCAGAGAGACTTGGGATTTGTTCTGTCTTGCTGAGCCATGATTTTAATAGCTGGTTATCAAAGCTAGAAGATTGTCAGGGTATCACTTTGAAGAGATGGCTTTAAGAACTTTCCAGACTGGCACCCTCGGTAACAAGACACTGCCGATTTTCTTGCTTTGTAAGTACTGTGAAACAATTGTATTGCTTCATATGGCTTTTGAGAGTCTACATTTCCTCTGTAATTTCACTTATAGATATATAGTGTATACACACACTTACACACATACATACACACATATATACACACACATATACACATATGTAATGTAACATACCAAGTCAAAAATATCACGTGGTCTCTCAGCTAACACTCCTTTCTTATATTTTATGTTTTCATTTTTCATGGATTATTATTAGCATGTTATTCATATGAAACATGAGGCTTGTTATGACAGTCTACATGCATATAAAGCTCTTTGATCATCACCCCACCTTCCCTCCCACTACTCCCCCTGACTCCTGTGTCTTCTCTAAAACCCCCCCTCTAATTTTTCATGCTTTCTAGATTCCATACGTGGGTAAACACAAGTCATCGTCTTGCTGAATGTGGCTTTATTTCACTTAGCATGACGATCTCAGGTTCCATCCATGCTCCCGAGGTGAAAGGAGTTGGTTCTTCTTACTGGGTGAATAATGCTGTTATGAGTCTAAACCGTTTTCTTCGTCTGTTCATTGGGTGATGAGCACCTGAGTGGATGACAATGCTTGGCCATTGTGGGTGGTGCCGCAGTAGACACAGGTGCGCTGGAATCACTGTGGAGTGCCAGTCTTGATTCTGGTGTCTACTGATGAGAACTACAGCTTGCTCAGATTCAACTTCAGTTGCAGGTGTTTGGAGCCCCTGCAAGTTGTTTTTTGTAGTGACTGTGTTAGCTCACACCTCCCCCCCCACACACACAGTAAGATTCCTTTCTTGTGTCTCACTAACACGTGCTGTTTGTTTCCTTTATTATGGCCATTTGGACTGTGGTGGGAGTGAAGTTCGGAGCAGGTTTGATTTGCATTTCCCTTTATTGGCCATTTGTACTTATTTAAAAAAAGTCTGTCTGGTCAGTGTGTCCACTGGTTGGTTGGCTACTTGTCTTACGAGGTTCAAGTTCTTGAATTCTTTATACATTCTGGACATCAGACCCTCGGTGGATAGCTGGGAAGGACTTTCTGCCATGCTTCAGGCCATCTCTTCACCCCAGCAATGGCTTCCGTGGCTGTGTAGAGGTCCTTTAGTTTGTTGTGATCTCATTTGTCAACTCTGGCTGTTACTTCCTGAGCTGTAGGAGTCCTATTCAGACAGTTATTTCTTACATGTATATCATGCGTGTTTTGAAGGATTACCACTATGTTTTCTAAGGTACTTACACATTAAGGAAGGGCTTGATCCATTTTGAGTCATTAAAATTTATTAATGTCATTCTTTCATTGTGTGTGTGTGTAGTGTGTCTACCGTGTGTGCACATGAGTGCAGGTGCCTGTGGAGGCCCGCAGAGGGCATCAGATCCCCAGAACTAGAGTTGCAGGAGGTTGTGAGCACCGTGTGAGCTCTGCAAGAGCAGCAGGCACTCTCAACCACTAAGTCAGTCGCCAGCCCTTGGGTTGATTTTTGTACTATGTGATGGGCAAGGGTCTAGTTTCATTCTATAGTTTCTCAAGCAGTACCTGCTAAGTGGCTGTATTTCTCTTATATGAATTTTAGGACTTTTTCCTATTTCTGTGAAGAATAGCACAGGTTTGTTGATTGGCTCTGAACTGGTTCTGTACACCACTCTCAGCAACACGGTCATTTCACACCATTAGTTCTGCTGATCCTTGCCACAGGAGAGAGACCCTTCCATCTTCCACTGTCTTCAGTTCCACCAAGGCCTTGTACTTTTGACTTAGAGGCTGTTCATCTCCTCTACAGTACTTAGGTGTGTTCCCAAGTCACTCCTGCTCAATCTAGTCTGTTGCTGAGGCTCCAAACTCTGTAAGTATTTCATGGGTTGAGTTACTCTGCTCCATGATTTCTGATTGGTCCTTTCTTAGTGTCTTCTGAGTCTCTTTGTCCTGGTTAAGATCTGTCTTTTGAATTGCTTGTCTATGCGATGTTGCATTTCTTGGGCTTCTTTAAAACATTTAAAGCCCTGGATAGATGGCTGAGCCAGTGAGGCACCTGCTATTTAAGCACGATGACCCAAGTTTGGGTCCTACTACCCATGAAAGGCTGGGTATAGCAGTATACACATATCACCCCACAACTGTTGGTAGTGGGCAGAGTTAGGTAGATCCTTGGAGCTCATTGGCCAAACAGTCAGCCAGCTAGCTAGCCTAGCCAAATTGATGTGCTACAATTTCAGTGAGAAACCCTGCCTCCAAAACTGAGGTGGTGCATGACCAAGGAAGACACCAGCATTGAGCCCGGCCCTCCATGTGTACATGTGTACACAGCACACACACCCATTTGAATACTTTTAAGGTCATTTTTAATTTTTGAGATATAACTTCGTTTTGTAGCCCAGGCTAGCCTGGACTCATCACTGGTCACTGACCTTGTGGTACTACCTTTGCCTCGGGCTTCCAGATGCTGAGATTACAGCTGTGAGCTGACACACTGGGCTCTCACCTACTGTGTAGTACATAGGTTCTGTCACTGGAGTTCTTGCTTTCTTCTGGAACTGGGATGTTACCTGCCTGTTCATCTTCTGCACTTCCTGTGCTGACATCTGCACGTCTGGCAAGAAGCTTCCCTCTTCTGGTGGTGGTGGGATTGTCCATATTCTGTGAACTTTCACTCTTTAGTTCACTTGCTGTATGTCTGAAGTACAATGTCAACACAGGCACATAGTTTTTTAGAGTGCTCTCTGGCTTTACTTCCTTGATGCTCCCTATCATCTCACAGGAGAGATCAAAAGATAACACAGACAACTGACATCCTGAACTCGGCAGGGGGCAGACGAGCAAAGCTGCTGCTGTTCAAGAAGGGTGGGATGATGAGAAATAGCGAGATGGAGGGAATGGTTTTAAGCGTGGCAGAAATACTCAAAAAGACTTCTAGAGGGAAAATGGAGACAGCCACTTCAGGAAGAAGCAAGGGAGTCGTCAAGAACAAGTCAGTGTGATGGGGACACACAGCACAACCAGAAGGAAATAACCATGGAAAGGTTAATGCGATGGGTTGAAGGAAACCCTGAAATACAGTCAAACAAGGCCCCACATGACACGGGGTCCAGGAGGATCCGAGAGGAGGAAGAGGCTCAGAAGGGCACCAGCTGTCCTCATTAAACTCTTCCGACTTTGGCCTTACCAGCCCTCATGTCTCCAAAATAGTTGTCCCCAAGCCTTCCCCTTAAATAGTTCACCATGTGACATGATGAAGCTTGAAAATGCACAAAGCAGGCAGAAAGCCACAGCTCTCATTTCTGCAGCACTTAGGTTTGGGTGGGGGTGGTGGTCCAGAAACGCCATTGACACTGTGGAGTGAAGAAATTACCTTGTCACTCTGGTTACCATCCCCTCATCTCTAAAGCTGGGTACTTACCAAATTAGCCCTCTTGGTTACTGTGAGGTTTACATGTGATACATGCAAGTTACTTAACAAGGTTCCTGCTAACTATGAGTCCATGTCGTGCTCCAACCCTTTTCTCTGGCGCTCTAAATGCCTGGCTCCTCTGACCTCTGCCTTTAAATACTGCTTCCTGTTCTCCATCACATTTGACACACTGGTTAAGCATCTTTCTCTGCCATCAGGGGCAGGCCAGGAAAGGAGAGTATGTGCAAAGGGTTTCTAGATGAAGAGTATCACAAACAGACCATCTTACACCACTGGATTGGGCTGAGGAGTCAATGGGTGGCTGAGAAATCATGGTTACCTTTGCAGTTAAACATAAGAAAGCCATCAGTGGGGGAAGCTCACGTGCAGAGGAGCTGTGGTTGAGGGGAAGGCAGCCTTCCCAGAGCTGCAGAAGTCAGAAGGAAGGATGGGTGTGTGCAAGAGTCTCCTAACCTCTGACCTCTCATTGGCTGACCCTAACTGGAAGCAAACTAACAAACAAGTCAGATATAATCTGTGGGGGGCTGGGCTCTAGGGCAGAGGTGAGAGGCATGGACAGTGACAGGCACCTCCAAACTCACCGCTGCTGCCGCCGCACTCCACTGTCATGCTGGACGGTTTGGATTCTACTGCCACACAAACTTTGCTGAAAAGAAATCATCTCACAGGCCCCAGGGGCTCCCCACCTAACACACCCCTCATTCACCCTGCTTCTGCGCCAGAGATGGGACCCACACAGCTCTCCCTAGAGCTCCACTCAGGACTTTACTGAGTGGCGTATCTGGGGCCACGAGGAAGGCCCCTCCCCCGCACACCCATCTCCCTCCAACACTGACGTGCACACAAGCCTCTCTGGCCACACATCTTCATGTGAGCTCAGTTTTGCCCTCAACAGTCTGTGACCTCATGGAGCGCCCTCCTTGCAGCTGTAAAACTCCTCCGTGTTTCTCCGTGTTTCTGCATAAGGCCTCCTCCGCTTGCTGGGGTTGACAGCGTCAGGCTGTCTTTGAGAAACCGCTTCTTCCGTTCCATCTCCCAAGCCACACACACTGTCCATTCCCCGCACACCCCTTTCCATGCCACTCCCACACTGGGGCCTCTGGCTCTCAGCTGAGTCTCCTGGGGCCCAGTCACGGCACAGAGGAGATGGCAGAGAGGACCAAGGGACGGGGACAGTAACTGGGACCCTCACACCGGCTGAGGCTTGTTCCTCATTCCACTCTCGGATCTGGATTTTACTGAACTTGAGTGAAAGCTACTTCATCTTACGAATCCTGTGAGATCAGTAGCAGACACGGTCTTCACCACACACAGAGAGACATTCTCCCCTCCTCCATGGATGGCCAGGCTACCAAGGCTCCAGCTAGGCTAAGCTTTATCTGTCTTCAATCTGAGGCGTCCTCTTCCCTATTCCCCCTCCCCTAACAGCTGCCCTTTCAGTCAGTCTGCACGTTCTCTGTGACTTGGTCCTCTGAGGTCTGTCCTTAACCTTTTCTCTCTTACTTTATGCCTCCCCAGATGTGGCCTGGGTTAATCTCCACACTGTGGTGACCTGCTGGCCTTCCCGCCTCTGTCAGCCCAGCCATAGCAATCCACATTGTCTGCTGTCTGAAATTCCAGATTTCTCAATGTGGAATGTCATTTCCTGACACCTGACTCACTTCCCATCTCCCCTTACTCCAGCTCCCATTTCTACCCAGCATTCATTTCATCCCTGGCCCCTCCTCCTCCCTGGCCCCTCCTCCTCCCTGGCCCCTCCTCTTCCCTGCCCCTCCTCCCTGGCTCCTCCTCCTCCCTGATCCTTCTTCCTCCCTAGCCCCTCCTCCTCCCTGTCCCTACCTTGGTAGCTGCAGTTCAGCGGGTTGTAATGGTGAGCAGCATCCCAACCAATCTCCTTACCTTGGCTTCTCCAACTCTTTGGCTTCACAACCATCAAACTGAGTTAAGATAATCATGTGCAGAGATGTGAGATCATAGGCATTCATACAGAACTGAGTCTGAGAGCAATGTCTTGTTCAAAATAATAGGGCTGTAAAAGTCAATCAACAACCTCACTGATTCAGGAACTTCCTTAAATACAACTTATTTGGACAAGTGCATGGTCGTTTGGATAAACAGCCCCTTTTTTAAGAACACTTAGGTCATCCTGAAATGAATGGCTCCACTAACTAGTCACAGACTCGCTTAAAAACCTTCCTTCTGCTTCTGTCCCTGCAGAACCTTTTCTCGGAAACTTCACGCAGTCTCAGCCACACCCCTCACTGAAAGCACTGTGAGACTCATCTGTAAACATGCATTCTGGCCCTGCTCTCTGGCACTGTGGAACCTCAGCGTGCCCCAATGGGTGCACTTGGCTCCTAGACCATCCTGGGGCCTGGGGGCCACCCCACTGCCTGCATTGTCCCACGGTTCTATGAGCTGCTCCTTTCCCTTGAACGAAATGTTTGCTTTTCTGTACCTAGCTCCTTCACTTGGGATGTTCTGCCTTGTTATTGTTCATTCATTTCTATTTGTTCTTTTCTGTTTGAGACAGGGTCGCATGTAGCCTGGGATGGCCTCCAACTCTCAAGGTCTCTAGAAGGACCTTGAGATCCTGATCCTCCTGCCTCTGTCACCTGAGTTCTGAGATTTTTAGGTCAAATTATTCCTTAACACTAGACTAAAATGCCAATTTCCCTCTTCTTTGGGAGGCTCTAAATGGGAATGATGGTGTCTTCTTCTGAATGTGTTTGGACAATGGGTGGGCGAAGCCTTACCATGTCAAGGCCTGCTACCAAGCTCATCATCTGGACTTGTGACCCATGGGGAGCCAGCTCTGTCTGTCCTGGCTTACCCAGTGCTGCTCAGAGCGCATAACAGACAGAGAAAGTAACAAGATTTGGATATTGTAGCTCAGGAGTAATTAGTCTGTTGCTTTAGTCCACAACACAGACAAGTCTTGGTAGCTGATGCTGAAGATTCCTAGGTTCCAGCATCTTTCTGGAACAAGATGATGCTCTTTAAATAAGAAATAAAGGTATAGGAAGGAAACCACGAGTTTCAGTGGGAGGCTGTCACAGACCCTACAGCAGGTGAAAGAAACCAAGCTCAGAGAGATAGTGACTCACCAAACTAGAATGGGGAGGACCCAGGATTAGATCCTCCCAAAAGAGTTCTCCAGAGCCACACTGCTTCCTGCTGCCTGGCTCTGCTCACAGTAGCGGTGGCAGTGAACCCGGCCTCACCTAGGCTGAGCCTCTGCATTGAGACAAGCCGTGGTATAAGGGCTCCTCTGAGTTTTGTTCCCCGCTCAGTTTCCTAGAATAAGTCTGTAGTCATATCACCTCACACATTCCCTAGGGTAAAAGAGAAGGTAGTCTCGTGACTGGGGACGTCGAGGTCCTCAGTCACCGCCGCACGAGGCTTGGGCAGCACTGCTGGGGCTGAGCTACATCTCCAGGTCCGGTAACCAGCTTCCCTTTGCACACTGGTCCTAGTGCTGCCCCTAGAAAGGGCAAGGGTATTCCTTAAAATCTTTACAAAGGGGCTACCTTTTGAAAGAGAAGAATTTATAAAAATAAAACCTAAGGGAACTGATTTTTAAGCACGACATTTTACTTGGAAAGAAAAAAGAAAGAACAGAAGGAAGAAGGAAGGTGTCTTTTTAAAAAGAAGAAAAATCACAGAGTTATAGGGTGACAACGATGTGCATTCTTATGGGAGAGTCTGCAGATGGCTTAGGACAAAGTTCAACAAACTCTAGACCCTTCCCACCATGCTCTTCTACTGACCCAATGTCTGATAGGAGTCTCAGGCCAACACAGGAAGGTTTCTTAACCTCGGTCTATGTTGTTGTACCTTTCACCCAAGGAGAAAACATCGTGTACTGTTCCCTTGTTATATTTAGATATAATAAAAACCAGTGGAGTGGCTCAGAGAAAAAAGGCACCTGTAGCCATGACTGACAATCTGAGTTCAATTCCAAGAACCCACATGGTAGAAGGAGAGAACAGCTCCTCCAGGTTGTACATACACACACACACACACACACACACACACACACACACACACACACACACACCCTGGGGAGGCACCGCTCACCAGCAGGGGGGGAGCCCACCTAGAGAGGTGCAGACTCATGGAGATGACTAACACCCACAGATGAGGCACAGGAACAGTGTGGAAACTTCAGTATCTCCAGATGTCAGCGATGGCAAAGCCAGGATGGAGGTGGGGTTGATCCATGTGAAAGGCATCAGAATGTGTGTTAAGTGGAGACATGAACAGAAGAGGAAGGGGGGTGTGATTAAGTTCATGCTGTAAGCTTACATAAGAGGAAGGGGTGTGATTAAGTTCATGCTGTACACTTACAAAGAGGTATTTTGTGGCATCCTGGGGAACAAATTGGAGCAGAGCCAGAATGGTGGCAGGGAGACCACACTGAACATTGCTTCAGGAATCTCCAGGAGACTGTATGGGGACTGAACTATAGTAACCATAGTAACACAAAAGGGATGGAGGAAGGGCGTGGACTGATCAATGCTTCAAAAGTAGATCTGGCAGAGCTTTGAGGATGATCGGCTGATGGACAAGGAAGAGGGCTGGAGGCTGGTACCCGAGCTTCAGGCTTGACCAAAGGATGCTGGATGGGACCACTCACCAAGACAGAGACAGCAGCAGGAGGAGGGCTGACGTCCTGTGACTGCTGATAGCCGAGAAGTGAGGTTCCCGAGGCATCCAGGCATCTTTAGAGCTGCAGTGGTGATGGGGCCCGGGATACCAATGACGTCGCCATGGGTGTGCCGAGGGAGAAGGAAAAACAACGCATGCAGGACACGTATCCTAGAAGGCCGGGAAAGGAGAGGCTCGAGAGTAGCAAGCGGTCTGGGGGCTGAGGAGGACTCACAGGAAGAAGGGGAGAGTTGTCGCAAGTGGAGGGCTGGCTGGTCTGCAGGTCGGGCTCCAGAGTCAAAGCCATGTGTGGGATGCTGTCCTTCAGGCATGGCCTAGCCATTGCCCCCCCGACCTCTCAGCAGCTATGATTACATCATGGGACATGTAACATGTAACCACCAACGCTGGGCCCATTGCTGGTTCCTCACGGCAGGAACAGAGTTTGAGAGCATGCAGCCATTGCTGAGGATTTAAAGGTAGTTCATGGCTTAGACAGACTCAGTCGTGACAGAGAGTTGCTTTTCTCGGTGGCGTGGTTGTTCCTAAGTTGCCCACATTCCTGGTCAATCCTAATTAAACTAAAAACTTATTGACTCGCCAAATCACATTTGCACAGAATCATATTTTTCGCTTTTGTTGATGCCGTATCTGGGGTGAGCAGATGTTTCCTTGTTGCCCTGGAAAATCTCATGCAGCAAGCCGAGGCATGGATATTAAATGTAGCACTAAGCAAGACTGGGAGTGTAGCTCAGTGGTGAGTCACTCGCCTAGCGTGCACAAAGCCCTGGGTTAGATCCCCAGTGCCAAGGGAAACGGCACCAGGGAGGAATTTACAGCCTCCCGGAAAACTGCCCTGGGAGAGCCTAGGCTGAGAAGTGACCAGAAAGTAACATGAACATGTGAACACAGTGCGTGTAGATCCCAAGGGGCATGTTCCTTTACATGCACCAGATCCGTTAAACATTCTCTATTCATCCAAAGAGATATTGGCAATGCTATGGTGGGCTGAGGAAGAGCAGAGCTGACCCCAGAACTATCCCTCGGAGATAGGGCACTGAGAGAGAGAGAGAGAGAGAGGGAGGGAGGGAGGGAGGGAGGGAGGGAGGGAGGGGGAGGGAGGGAGGGAGGGGGAGGGAGGGAGGGAGGGGGAGGGAGGGAGGGGAGGGGGAGGGAGGGAGGGAGGGAGGGAGGAGGGAGAGACAAAGGGAGGCTTCCATGGAAGCTGATTTAAAAGTGTGTCTCAGGGATACACACGAAGGCCACTGAAAAGGGAGGAACAGAGCCGGCAGATGCCCTCTGACTGGAATGGGTCTTCAAAGAGGCCTGTGATGAGTGGCAGTTGGGAGTCAGTGGGTCTAAGACTTTTCAGGAAAGGGCATGAAACATAAGCAGACTAGGGACACTGCTGGGGTTGGCAGGAAATGTTGCCACAGACTCACGTGTAAGGACACTGGGTCCCCAGCTAGTGGGACTGTTGTGAAAGGTTGGAAATCTTTAGGACGTGGTCACTAGGAATAGGTTTTGAGGCTCATAGCTTAACGCCGCTTTGTCATTCTTTTGGCTTCCTGATGTATCGAGGGGCCAAAAGTCACACTCACACTGTTCTGCACCAACATTTAGACCTTTACCACATTATCTTGAGTATATAGAAAATTCTGAATTTCTGATTACTAAAGACAAATGAGCATTCCGTCCCCCCACCACCCCAGAGAAAATGACATTATGACTTGGAATCTACCCAGGCAAATTTACTTCAGCGCTCTCAGCATTTTCTGTAGGATTGAATTTCTACGAGCAATGAGCTTCTCGCGGTGAGTTAAGTGTGCACAAGAACGGGGGGGGGGGACGCAGGATGCAAATAGAGAGAGTTCACTGGCTGTTCTCTGAAAGAATCCTGGAAGGCACAGCTCTTGGAAGACACGAGAGAACCCAGAGTACTGTGTGAAGAGCAAGCGGCGGGTAAGGGGCAGGTGGGGTGGCTGTCGGGACTCTCTGGACAGTAGCTTCCCCCTGAAGGCCATGGCCAGGGGAGGGACTGTGGAGTAACATGAGTCATGACTCCTCGATAGTGAGCTAAGAAAAGTTAGTTCACCAAGTGGAGAAATGATGGCAGGAGTCTAAGGGACAGACCAAAGCATGCTCACTATCTGGAGGGGAAGAGAAGCTAAAGCCAAAGTTGTCTCAGAAAGTCACAAACTGGACCTGTCAGTCAGATCACTTGTAAAAGCTTTTCAAGGTGTGACTAAAAATGACAGTACTTCTGCTGGTTACTACGTTTTAGTTGGAGAAACATGGCACTATAGTTTGATTTCTAGTTTTGATATGTGTGTGTGTGTGTATGTGCATGCGAGTGCGTGCATGCGTGCGTGTGTGTGTGCACGCGTGAATGTGTGTGTGCACGTGAGTGTGTGTGTGTGTTAAAAAACAGACCAAAGCCAACACAGGAAGAAAGGTTTTATACGCCGCCCATGCTGTTACCGAATGTAGGACTGGAGCCTGGAGCGGGGACTGGGCAGAGGCTATGGAGGAGCGCTACTCACTGGCTGGCTCCCTGGGGCTTGCTCAGCCTGCTTTCTATCCACCCCAGGATCACCTGCCCACAATACGCTGGGCCCTCCCTCCCACACTGACCATTAGTCACGACAGTGACCACAGACTTGCCTATGGCAATTCTTCAGCTGAGGGTCCCTCTTCTTAGGTGGCTCTAGTTTGCATGAAGTTGACAAAAGACAAGCAGCACACACGGTGACGCGCACATCCATCATACGAGAGTAACCAGGCCTCTTTGATCAGTGTCCAGCTAGAGCTCTGCACTGTTCTTCCTGCGTAAGCTCCAGCTATGGTTCTGTTTCTACATGTGTACAATGGTGCAAATCTTCAAAACATTTGTACAGCTTTTCCGTTGTGGCTAATTCCTCCCATTATCTACTCGAGTTACAACACCCTTCAACCACTCACTCTCACACCTTTCCGAGACGCTGAGCTGAATTTTCACAGGCCCGGGTCTCTCTCATGTTCACACCCGCTGGAGGACAGAAGAATTAAGCGTTTGCAGGAAATGCAGGGTGCAAAGTCCCCCTGATGTCTAAACAACTGGGTCAAGATGACTAACCCTGGATGTCCATAGTGACACAAAATGACTGACACCGGATGTCTGGGGAAGCAAAAAGTAAACAGTGATGTAATCTGTTAAGTAACTATTTCTAGCAGACTGCCACTTTTGTGGGTCTCTAAAAATATGGCCTTGGGGTCAGAGCTGAGTGCCTTTGCCAGTCTGCCAACGTGTCTGCAGACCTGTGCTTACCTTCATGTGCCTGGGTGCCAGTCTGTGCCCCCAGGTGTTTGCCTAGGCACCTGCTGGCAGCTGCCTGCATGATGGTCCCTGTGGTGGTCTTTGCCTGGAGTGAATGAAGAATGCCTTGTCTGTCCACAGCTCTCCTAATCTCTATGACATCCTGACCACAGGTGACCCGGTTCTTGGAGTCAAAACTTGGACCTCACGGTACTGAAACAATGGCGAAGCAGTAAGAACAACAGCGGCAGAGCCCGCACTCTGAACCAGGGACAAGTCATTGTTGATAAACAAAAAACACGACCAAGAGCAAACAGAGGAGGAAAGAGTCTATTTGATTTGTGCGTCCTCATCACAGCAGTTAGGGGAGGCCGAATCAGGAACTCGAGCAAGGCAGGAACCTGGAGGCAGGAACTGAAGTGGAGGCCGGGGGTGGGGGGACACAGGAGACACTGCTTACTCAACCCGTCAAGGGGTGGCGTTGCCAGCAGTAGGCTGGGCCCTTTATTCCAATCATCAATCAACAAGATGATCTTGGTAATGGAGCACTGGGTAACAGATCTTTCTAGAAGACCTAAGCTATAAGAACAGTGGTAAAAAAAAAAAAAACAGAAAATGGGCTGGTACTATCTTTGGAAATAATAGCCCAAAGGCTGGATTCAAAGGCTAACTTCAACCCCTCAGGTGTAGCACACAATAATACACTGTGTGGTTCAAGGAGTCATTGAGACCATGAGCCTCACCATAAGGCAACACTCCTGATACACTCATATGATATAAAATAAGTACCACTGGGGCTTTAATTGAAGAAAAAATGAAGAAAGATGACTTTTCGTGGCTAGGGGGACTAAAAAGATAATGCCATGAAAAATAAGAAACAGGAAGAGAGGAAAGAAACAGGTTTGAGAGAAAGTAGAATAAATCTAGTTTGAGATGTGGTGAGTTTCCTGGTGTGATATCCAAGTTGAGATTTCAAGAAACAGTTGGAAATGTCGTTCTGGGTTCACTGAGAAGTTGTGATTAGCAGAATCGATGGGAACCACACAAAGAGGATGCAGCTATGAAAAGGATAGGATGGTGCCCAGACACCGGAGAGGGGAGGGGAGGGCTAAGGAGGGGAGGGGGAGAGAAGGATGAGTGGAGGAGGGAGGGAGAGAGAGGGACAGGGAGGGAGAAGATGCTGGAAAGCACAGGACACTACTGCGCATGGCAAAACCGAAGCATGCCTAGAAGAGTAAGTGCCTAAGAAGCACCCCCACCCTCGGTAGTCTGGGGGTGCCTTTTGTAATAGAGGCCTCAACAGGTCAGGCCTTTACAGAAAGCTCTGTTGTCCAGGGCCCAGTAAGCCAAAGCATCCCATTAACCTCACTGCAGCTCGCAGAACTGCCTGGTGGGGCAGTGTCCTCTTTAGGTTCCTATGACTGTGAAAAAGGCCACGACCATAAACACGACACCTGGCCTTAGCACATTCATTGTAACTATCTTTTTATGCCTTGTTAACTTTTATTAACAAATTCATTTTCATAAAGACATGTGACCATTTCACCCTCCAAGCTCTTCGTTTCCCTTCCCATGAGTCTCCTTTCCTGTCACAGACAACTCCGCTCCTACTTACTGTTCTGTCATATATTTTATTCTAGGATATACTGTATAATCTGTCATCCATATACGAGTGGTACCATGGAGTATCTATGTGTCTGAGTCTGGCTTGTTTCTGTTAACATAATACTCTTTAGTTACTCTCAGCATCTTTCTTCAAACCCAGCATCATCTTTTTCCCAGACACTTGGTCCTCTGATTTTTCCCGACACCTGTTTCTGCTGACTCAGTTCCATTCATGGCACTATAGTTGGAATGACTTAAAAAACACACAGAAGAAGGAGGCCTTCTCCTTCCTCCACAAGAGCAAACAGAGGAGGACTGGTGGGGAGCACTCTATCATACACTCAGCTACTTGGGGCATCCAAAGGGGGAAGCTTGTTGAGATCAGGAGGGAGCAAAGACATGAGAATAAGCTCTGGTGTGCCTGCTACGCTTGGGAACAAAGAGAAGCAAGACAGACAGTGTGGAAAGTGCAGCGATTCAAGAGCGACTGTTGACAGACAGTCAAACCCACTGAGCGTCGACCTCCATTCATCTGCTCCGTGAGACGACATCATAAGTCAGACCGTTTACATAGCTGTGGGGGTCACTGTCTGACGATGAGACATGCTGGTTAGGACAGATGGGTGGACTCTTTCTAGAATGGGTCAGAATGTTTGCAAAGCTTACCTTCCGCAGTAACATGCCAGCAGAGATTATCAGACCCCCTGTTTAAAGCTTGCTGGATAACGGGGTGGTCACCAAAGAAAACAAATGGACTGGAACTCAGCAAAAACTCCAAGTGAGACCACAAGATGATATGCAGAGTCCATATTTTCATCTCTGCATTGCATGGCTGACTCAGAACCTTAACAGCCTTACAGCTTAGACCCACATGTACAACCTCAAGTTCCTCGTTCTCTTTTCTAGTGGGTGGAGGGCCCTGTATGCCAGCTAGCCGAGTCTTTCTTCCTACAGTCATAGACGAGAGCCGGCTTCTGTCTCCTCTGTGCAAACTCCAATGCCCTCTCTTCTCAGATAATGCTAAGGGCAGCCACCTGCTGCCCTGTCATTCCATGGCCCCTGAAACCACAGTGCCGACCTGGTAAGCAAAGATACCTGGAAGCTGTGTAGGGCCTCAAGGGACACACACCACTGTCTACATACATGACTGGCATTCTGGGCTGAGTCCAGTCTGGATGAGTGAAGAACTGATGGCCTCAAAACCCTTCAGAGAACTCAGAATGCTCAGCCTGACCAAGGAACACATCTTTACTGAAGCATCGGGATGTTCTGAGTGTGGCATGGTGGCTGCCTTCAGAGCCGTGTCTGCAAGGAAGGTCAAGAGCATGGTTCCACTCTCTCACGACATCATGACACAGTGGAGGTCATCACACAGCAAGACAGAGCAACCATGCTAGCTCCAGTCTCTCTTCTTTTCATTAAGACACCACTGGTAGTACAGGATCTCATAGAATCTTAGTTACCCTTCCCCTACATTCAAGCCATTAGCATACTGACCTAGTTAGCTTTAATTATCAACCGGACACAGCCTACATCTGAAAGGAAAAGCCTTGACTGAGGAATTGCCTAAATCAGACTGGCCTGGGGAATGTCTCTTGGGTATCTTCTTGGCTGTTAATTCATAAAGGAGGGTTCATCCTGCTGTGGGTGGCACCATTCCCTAGGCCGGTGCTCTTGGGATGTACAAGAGAGCTTGAACCTGAATGAGCACCAAGAAGCTTCCTCCAAGTTCCCTGCTTCAGATCCCTGCTTGAGCTCCTGCCCTGGCTTTCCTCAATGACAGACTGTGACCTGAAAGGTGAAATAAAACTCCTTCTCTCCCAGTGTTCTCCCCACCCCCAAGGTGTTTGCCCCAGCACCAGAACAAAACTAGGACACATATGCATGGAATAACAAGGTTTCCAACACATGAACTTCTGTAGAGTCTTTGTATTTAAACCAGAGTATAGAGGTACAACTACAGGTTCAGTGTCCACTCTTAGACATGTTACTTGAGCTAATGGCTATCTAGGAGACAGTCCAGAGAAAGTGTCTGGACAGAACCAAAGACACAGTAAAGCCCTGAGACTGTCTGCACTGAGAAGTAAAATGTGTCCCCAGGAAACTTCTGAATAATGGGGGTATGGTAAGCCTGGGATAAAAGAGCAGCAGGAAGTCGATGCCCGAAGAGCTCCTTTCAGGGTCCTTTCTAGGAAAATCTACAGTCCTACTGTCTGGGGATCTGCCCTCTGAAAGAGCTCTCTATGAAGTATCACATGGAAGACAGGATTCTCAAATAAAAGAAACCATCATGAGCACTTTATTTTAAGGATATAAATCAGTAAGTCATTAAACTGGGCATAACAGTCAACCAGCTGAAAAATAGCCATGGAAAAGTCCCAGTAGTTTTATTACTTTTTAAAAATTGATAGTCCAGTAAGATACCAACAACATAAGTAATCACATTAACTGGTACTTTTCAGAGTGATTAATTTCTTCATTTCCTATCTATCCATTTGAAATGTTCTGAAAGATGCCCCCCCCTTTAAAACAAACACCATTTGAGCAGAGACTATTCCAGGGCTTTTGTCTCGCACACTTTTAGAGTCTGGTGGCATGGTTTCAGTATCATAACTCAGCGCCAGACTGGTTCAACCCAGGTGCTTGTATGTTGGCTCAGAATGTGCAGGGCTGCACACCTGAGCCCTGAAATCGCCAAGAGGAGATCTTGCTAATTTGAGGACGAACAGCCCAGATGCCCTCCATGCAAGTTCTGCCTACCTACAACGAAAACTTTACCAAGACTTCCCATTTCCCCCCTTCTTACATCTGGGCACGTCAGGTCAAGTCTCGTGGAACTCTGTGTCCGACCTCTAGAGTCAGTAGGTCCTCAGGTCCCTGTCACGTGAAGAATGCTACCTACGTAAGCACGTGCCCTCTGACTTCAGAGCTCTTGTCTCTGCTTATTCGTTCTGAGGGACTTGTGGGCTAAAGCTAGGTGAGTCCTGGGCAAACGTGGGCAGTTGCTGACTTCTCCATTTACCCACAGTTCATCATTTGCAAACCCCGTTGTTACCCTCAGATCACTCCAGACCCCTGTGGTCCTAGCTCAGTTTGAGTTCATTGATTCATCATCACTCACAACTCACATGGATAGTTCTCGTAGGGATGTTGTGAGGACTTAAAGTCTAGGGATACAAAGTACCTAGAGGCTGCCAGTGGTCACTCCCTTTCTCTTTGTCTCCCCTTGGCTGGATCTGATAGGTAAGGTTCTGCCCTGCCCAGGCAGGAAATGTTTAAGGAACTCAGGGTTCACTGATGGCTTAGCTGTCAGGGAAATACTGAGAATGGGTGTGACTCACATGAAGTTAGTGAACACCTTGCTTTCTGCCCTGAAATCAAGGTTCTAGGCCCCGTGTGCCTGTCCACACTCCACCTCTCGCCAGCTCTGTCATCACCCATTCAGACAATGGGTCTCCTGCTCGCCTGTCTTTGAGACTTGACCTTGTTATACTCTTGCGAGTTCCGAGAACTGAACCTTTGTCTTCAACTGGATTTTGAAGTCAAGTGCTCTCCCTTTTGTCCTTAAGTTACCAGATGCAGACTGTCAATATCTCCAAAATGCATCTCGGGCTTCTCTGCCATTTCATCAGCTGGTGCAAGCTACAAGCCTGAGTCCTGGTGCTTTCTCCCAACTAGGTGGGTCTGTCTGTGCCCTCTTACTGGCACGGGTTCCCACAGGCCAGACCCTCATTGTTAACGGGAGATAGCAGATTAATTACTGGCTGGCCAAGCATGGAAACCTGGTGCATCCCTGACTGGTCCTAACTGGTATTAACATCCAGTGCACAGAGTGCTGTGCATCAGAGCAATCTGATAGAAATGACCAATCAACCATGATGTCCAGGATACTTTCATTGCTATCCACAAAAGTCCTACAGACCACGGTAGTTTTCGTCCCATTTGTCTCCATCTAGAACACAAGAAAGGACTTGGCTGTACCTTGTAGCAAGCCATAATTTGATGCCTCTCATGACCACGCCTCCATCCATCAACTGAGTACACTACAGCTACATGCTGCTCCTCCCTTATTGACAGAGAGCTTTTGAAGGGCCTTTTCTTCCCAAGACTGTCAGAAACATTGCCTTCTGGCTGAAATAGCTCATTCCATCGCAGGGGGCCTGGCTCTGCCCAGCAGCGCTCCTTCTCCAGGTTGATCATGACAATCAGAGTGGCAAGCTACATGACAGCCACTTCTCTGAAGACAGTCTTCAGAGTCTGTCTTACTCATCTGGGGGTCTCCAGCATCCTCTCTGGGCCACAGATAATGTGGGCGCCCAATATGTATCAGCGAAATTGATGAATTAGTGTTTTACAAATCTAAACATCACCAGCACATCATTATTTGTCTTTCATTTGCTTCTTTTTAATTTTATTTATTTTACACATATTAATGATTTGCTCAGATGTATTTCTGTACATCTCATGTATGCACTGCCCAGTGAGATCAGAAGGGAATGTCAAAGCTCTTGAGCTGGAGTTATGTGTGGACCGACACGTGGGTGTCCCGGTCCTCTACAGGAACAAACACTGAGCCTCTCTCCAGCCAACTCCTCAGCTCATTTCTCCATACAGTTCACAAGGGCCTGATGGCAATGCTTGAAAGCATTTGCTGCTGTACCATCTCACCAAGGGAACTTTTTTGGACTTAAAATATGTAGGAATGTTGACTTTGAATACCAGTCGAACAACCAGAAGATGTGATGAGACTTGGCATTCATCGAGCACTTACTATTCCATGTCTACTGGTATCTACATGAACCCCAGGGTTCTATCTGGAACACCTTCTATTACTGAATCTATTTTGAAGATGGGGGCTGAGGATGAGTCAAGGTTAAGAATCTTGAAAGACACAAGTAGACCAAATCTGTGTAGCCTTCACACACAGCCACGGTACCCATTGCTTTCCTACCTCCTGATACAGGTTTGACTTTTTCCAAAGAAAACTTCATTTTGGACCAACATTGCCTGAAGTCTGGTAAACAACTAATTTATTTTATTTGAGAATCTCTTCTGTGTACTTATCTGGTAGGAGACATCTCCACTCCCAGGATCTACAAGTGGGCTAAAAATGACATGTAGTTCGGAGGCTAACGTTGTATGGAAAGGACGGCCACAGGCAGGTTCCTCTCTATACAGATGGATGAAAGTCAGACAGTGAGGAGCTGGAGAGATGGCGGAGGGAGTGAGACACTTGCCCTTTGGGACAAGCTTGATGACTTGATTCTAGGTCCCAAGAAGGCGTGCAAAGTCAAACACAGAAGTGTGTGCCTGCGATCCCTGCGCTCCTGCGAGGAGACTGGGGAAGCCCAGAAGCTGGCGGATCAGTGTGACGAGAAGTGAATAAAGAGACCTTGTCTGAAGTAAGGTGGAGGGCAAGCGCTGACGCCCACGGTGGTCTCTGACCTGCACACACGCACCATGGCATGTGTGCACTGACCCTCACACACATACACACACACACACATGTCCATACATGCAGCATGACATGTGTGCACTCACACACACATATCCATACATGCACCATGGCATGTGTGCACTGACCCTCACACACACACACACACACACACACACACACACACATGTCCATATATGCACCATGGCATGTGTGCACTGACCCTCACACACACATGCGTCCATACATGCACCATGGCATGTGTGCACTGACCCTCACACACACACACACACACATGTCCATACACGCACTATGACATGTGTGTGCTGCCCTCACACATGCAAACACACATATCCATACATGCACCATGGCATGTGTGCGCTGACCCTCACACACACACACACACACACACACACACACATGTCCATACATGCACCATGGCATGTGTGCACTGACCCTCACACACACACACACACACACACACACACACGTCCATACATGCACCATGGCATGTGTGCACTCACCCTCACACACACAAACACACACATCCATACATGCACACACATGTGTGTACTGACCCCTGGAACCCTTTTGCTTTTCCAACCGACCACATTCCCTTCTGATCACTCCTTGTCACATATCCAGTGTGGTTTCTGTGTCTCCCAGTGCAGGGGCCAGGACAGGGAGTGGAGAAGGGAGGAAGGGGGTGGGGTCCTTTGGTAGAGCAGGGCCCAATCCCCATTTCTTTACCAGTTTTGTATCACTATGGCAGTTTTTAAATGTGTGAGCTCTGACTTCCCATGTAGAGCAATTGGAAGAAGAGAAAAGCTTGGGGTGTCCATTCAGAAGAAGCAGGTTTAGGATGCAGATCTCCATTTTTCAGACAGGTTTCAAGTGAATCACTGAGTTTCTCTGTCCATTGGTTTCTCTTCCTCATAGGGATTTGAGAGGATATAATGAATTATAGGAGGAAGATTACCATACACAGGATAGGGATATTGTATGTTATTCTATTAGAGAGAAATCACTTACATGAGGAACCGAAAACCCAGAGTCAGTGCTCCGACAGTCTCTGCTGCTCTCAGAGACCCGGCCGGAGCCCCAAGAACGGGAGACCTGCCTCTCCCCAGGTCTTTATCCCACACCCCAAGTACGCAGGTGTGGCCATGCCCAAACGGGCATGGTCAGCACCACAGGTGCCTAGTAAGATCTCTCCCTACAATGGATAATGTATATGAAGGCATTCAATAACTGATGGTGATTATGGTGACAGTGCACATGTGCACGGGTGTGCCTGCATGCATGAATATAACATCAGACACTGCCTTTTACACAGCAGCTCTCAGAGGCTATTTTGGGATGGTGGCAAAGGCTCATTTGGGTGACTCCACAGAATTTTCTGGTCAATTTGCTGTATTTACTAACAAAACAGAGCAAGGCTCTGCTGCAAAGAACAGGCTATTTGATACGGCCTGTTTCCCTCCTTGAGAGGATACACACACACACACACACACACACACACGGAACAAGCTCTGGTGATTGATGTCTGGAATCCAAGGTCTGTTATCTGCTCCAAAGCCCCACTGAGAGGACAACGGTGACACTCTTTGAGGCCAAAAGGGTAATATATATCATTTCATATGAGCTATGGTTTTCATTACTGCTCTGACTTCAGTGAAAATGGCCAGCACACTCGCCCCCTCAGAAATCATGAAGAAGTCCGGCAATGGATGCTTTCACTATGGAAAAGCAGAGTGTGGAATCTGCAGCCCATCTGTGTGTCTTTGAAGCACCCTGAAGGGCGGGGAATGTAGACGTGTGCTTCAGCTGGGGCAGAAGGAGCAGGCAGGAGCAGAGCCTGAGGAGGGAGCAACTCTGCTCAGTGTTGCCTAATGTAGAAATGTCTCCCCTCCAAGCTTGCTTTCCCAGATAGGGCCCTTCACACACTAAAGGTAAAGTGGCTTGAGCCCCTGAAGGGCTTGAGGGGATCTTCTTAACTGTTCAGTGAGTTCTTGTAATATATTCAGTGGGTAGCTGCAACAAATATCCAACCCAGACACATTGGCATTGGTTTCTTCTGTGACGATCATGGAGGGACAAATATCCAACCCAGTCACATTGGCATTGTTTTCTTCTGTGACAACATGAAGAGCTCACACGGCCAGAGCCACTTGCTGGTCACTTGATGTTCAAGTGCCGTCCTCCTCCCTGGCAAGGTCCACAGAGGACTGTTTCTCCAGCTCAGCGGCTCTCAGATTTAGAGAGCCCCAGTGTTCTGGAGGGTTCCTCACTCCCAGACTGCCTGGCCACACTTTCCATGTGAGGGGAGGGAGGGTCTAAGCTGAGTTCTGAGTGTGATTATTGACAAGAGAAGCCAAACAAACAGAAACACAAGGATCTAGACATCATGGTATTAAAGAGATTTGTCCAGTTGGCCTAGGTGGCACATGCCTATAATCTCAGCACTTGGAAGACTAGGGCAGATTGTATTTGGTTCAAGGTCAGCCAGAACCCCATAGCCAGACCTTGTCACTAATTAACTATAACTGATTAATTTGTTAGAAGGAATTGGCTTATATGATAATGGAGACTGAGACGTCCCAAGTCCCACAGACCCAGGAGAGCTTATGACCTGACGGTGCAGTTCCCTCAACTCCCAAGTCCTGAGGACTGGGACAACTGACAGCAGAAGTTCCAGGCTGCAGGCTGCAGGCCCAGAGAAAGCTTTTTCCATCTGCCTCAAAGAAGCACAAGACTAACTCAAGACTGACTCAGCCTTTTGTCCTAGACAGGTCTTCACCCCACCTGCATTAGGGAGGGGAGAACTCAGTCTCGTCCGTGGGTTCAAATGTTAACTGATACAGAGATGCCCACAGAGCACACACTGAGCAGTATTTGACCAGAATCTGGGAACCCGTGGTCTAGCCCAGTTGATCATGAAATAAACCACCGCAGAAGAACAGGAAGCTGCTGTGCAGGCTCTGAGCTCTGGAGCCAGAGGGAAAGCCAGCTGTCACTCTATCTTCACCCAGGGCCCCAGGGGACGGCACATACAGAGTAGCAGGTACAGATAATGAGTGGATGAATCCACTTAAGGTGGCATGGGAGAGGGAGGCACGGAGGGAGGGGATCTCTTGTAGAGACCAGAGGACCTACCAGATGGCTACCATCACAGATCTCACCATACTCAGCTTGAGGGTTCAGCCTAGACTAATGATGGCTCTTTGTTTCTAAGCTCACCTGTAGTTGCAAGAGAAAATAGTGTCCAAGAATTGTTTCAAACAATATAAGCAATAACTGAGAATTTGCTGTAAGCCAGATGTTGGGCTATTTAATGGTATCCTGTTCCTGGGAGTGGCTTTGCTCATCCAAGTTTGCAAAGGAGGAAACTGAGATCCCATGTCTGAGAAGCAGTTGAATATGGTTTCCAATCATTCCCCGCAGCCCTGAACTTTTGCTCCCAAGCACTCGATGAACCGTTGAGTAAGAGCAAGTCACCAGGGGACTTCAGGGTGCTTATAGTGTGATGAGATCTTTTGCAAACTGAACAAAGGAGGATTGTGGGAAATGTCACCCAACGTGGACCTGAGGCCTTGTCTGTGTGGCCTTAACAAGAACAGCTTTTGGTATCAGACACTTGAGGGTCCAAATCTCACTTCCGCAACTATGAGCTGTGAAAACTTTGCCAAATTAACTCATCTCTGTGTCTCAGCTTCTCATTCATTACACTTATCTCAGAGCGCTCAGAGCCCTCGCCGACTCTATGCATTCTTACAGCACTGACCAAGTCCATGTGTGTGACACACACACAGCTCTGCTCAGACGGCCGTTAGCTTGTGAGTGATCCTCCCGCGTTACCGTTCTCAGGTAAAGGAAAGGGTGGAAGCTGCTGGGTTAGCTCTGAGAGGAGCTGACACAAAATTACCCTTCAAGAATCAGCTTTATTAGGAGAAAGGACATCACTACCACGTGAGCCATGATTAGGCCTTGAGATAAGTGAGCACAAAAACTCATAGTATGTGTCTGAGACAACGTGACAGGACCTTAAATGGAAAGCAGGGCCTCCCTTTAAAAGCTGAGGAGGAACATGTATGCCACACTGCCCTCCACAAGGCTCGGGGATCACTGAGAGACGGAGGATGGAAAGGGGAAAAAGCCAGAGGTGGTCAATGACTACGAGAGAACATGATATTCTGGACACATAATCCACTCACCACTGTACATGGCCTGTGCCAGCAAGCCAGAACAAAGTCCCTCATGGAGAGAGGGGCTGGGCACACAATCCTGGCCATAGCTGTGAAGCTACTGACAATCATTAGCTGCCAGGAGAGGGAGAGACAGTTTTCTCTGGGAGTTCAGCCCCCCTAAATCAGCTGGGCTCCAGTGGAAGACCGAAATTGGGAGCAAAAATTGGTCTTGAGGTGTTTAAAAAAGAAAAAGGACATGGTTGGGAGGAGAGGGCTGGGGGATAGGAAGAGCTGGGGGAAGGGAGAACACATCTTATGAAATGTTTAATAAAAGAAGGGGGGAACACGAGGAGCACCTCCCCATGGCACGTACCTCTAATCCAGCAGTAGCAAATTGAGGAGAGCAGACACTTATGAGTTCAAGGCCAGCCAGGGCCTTGCAATCAAGCAAACGAACAAAGGAGAAAAGGTTAAAAAAAGGGGGGGAGGCAATAGCTTAAGGTAGCAGAAGTAGGAGGGGCTGCCACAGACAGGATGGTGGTGGAATCTGGGAGGTACCTTCAGAGAAATCCCCAAATGAAGGGAAGACCTGACTTCTGTAGACTTTCCTGTGCTTTAGTCTGGGATAGTCCACAGGAGAGGGAACAAGGAGTCTGGGACTGAGTAGGACCATAAATTAAGAGTGTAAGACACAGCGCAAACAGCTCGCTTACAGCATTTCCAGAAAGCTCTGGGGGAGGGGGCTGGGCTCCGGTATCTTAGAGAGACAGCATTGGGGGCCCCAGCTAATTAACTACTGTTCTGATTACAGCTCTAGCACCAAGCTTAACACCTGACATGTACAAGACAATCTTTACATGTGTGCCGGATCATCACTGGGACCCTCTTTCTGGAGACGATGCAATTATCCACCTGGCAGCTAAGACTTCCTGCAGAACAACCATCTGGTAACTTACGCTTGGAAGCTTCTGTTACTCAAGGCAAGTTCAGAAACAGCGCTTTCTACCTGTTGTATGACAATGTTTTCCTCCATAACATGTTGCTATTTTAGACTTTGCTCCAGTAACCATGGCAACTAGAGCATAATACACAGTGAGTGGTAGGTACCAAGTCTGTGGCAATGACAATAGCAATATTTCTAGTGATGGAAGGGAGTGAGGTAGGAGACCCTCACTTGAACTTCCAGATGTTGCCCCACCAGAAGCAAGTGATCTTGGAAAAACTACACATACGGGAAGTGGGAGGTTAACAGACAGCGGGGCTCCTGGATGGATGCAGCTTTCATGAGGTTTGCCTCCATGATGGGTTGGGACGGGACACTGCAGTGACACAGCTGGGTGGGGATCACCCCTCATCTGCGCTTTGTAACAGCAAGCCCAGTGAACTCATGGATGTCAACAAGCTGGGCTCTGGTGATGGGAGATGTCCTTCTGTATATATGTTTCTCTTATTGGGTGATGAGTAAAACACTGATTGGCTGACTGACCAGGTAGGAAGTATAGGCAGGGCTAGGAGATGAGGAGAATTCTGGGAAATGTAGGCAGACAGAGTCGACATGTAGAGCCCTGAAAGAAAGAACATATCAGGTGTTCTCTGGTAAGATAAGACCATGTGGAAATACACAGATTAATAGAAATGGGTTAATCATTAAGACAGGGCCAATAAGAAGCCCTCGTCATTGGCCAACAGTTTTATAACTAATATAGCATCCATATAGCATCCATGCATTCATTTGGTGCTGAAGGGCGGCAGGACCAGCCGGGACAAAGAAAACGCTGCAACACTCTGGTGACACTGAGGTTTGCTCTGTCCTTGCTTGTGTCTCCCCGTGAAAAGTTGATGCTGTATCACCGTTGATGTGTGCTCCTTGCTAGCCCAGTGCCGTTACAGCTTTGATGCACTACAGAAACCCACACGAATATGATGTAATAGCTCTGCATTCTTAAATCCTGGTGGTGTTCAGGTCTCGTGACTGAAGATGAATCATGTGCAAGAGGAAACAACCACAGTGAACTTTTACAAATGGTCTTTAAATAAACACCCTGTGTAGGTATTGCATAAGATGAGCTCCCATTTTTTATTGTCAGGTCGATTTAGCACAAAAAAAATCACTTGGAAATTTAAAATTTTCATCTTTTCTTTAAGAAATGGAGCAGTGCCAAAGAATGTATAAGTGGGGCGCACAGAAGTGAGAGCTGTGGTTTGTTCTGACATTTAAAAGTCTACTGAGCTCTTCAGTGCTGGGATCCTGAATATTCAACAGTGCTGAAATGTCCCCAGATGCTGCTGCATCAGCAGTCTAATGCCTGGGTTGGGCCAGGACTGCTCATTAGCATTCATGAGGACAGCAAGTCCCACAAAGAACCCCTGGGTAGAAGTCACTCTGTACCCAGCTCCAGCTCCCTCAGGGTGTGGTTCTTTCTAAAGTTCTCAAGTCTCTTTTAAACTCCTGCCTTTGTGGATTTGGGATGATCATCTGTCTGTAAGATTTATAACCCACTGCTTTGATGCTGGACAGATGTATCATGTCAACATTCTTCAATTCCAGAAAATTCTCTTTCTCCTTTAGGGTGTAAAGTCATGTTTTGTTTTGTTTTTTCTCTCACTGCTGATATCTCACTTTGATATAATAAAGCAAGCATCAGTTCCTTGAGTTTTTCTGAAAGGCGAAACTTTTAAAAGAATTCTCATTGTAGGTTGGGACTTGGTACAACACCTTAATTTACTGTATCAGCATGCTATGGTCTAAAAATTCACACATCTGAAAATCCACAGTGCTGGGGTACACTGTTACAGATGAAATAGTTTGATTATGTCATCGCTTCTGTCCCACTCATACAGCAGACAGCATAAGGATGCATCACTGCTAATATCACTATGCCTATGACAGCCATTCTTGTCTGAAACACAAGCAGCTGGGCACACACGTGAGGGGTTTTTCCTTAGGTAAATGTCCTGAAGTGGGAAGACCCACCTTTAATCTGGATCTGGTTGGGCTGCACTTTATACTGGCAGTCCATATAAAAGACGCTGAAAAAGGAAGTTTCGCTCTTTGCCTGTTTTGTTCTCACTCTCGCTGGCCAAGCCCGAATCTTCACTGGCATTAGAGCCTATTTCTTCAGGGTTCCAGTGTATCTGAAGACCTGCTGAGACGTCAGGCCCATGGAGCGAACAACTACTGGAGTTTTGGATCTTCTTGGTAGTTATTGTTGGTCTAGCTGGACCATGCTTGTGAGTCATTCTGACAAAATGCCCAGTGTGTGTACACAGTCATTCTGTCAGTTCTGCACCTCTCAAGAAGCCAACCAACGCAATGCCCAGCAGGTGGTCTATGTGGGAGATAATCTTTCTCCTTATTCATGTGCTGAATGGCTAGAGAAGGTCCCCAAGGTTACCCTGCCAGGACAGATGTCCATAATGATAATTCCTCTGCACCAGTTTAGATTCTGGATGCTTTTGTGTCTGGTATGGCTAAAGCAAGGCATATTTGAAAAGCTACAGTGGAAAACTGAGCTGAAACCAGAAACAGGTACTTAGTTTGTAGTTTGTCTTAAAAGGTGGAAGTTTGTGGGGTCCAGGTGCTCCTCAAACAACCACAACAAAGTGGTTCCACCCCCCCCCAAGAACTACCCACTGAGGACCACCGACTGAGACCCACCCACAGAGGGCCACCCACAGAGGACCACCCACTGAGGACCATGCAGGAAAGCCCATTTCAGGAACAGCTTAAAAGCTGAGTGACAAGATGGCCGATGTGTGTCATGATTTACACCATGCCCTGTATTGCCCTGAGTCACAGCTGGCAAGTCTCTCTGAAAACCAAAGTCCCTTACACTAATAGGCAGACTTCTGGTGAATTGTTTATCACATAATTAATTGACAATATATTCTGGGGTCAGAGTTTAAGAGCTGAAACCTCAGCGTTGGTTCTTCTAGTCCAAACCAGTTTGCGGAGGATTTCCAGGCCCAAATGCCTCTCTTCTGCCAACATTGCACAGAGAGAAAGTCTGCATCATTTTCCAAACAAAAAGGGCAAAAGAGCAAACGTGAGACTGTCTCAATCCCTGAGAAGAGTTAGTGCATTTAAAGAGTTACATTTTTAGCCAGGCATTGGTGGCACACACCTTTAATCCCAATACTCAGGAGGCAGAGGCAGGCAGATCTCTGTGAGTCTGGTCTACAGAGCAAGTTCTAGGATAGGTTCCGAAACTACACAGAGAAACTCTGCCTAAAAAAACAAAAAAATGTTACATTTGCATTTTTATGACTTCTTCATGATTATTATTTACTTGTTTAAAACTATTTTAATTGATATTATTTCATTTTTAAGTAGTTTCCCACTGACAGAATTGCTAACAGACATGTATTGTCACATGCAATCTAAAGAGCTGTCAGAATTAGCAGCACTTTAGATAGGAACACCTAACAAGACTTTCTCAGAGCTGGAGTTCCAGCTCACTAGTGGGCCATGCTCTCTGTAAGGAAAAAGGACCAGTCAAAGAAACACACCCTGAGCAGAGCCAAAGAAACACACTGTGTCCCTGCAACCAGAACTAAAGAAGTGTATCCTGACCCTAAAATTGGAGCCAAAAAGCTAAAAAGGACCAGACAAAGAAACACACTTTGGCCTGAAACCACAGCCAAATCTGACCCTAACCCTGTTAGTAGAAAATTAACCAATCCTTGAGCAGGAGCTGTAGCCAATCTGAGCTCAGCATTGAAATCTGACCAATCCCTACCCTGGAAGCCCTATATAAATCCTATACAAACCTGTTCAGCTTGTGGCTGTTCACTACCCAACTGTCCTCTGCTGCTCTGGCAGAGGACAGCGACTCTCCTGGATTCTTCCCTCCCAATAAACCCCTTCAATGAGCTTTGGGTGAAGACCTTCTTTTGCCGCAGAGCAGAGGCGACCCTGGGCAGAGCAGAGCTAGCAGGGCTGTAACACTTTTGCCAGGGAAACCTTCCCTTGGCATAGTGGAGTTGTTACACTTGGCTCTCCACTCCCGGGAGCAGAGCTGAACTGTAGCAACTTTGCCTGAGAAACTTCCTGTCAGAGTAGAGCCAAGAAGAGCCAATACACCGGGGAACCCTTTCCCTGAGGCAGGGCTGTAAGGGGCTACGCTTACTGCAGCCTGTGGTAGTCTTTGGCTTCTGAGCTCCAGGATACCTTTCCATCTGAGGTATGTAATACTCAGTATTCTGTGACTCCCGAGCTCCAAAACACCTGACCCACCCGATCTGTCCAAAATGCCTACATTCTCACCCCTTCCCCTTCCCAGCTCACCCATGGTCAATGCTCTCACCCCTTCCCAGCTCACCCATGGTCAATGCTCTCACCCTTCCCTAGGTCTGGAGCCTTGACTGACTCACTGGATCACATGCTGATTTGCAGTGTGTTTAACTTTTCATGAATGTGTGGCCCACCTCAGTAAGGGTGCTGTTCCTGAAAGCAGAGCCCACGTTAATTATTTTCTGAGTATTGCCATGTAGCCCCGAACAAAAACAACAGCTGTTACTCAGGACTTAGCTCTGGTGCTTTGCCAACACTTCAAATTACCATAGTTAATTCTTCCCAGAATTCTGGAAGGAGAAACTGTAACTGGCTATTTATCAGGTGAGTAAATACAAACAGAAGTTGCTTTTACATGGCTTAGCTAGGTTATTCAAACCCAGGCATGCCCATCTCTGAAGCTTATGCTATGAGTTAACATCTTCTGAACTGGTTAAACACACAGCTTTATGATGCACACATACACACAAGTCTCCTTTATTGCCAAAGGCTCCCAGGGAAATAAGGATATAGGATTCATTGTAGAAATCATTTATGCCTACAATAAAAGCAATGCCCTAGATAGTGTCCTCTAATTTGTGATATAAATACTGAGATAATCAAGAAGGCATTCAAAAGCATATGCACTTAGTACATGGCCCATTCAGAACTGAGACCAGGAGAAATCACATGGGGACAGTTCCCACCCATTCCTGTCTGGGGTTGGATTTAAGTGTCTCCTCTGCTGCTGGTCTTATGCTGCGTGACTTGGGACCCACCTAAATAGAGGAATGGCTTGTTTCACTCCAATAGCATATGAAGACCAAGATACATGCAAAGTGTCCCAAACTTCCCATGAGGTTCAGTGCAAGCAGAGTTTTCATTCTCCACACGAAGTGATCTTAGCATATTCCTTCTGTAAAAGGTCTCAGGACAAGGGTGTGTGGGTATTGTTTTTAACTAAGTCTCTATCCCTTGGGAGACAGATGTTGGGGTGAAAACATACTAGCTCAGAGAAGTATCTAGCTAACCTTCCTTTTTAGATAGAGACCAAAAAGTACAAAACCTCCAAGTCCTTCCTTACTCCTTCCTGAGTCTCTCTGTCAGTATTCCTGGCTTCTTCTTACTCTCTACAGCTAATTCCTGTCAACTGGTTGCTGGTTCTGTCCCAGACCTCAGGTTGATTTTATTAACATGGTCTCAGGGTTTCACAGTGAAATAAAATATCCTGCAGTTTGGTTACACAGTCCAAACAGACTTACAAAGTTGATAGATGATTTTTACCTGCTCAGACATAGAGCAGAGAATCATCTTTAGCTGATTTGTACACACAGCACATTACATACTTGTGTTAATACAGATATATATGTTACTTTTAAAAGTTTGTGTGTTTTCAGAAAAAAAGGACCAGACACCAAAAAAGACAAATAGCCCAGGTGATTCAGTCTCTCAGAATGCCTCTGTAGCAGTTCCCCCAAAAAAATCTGCATCCAGAACAGCTTCAAAACTGTTGGCTACGATGGTCCAGCCTCAAAGACTACTCCAGCCAGGACTTCATTTAAGTCCTGCAACTGCCCATCACACAAAGACTGGGCAACAGCTAGCTCTCCCAGGACTTGACCATTATCCCAATTTTCTCAGGGTCCCCTAAAGATGCTGCCACACACCAGACAGCAGGAACCAATTTTAAGAACACAATGCCCACATTCCCAAGAGGTGGGGTATGGATGTTCATCATTGTTTGGGGTTGGTTACAAGTTGTTATTGGTCTTATTCAGGGAGGAAATTAAACAGCAGAGGATGGACTGAGGGACTTCTTTCTTTTTCTTCCCTCTACCCTTCTTTCTCTCCTATCTAAAAAAAATGAAAAAAGAAAAAGAAAAAAGGGGGACTATAGGAATGATGGGATAAAAGGGTAGATTACTGAATCTACTTTTAACCTGAAAAGCAACTACTAATCTCAAAGATTTTACATTGCTATGGATTTTGTATATTGATACAAATTTAAAGTTATTTTTGTTATAGGATACTGTATATATGTTTCCACTCTTGTGTAAGGTATTATACTGATGTAATTCATTCCTTGAAAGCTATTATTACCAACTGTTTTGGATAATTTAAAAATGCAGGTTAGTATTTAGATATTATAACAATCAAACTTGTAGTCATTTTAGGTATGTTTTCCAGATTAAACAGAGATATACTTTACATAAATAGGTGGCCATCAAACACTTCAGAGATCTGCAGAATACGGTATTTAAAATCTGTTGATGACATAAAGCTTTTCATGATAGTGAGAAGCATTTGTTCCTGGCAGCACCAATGTATCTCAGATATGATGATGGGTACTGAGGAAAGGAACCTCCATATGGAGTTTGCTTTCAGTGTGACAAAGCTAGCCATTTGGGAAAGAAACTGCCCTTACCTCTACTGCTGACAGCATGCGGTTCGAATTGAGCATGCAGGACATAAAGGAAGTTGACTGCCAATCTTTGCCAAGACACAGTAGGTAAGTCCTTCAAAATTCCTGCTTTACTGAAATGTCTGTCAGATATTCCAGGCCTGCTGTCCAAAACCAGATTCTCCAACATTGCAGAGGAACCTAGATGTCTCTGTGTTTCTATCCTTTTGGAAGTTGTTTGCTTGACACTTCCTATTTACTCAAGTAATATTTATATCCTTCTCAGGTTTCTGATGGGAGTGAAGACTAGATAGTTATGCCATTTTTATTGTTACCATATTCAGAAAAAAAACCTCACAAAGATGTAAAGTTGATTGAGAGACATAAAAGTTTAAGTTGTTCATTGAAGAAAATGTACTAAGGTATAAAAAGATATTTGTTATAGGTTGGTAATACAAATTATGACAGAAAGTAGTTTAGGTATAAAACTTAGTACTCACCAAGATAAGATAGATAATAGAGCACTTTTTCTGAATTTGTCGAATACAAATGGACTGGACATTGTGAATGTAATTCTTACCTGATAATTGTTCTTTTTTTTCTGGAGACAGGGTTTCTCTGTGGCTTTGGAGGCTGTCCTGGAACTCGCTCTGTAGATCAGGCTGCTCTCAAACTCACAGAGATCTGCCTGCCTCTGCTTCCCGAGTGCTGGGATTAAAGGCGTGCGCCACAACCACCTGGTGCATTTCTCTTTCGTGGGTAATTGTTCTTATTGTATATAGTCTTACTGTGTTAAAAAACCTTTCCTTTTTATTTAGACAAAAAGGGGACATGTAGTGGGATAATCTTTTTGAATACTGTGAAGATGTGACTGTTTTACCTCATCTGCCTAAGGCATCTTCTGATGAGTCTAATAAAGAGCTCAACTGTCAATAGCTGGTCAGGAGATGATAGGCAGGACTTCTGGGGAGAGAAAGGAACTCTAGGGGAAGAATCAGAGAGGCGGAGATTCGCCAGCAAGACATGGAGTAAGTTGAACATACAGCATGCAGGAGAGGGAATAAACTATGTGGCAGAACATAGATTAATACAAACGTGTTAATTTAAGTATTAAGAGCTAGTAGGGAACAAGCTTCAGCTAAGGCCAAGTTTTCATAATTAATAAGAAGTCTCTTTGTTATTATTTGGGAACTGGTGGTCCAAAGAAAGTCTGATTACATGTGGGATTAGAACACATTTGTCTTAGTCCTAAATTCCTTAATCAGGGAAGTAGACTGACCCCTTAAACATTACAAAACAAAATATAGAAAACAAACAAACAAACGACAATCCCAAATTTAAAAAAATCAAGGACATTTATCTGGCCTTGCTCTTTCTTCAATCCATAATGAAAAAACCAGGAAAGTTAATGCTAAAATCTGTAGCTCAAAATAAAAATATCTTTCTCAAAATATACACTTAAAATACTAAGAGGTCCTATCTTTATTTCATTTATGTTTATGCCACAAAAAATAAAAATATACATTAAATGAAGATTTAATCAATAGTCAGAAGTAATTAAAAACAACTGTGTTCCTCCAGCTGTTTCATTTTAATACAGTTCAGTGATTAGAAAGTATTGGAAATGATTGCATTTTAACCAGGAACACATTTCTGTCCCGGGATGAGCTTCAAAGCACAAGAAAGGCACAGTGGTAGCCCCTGTTTGTGTTTCCATCTGGGACTGTACTATGTACGTCATGATTACTCTGCCAGACTTCTGGCTGTGCGGAGAGTTAAGAAAAGAAAAGAGAAGAAAAGAAAATCAGCATATTCTTTTACGCTGTTTCTTACAAAAAATAAAATTACTCCAATTACCATGTTTGCATTTTGTTGAATAGTTCTATTTCAATCGATTATATGTTAAATGAAAGTATTTGTGAATTCACAGCTCAGAGTTAACCTGGCTGCACCCCAGAGTACCCATTTGAGAAGTGATTTCAACAGCATTGTCTCCCAGAAAGGAACCGGTGACGTGCCTAAGTCAAACACTCAACAATTCGGCTCAGTCATTTCAGAGTCAGGTGGCATCTCCTACACTTCCATCTGCCACACCCCTCCTTTCCCCACACTCTGTTAGCATTTCTAGAATGACATCTTCCCAGGGGTGAGGGCGAAGCAGAGAAAACACTGTGCCTCGTGCCAGTAATTATTTAGTCATGGAAAGCACCAAGAGGTTACCTGGCCCTCTGACCTCGCTGTTCCTGGCACTGTCAGTCTCTGTTTCCTGTGGCCAGGAGAGACCAGTGGGCTACAGATATTCTTTCCTGTCTTTGCTGTTTTGGCTCTGTTTGGTTCTTTGAGACAGGGTCTCATGTTACCTAGGATGTCTCAAAAGCACTGCAGAGCTGATTCCTGGCCCTCCAAGCTCACTGCCTCACTTTCTGGGTTATAGGCATGTACCAACATGCCCAGGCACAAATAGTCCTTCCCTACTGTGCATGCCTGTGAATTCAAGGTTATGTATGTTTTGGAGACCAGAGGTCTACAGAGTGTCTTTCTCAATCAATCTCCAATTCATTTCTTTGAGACAGGGTCTCACACTGCACCTAGAGCTCACTATCTAGGTGCCGGCTATCAGCCTTCCCTCTGCCTCCCCATGCAGAGTAAAGGCATGGGTGCAACTGTGTTAGCTTTACGTAAGTGCTGAGATAAAAAGCAGGTCCTCATGTGTACACAATAGGCTCTATGCTGACTGAACAGCTCTCAGCCCCCTCGAAATACCCTGATGGAATGAAAATGAAGATGGTTTTGGAGCCCTAGAAGGCTGGTTAGCTTACCATATTTAATATGAAAGGAATTGTAACTTTAATTTCTTTGTCTACATTCCCACTGAGCTTTCTTTTTTTCCTTCCTTTCTCCCTTCCTCCTTCCTTTCCTTCCTCCATCTCTTCTTAAACAGGGTCTCACTTCATAGCTCAGTTGGGCCTCAACTCTTTATCTTCCTACCCCAGCCTCTTGAATGCTGGGGTGACAGATATGCAGTACAATATCTGGCTTCTCACACTGACAGAGTTCTAATGGCTACCTGGAATATTTAAAGTTCTTTTCTTTTGAGATAAGGTTTCATGTAGCCCATGTTGGTCTTAAATCTACTGTGTAGCTGCCTTGAGCTTCTGATCCCCCATCTCCAAATCCTGAGCACTGGAACAAGAGGAATTTGCCTTTGGGCCCAGTTTCTGTGGTGCTTGGGATCAAACTTGGGGACTAATGCATACCAGGCAAGCACTCTACCAGCTAAGCTACATCCCCTATATAAGTTTCCTCTACATCCTAAATGACTATTAAGATCATAACACAGCACATGGAGGGGCCATCACTTCCAACGAGAACCACTCATGATGCTGTGACCAAGTCATTGTCTCCTGTCTGCTGATAACAGGGCAGAGGAGCTCTAGAGGAGGAGAAGGCTGTGTCCACAGGAAAAAGGCAGACTTCTCAATGGCTCCTTCTCTCTACATCTAACTTAACGAGAACACAAATACTGCTTCCATAGTGTGATATGAAATCACTTAAATCCTATCAATGCCAAGAAACAGACACCATTTTTAACCTGTCTTCACAGATTAAGAGACTAAAACTCAGAGAGCTGGAGTAACGTGCCCAGGACCACACAGCAATGAAATCAGAAGATGCCGAAACCAGAGGCCTGGGTCATGTTTCAAGACTCTCAGAACTTAAAAGGTCACGCTCACATGGAGATTATTCACAAAAGCTGTCTGATGACATAAACTTGGAGACCAAAGCCAAAACAATTTTGGAGTAAGTTGTATAAATTTTATAGCTTCAAGATGCCTTTTCATGGATTTTATATGAAAAATGTAAAATGTTTTAACGTTGCAATCAAATCTCCAACTGCCTGTGTGTGACCAAAGAAGGAAAGTGTCTGTCAAATGATCTGTCTGTGCAGTCTGTCTTGCTAGCATGAGGGAGCATGGTGCTACGGTGACAGACAATAAAAGACAGAAACATCCTGATACTGTGTATGAAGACACTGCAAACACAGAATACGCCTTTTCATGAGTACATATCTGAGAGGAAGAGAATACGAAGAAAATGCAAGACTACAGGAAGGGTGGTGGAGAGCAGGCTACAGGAAATAAATAAAACAGGAACAGAACTTCACAGGGCGCTTTGATCTCAGACTGAGGCTTGTGGCTCCCACACCCTCTGACCTCCATGTTTGAAGCATGGAAAAGTATCTGTTTATTTATCAGAGTGGATATAGATTCTTATTGTCTAGTCATAGGTCCACATGACAAGGGAAAGCGGGACCATCCCCATTGCTGATTGCTGTGATTAATTTTATGCTTCAGTGTGAATGGGCTCTGGGACCCAGACAAATAACCAAATACTCTATGCTCTTCTGGGTCTGTCTGTAGCTGTATTGGTCAAGGGATCAACAGTGGAATCAGGAGTGACCTTACCCAGTCTGTTGAAGGCCTGAGGAGAACCAGAGACTAAGAGTGGACCCTGTCTCTGACCGTCTCAATCTTCAGCCTTGGACTGAAAGTGAAATTTGCTCTCATGGCTCCTGGGTCTTAGGGACTCACACCTGAACAACCATACTTGGTTGCCATCTTGCTAATACAGATTGTGGATTTTTGAACTCCGTATCTACAGAGGCCAGCTTCTTTGTTTTTAAGGGTTACATATAACTCATACAGGTTAATAGATAGATAAACCACTAGTTGTGTTTCTCGGCAGACTAATGCCGTGCTGCTCACTGGTTGTTTCATCATATGATAATTAACTCTCCATCAGCAGGCACTCTCATGTGTCTAAACCTTGGCACGGTTTATATTCAAAAACTTATTGAGGATCCCAGAGTTCCAGTTTACACTCTAAGCAGACACACTTATGTCAACTTATTTCTTGTAATGTTTACTATTATTGCAAATTGAGACTTGGAATATGGGAATATTCAAATATTTATTTAAAATAGTGAGAAAATAACTGCATGTAATACAAACAAGCTTTTTAGATTCAGGTGTATGAATGTTTTGCCTGCATGTATATAAATGCACTCCATGTGTGTATGTTGGCTCTCCTGGGACTGGGGTTATACCACAGGAGTGCTAACACTCGAACTCAGGTCCTCTGAAAGAGAAAGTTGAGCCATGTGCTCAGCCCTAAACAATTTATTTTTAATGGGAAAAACAGTCCCACTTTATAAAACCACCACAACAATTTTGGTGCGAATCCCTTACAGCTTGGGTTAACAGCAAGGCTTTGCTCTCGACGTCCACCTGCTACACCTTGCTGCTCTCCCTGACTCACACACAGGCTGGCCTGACAACATACAACCACAACACTCTCCTGGTCCTTATGACAACTGTGTGGTGCTCTCTTCTGAGACCGCATCAGAACTTGACAGCTGACAAGAGGTTTTTCTTTTTTTAATGGTGGACACAGAATCCATATCAACTCTTCATACTAGATAACAGAAAGTCCCCTGGTCTATGCTGGCTCTTCAGACTCTCTTGCATTCATTCATGGTTCTTTAGCCTAAGGTACTAGTCACGTGAAAGGCATTAGTCCACCAAGTTAGCGGGCCTTCCGAGCACCAACATGCCTCACTAAGGCAGTGCCACATTTGTTAGTGTCTACCAGGTAAATGCGGATCTCACAAATGAAAGTTCTCGAAAGTTTAGGAAGCCTTTGGTTCACAGTTAAGACGCAAATTTTCCAAACTTCAGTTTCATTTGAAAGCTTAAATTTACTGTTGGCTAGAAATGAATTATTTTCCTTCCTGTGATAAACTTAATTCATTTTCTAATAAAATCATAATAAAATACTCAGCTTTCAACTCACTCTATGGCTTTTTCTATAAAACAAACTATTGTAGTCTGTTATGTGGAGGAACTTAGTACGTGGGACAACATAAAAGACGTGTGCTCAGGGCTGAGCCAATGGAGTCTCACTTTGACCGACAGTGTTAATACTCAGAACATTGTCAACAGTGAGTCACAGCAGAGTCTGATGGCACAGGATCCCCAGGGACCCCCAGATACTTCTGCTCTACCACACAGCATCTATACAAACTTGTCATTTATAACTCTTACATACTAAAGTCATCCTTAAAAAGTACAAAACCACATGGATATCTACTGCTGAGGAAGCTTCCTAAAATATATACATCTGTAAAATGAATTTAAATAGAATTACCATATAACAGGGATCTCATGCCACAATTAGACAGCAGATGCTATCAAGTAAAACCATGAGGACTAGGAAAGGGATAACATGCTTTTGATTCCATGACCAAAGGTGTCACACAGACTCCCCAGGCATGTGGAAGATTGTAAGAACCAGAGGTACAGATGGCCCCAGAAAACAGCATTTCCAAACACACACACACAGGCACATGCACACGCACACACACACACACACACACACACACACACACACACACACACCACCTTACATAGACACAAACACAGTCTCTGGTAATAATTAAGATAAAATAAAGGGAAAAAAATCAGACCTGAATCTGGCAAGAGGACCGGGAAGCATGATAAATGCTATCTCAGAAATGGGAACCATCCAGACTCAAGATGTGAATCCTACATGAGCCTATTTTCTTCAAGTTGCAAAACAAACAGCAAAAAACGAGCCTATATATTTAACAGGCAGTGTACACATTGCAGAGGGAACAGTTGGACCCACTGAGGTCCTGACTGAGGCAACCCAACTTTTAAAATAAGATGGAATAAGGCCACTTCCCAGTGGCAGTGCTGTTCCCCGGCTTTGCAGTGACTCTGTGTTTGGGAATACAATCTTAACACAAGAAAGGCATCTGGAGTCTGTGTGGTCTTAAGATGTATACATCTGTGGATCAACCCACCACAGAGTGCAAGCATTCTGAAAAGCACCCATGTTGAACATGTACAGGCGTTTATAACCCTGACGCTGCTCCCCAGGTGATGCAGTGTAACAAGTAGGTACATTGAACTAGGCTTATTGAAAATCAAAATGTGATTTAAGATTCTTGAGAGGAGACTGCACAGGTTTACTGTAGATTTCAATTAAAACAGAGGGCTTGTGCATCCGTGGAGCTTGGTATCCACAGAGGCTCAGGGCTTGCCTGTACAGATAAGAAAGGTGGTTGGGTGATGACTCTGAAAGTTCAGAGCAAGGAGGAAAGAAGCAGGCAGAGATGGAGAGGAAGCAAGGTTGCCTGTGTTGGCAGCTGTCAAGGTTGGCTGTTGTAACAGTGAGGGTCATAACAGATTATCTCTACTATTTAATTTTTTTAAAAAAAGCTATCTCTGTCTCTTATTTTCCATGAGTTCTTCCAGAAAATCTCTAGCATGATTTATGGAAACAAAGAACCATGAAAATCCCTCTGCAGAACATGCTGAAATAATAATGAATTCCACAGACATTAAATCCTCTCCACCTTCATCAGTTATTTTAAAAGCTGACCATTTCTCACTGCAGCTGACACAGATATTTATATAATAGAGCCTCGGTTAGAAAGCTTGGTCTCATATAAAGAAGTATAATACTCACCTTCAAACAGAAAGTGCAGATGGTTTTAGAATCAAGGTGACATTCGAATAACTTGGCACTTAGTAGGGACTAAAAAGTATTTTCCAATATCCCAAACATCTGTTGCTGTATAGTAACAACAACAAAAAACTCATTTTATTTTCTTGTGCAAACAAACAAGACTGAACCTTTCTGTAGACAGGAAGTAGCACTGGCCTTACTTCCTACCACAAACCTCTCATCAGGTTTTCACTCAGCCTGGTGAGGATTCACAATGGCACAGCCACTCTCCTGGCCAAAGAAACTGACAGCGTCACCCCGAGTCTGGAAATACTCAGTCTGCCGTTGTGGCTGCAGGAGCACAGAGCTCCAGCGCCTGGCAGTTAGCTCAGCAGTGGAGGGTACTGGCTGCTCTTACAGAAGCCCCGTGTTGGGTGTTCAGCCCCTGCACGTCAGCTCACAACCATCTGTAGCTCCAGGCCAGCACAGACACCAGGCATGCACGTGGTACACATACAAACATACAGACAGAACACTCACACACTCCTACACAGCACTTACAACTAAAAAGAAGAATAAAGTGCTTCAGCAGGGCATGAAGACACGAACCTGCAACCCCAGCCCTAGGGAAGCTGAGACAGGAGCATACTTGCTGGCAAGTCAGTGTTGCCCCAACAGCAACCCCAGTGGTCAGTGAGAGACTCTGCCTCAAAAAATGAGGTGAGGGGCAAGCAAGAGCGCTCAGAGGCTAACCCTGGCTTACCACAGAGGACCCTAGTTTAGTTCCCAGAACCCACAGTTGTAGGGAGCCACTCCTGCATTCTCCATTACAAGATGCGCCTGCATCCGGCAGGTACCGTTGGTAGACAAACAGAATACGCATACGCTGGGTAATTTTCCATCCCTGGGTCCCTGCCTCTCCCGTGGCGTTACATGGGCCGATGAGCAACAGCCAGTCATGGGGTGACACGTCCCAGGCGAAGGTTGCTGGCCTATATAAGGAAGGGGTTTTATGTGTTTGGGGTCTCCACTCTGTAAGCTTATGCTCTCCCTCTCAGACTCATTAAAGCTTTACTGTAGAAGGATCCTGAGTGTGCCGCGTCGTTCTTGCTGGCGAGACGGTAGCGCGGGACAACTGGTGCTGAAACCCGGGAATCGAGACCTCATCATCGTCAGCACCATCGGAGACCCCTTGACTGCAAGGAGGATTCAGAACGACAGGCAGGTACGTCTCGGAGAGGTATGTTTTTTCTGGACTTTGGCTTAGGACTGTCGCCACCTTGGGACAGAAGTGTTGAGGCTTTAGTGCTTGTCCTCGGGGCCACTTTGATCTTTGTTGCTATCCTGTTTTGCTACTATCACTGGCATTGCTAGGCACAGCAAGACCGACGTAGATAAGCGGCAGCGCCTTGGGGCACGTGTCAGTCTCTTGTAGATAAAGGAGCTGCCCGCAAAAACATCACTTTCATTTTCAGCGCACCAGTAAGACGGATGTACATAAGCCGCGGGTGCTAATTCATCATGGGCTCCTCGCAGTCGGTCATTACCGCACTAGAAACAGTGCTAAGACAACGGGATATAAAGATTGACCATCGGACTTTGAAAATTTTCGTTAAGGAAATTGATCGGTGGCCCCTTGGTATGCTTGTTTCGGGTCATTGACTCTCGCCTCATGGAACAAATTAGGCAAAGATCTCAATTATAAATTAGCAGATGGAGATTTGAGGCAGGGCACAAAAGCCATTTGGAAACTTGTTAAAAATTGTTTACAAGATGAAGCCTGTTGGGGCGCCGTAGCAAAGGGCCGAAGTACCCTTGAGGAGGTCCAGGATAGCATGTCAGAAACCGAGCGTAGCGAGAGGTTGGGCGTGCGCAAAAAGAAAATCGTCCACAAGAAGGAAAAAGCCCCCCCCCCCTGGGCGAGTCTAGTGACAAGGGGTTGTTTCATCCAGATCACGGGGATCCTCCCTCTGCTGTTAAACCAAAGGGAGGAGCTGGCTTCTACCCCGTGCAAGAGCTTGAAGCCTTAAATCTTGACAGTTCTGATGACTCTGACAGCTCAGAGGATGAGGGTTTAGATACTGAGGAGGAAGTGGAGCTGGAAGAGGAGGCTGCCAAGTATGAGGAAGAAAGATACCATCCAGATGACCAGATACATAACAACAAAACACCTCGGAGGCGGCAGGTTCAAACAGTCCCCTCACAAGTGGTTCCCTCGGCGCCTCCGCCATATGAGACAAGCCCAAAGTCGTTTTCCTTTCTTCCAGAAAATGTAAAACACAGAATGCGCCTCACATTCCCTGTTTTCGAAAGCGTTGACGCGACACAGCGGTTGCATGCACCCGTAGAATACAATCAGATAAAGGAGCTGGCTGAATCAGTCAGAAAATACGGAGTTACGGCCAATTTTACTCTTGCACAACTAGATAGACTTGCCATGAATGCCCTAACGCCTTCTGATTGGCAGATGGTAGCAAAGGCAGCACTTGTCAGCATGGGCCAATATATGGAATGGAAAGCACTTTGTCATGAGGCTGCCCAAGAGCAGGCTAGAGCTAATGCGACAGCCCTGACACCTGAACAACAGTTGTGGACATTTGACATGCTTACAGGCCAGGGTCATTTTGTGGCTGATCAGACCAATTATCATTGGGGTGCTTACCCACAGATTGCCAGCACGGCTATTAGGGCCTGGAAGGCACTCTCCAGGAAAGGACGGGCGGACAACCAACTCACAAAGATTATTCAAGGGACTCAGGAGCCTTTCTCTGACTTTGTGGCAAGAATGACAGAGGCAGCAGGGCGAATCTTTGGTGACCCCGAGCAGGCTGCACCTCTTGTTGAACAACTTATTTTTGAACAGGCCACCCAGGAATGTTGTGCAGCTATAGCCCTGAGAAAGAACAAAGGATTACAGGATTGGCTTAGGGTATGTAGAGAACTCGGGGGACCCCTCACTAATGCGGGGTTAGCTGCGGCAATCCTACAGTCTCAAAAGCACCCCCTTAAGCGGCCAGATAACAGAACCTGTTTTAAATGCGGAAAGGCAGGGCATCTAAGAAAAGATTGTAGGATGCCGGACAGGGAAAGAGAGCCACCAACACTTTGCACTCGTTGTGGCAAAGGATACCATAAGACTGCCCAGTGCCGCTCAGTACGGGATATAAAGGGAAGGGTTCTCCCCCCTATAGAAGCACCAACAAATGAGGTTCCAAAAACTGGGGCGTTGGGCCCACGGTTCCAGGGCCCGCCAAAATATGGGAACAGAGTCAACAGGATGATAAACGAGACCCCTCAGGAGTCGGAACAAGAATGGACTTGTGTGCCGCCTTCGACTTCCTATTAATGCCTCAGATGGGGGTTCAACCCATTCCCGTTCTAGCCCCAAAACCATTACCAGAGGGGACTATAGGGCTCCTTCTCGGTAGAGGGTCGCTTACATTACAGGGACTAGCTGTTCATCCAGGTGTTACTGACAATCAACACTCCCCCGAGATCCAAGTTTTATGCTCCAGCCCAAATGGGATATTTTCCATCAACCGAGGGGATAGAATAGCTCAATTACTGCTCCTTCCAAGCGACCCTCACTATGGTACGGGAAATAAACGGATGGGCTCTTCAGGGTCAGACTCTGCTTATCTAGTTGTTCAACTTCATGATCGGCCAAGGCTATTACTTTGGATTAATGGCAAAAGTTTTGAAGGCATATTGGACATAGTGGCAGATCGGAGTATCATCTCCTCTCATTGGTGGCCGAAATCCTGGCCGGTCACAGAGTCATCACATTCCCTACAGGGGCTAGGCTATAGCTCCCACCCCACTATTAGCTCCTCTATGCTTACATGGAAATCAGAGGAAGGTCATCAGGGACAGTTTACCCCCTACGTGCTTCCCCTCCCTGTTAATTTGTGGGGACGTGACGTACTGCAAGGCTTGGGGCTCGTATTATCTAATGAATACTCGCCGCAAGCTGTCAATATTATGAAAAAGATGGGGTATGAACATGGAAAGGGGTTGGGACGCTTAAAACAAGGACAGGTAGAACCCATATCCCCTGACCCAAATCCAGGGAGACAGGGCCTGGGTTTTTCCTAGGCGCCACTGGGGCAGCACGGCCCATACCTTGGAGAATGGAGGACCCAGTGTGGGTTCCCTAGTGGCCATTGACCTCTGAAAAATTAGAAGCAGTAAACAGCCTTGTGGCAGAACAATTGGCATTGGGGCACATAGAACCATCTACCTCCCCTTGGAATACTCCAATCTTTGTTATTAAAAAGAAATCAGGCAAATGACACCTACTTCATGATTTAAGAGCCATTAATAAGCAAATGCATCCTTTGGGTGCAGTGCAAAGAGGTCTTCCAGTGCTTTCTGCTTTGCCCAAAAATTGGGACCTAATTATTCTAGACATTAAGGATTGCTTTTTTTTCTATTCCATTATATCCACCAGATAGACCTCGCTTTGCGGTCACCATTCCTGCCATTAATCATGAGGAACCTGACAGGCGATATCAATGGAAGGTGTTGCCACAAGGCATGGCAAACAGCCCTACCATCTGTCAATTATATGTACAGGAGGCTCTCAGACCCATCAGAAAACAGTATCCTAGTTTGATTGTCATACATTATATGGATGATGTACTCCTGTGTCATAAGGAATTAAACGTCCTTCAGGAGGCCTATCCCTTACTGCTTAAAAATCTACGGTTCTGGGGCCTCCAGATTGCCACAGAGAAGGTCCAAATTGCCAATACCGGGCACTTTATAGGATCCATGGTTTTCCCGGACAAAATCCTCCCGCAGAAAATAAAAATATATAGAGGCGATTTGCCTTTCAAAAATTATTGGGAGATATAAATTGGCTACGGCCATTCCTAAAGATCCCCTCTGCAGATTTGAAGCCCCTGTTTGACATTCTGGAAGGGGACGCCCATATTACCTCCCCCAGGTGCTTGACACCCGCTGCAGAGGCAGCCCTCCGTTCAGTGGAGGAAGCTATTGAGGAAGCACAGCTATGCCGTATTGAACCGTCACAACCTTTTTCCCTCTGCGTGTTCAATACGAGGAAACTACCCACTGCAGTGCTTTGGCAGGGTGGACCCTTATTGTGGGTCCATCCACATGCCTCCCCGCAAAAGGTTATTGATTGGTACCCTGCAGCAATAGCTCAGCTTGCCCTTAGGGGTCTAAAAGCCACTGTCAATCATTTTGGCAGACATCCCACGTTTTTAATTGTTCCCTACAACTCTTTTCAGGTACAGACATTGGCCGCTGCTTCTGATGATTGGGCCATATTAGTCACTACCTTTTTGGGAAAAATTGACAATCATTACCCTAAACACCCTCTGCTGCAATTCGCTGCGTCTCATCCTATTGTATTTCCCCAGATCACCTCTCATACCCCGCTAAAGAATGGATTGGTGGTATATACAGATGGCTCCAAGAGTGGCCTGGGAGCTTATGTGGTGGGTGCCCAGGTGTTCTCACGACAGTATGCCGAGACTTCCCCTCAAGTGGTGGAATGCTTGGTGGTATTAGAAGTTCTTCAAAAATTCCCAGGTCCTCTTAACATTGTTTCTGACTCTTCCTATGTGGTTAATGCTGTAACTTACTGGAAACTGCCAGGATCATTAGATCTACTAGCAGAATTGCATCTCTATTCCAAGGATTACAAGATTGTTTGTTAACCAGACAGGCTCCCATGTACATTACACATATTAGGGCTCATTCTGGACTTCCTGGCCCAATGAGCCAAGGAAATGATTTGGCAGATAGAGCCACCAGATTGGCTGCAGCAGTTTTTGTCTCCCCGCTGCAAGCCGCTAAGGCCTTCCATGACAACTTTCATGTTACTTCTGAGACCCTACGCAAGTGCTTCTCTTTTACCATGAAAGAGGCACGTGACATTGTCACTCAGTGTCATAATTTCTGTCAATTTCTCCCCACCCGTCACACCGGAGTAAATCCAAGAGGGATTTTGCCATTGCAAATATGGCAGGTGGATGTTACTCATATTCCCTCCTTTGGAAGACTCCAATATGTACATGTATCAATAGACACCTGCTCTGGTGTCCTCCATGCCACACCACTCACTGGAGAAAAGACCTCCCATGTGATTCAACACTGTCTTGAGGCATGGAGTGCCTGGGGAAAACGTAAATGCTTAAAGACTGACAATGGACCTGCTTATACTTCTCAGAAATTTAAACAGTTTTGTGCACAAATGCAAGTCACACATGTTACAGGCTTGCCATATAACCCTCAAGGGCAGGGCATCATTGAGCGCGCACATCGCACGCTCAAATCATATTTAATTAAACAAAGAGGGGGAATAATAAAGGATTTACCCCCAGTGCCACGAGTTGCCATAGCAGTGGCACTTTTCACCATTAATTTTTTAAACTCAGATGAGCATGGTCAGACTGCAGCAGAGCGGCAGTGCTCGGACCCACATCGACCCAAGGAACTAGTGAAATGGAAAGAAAGATGTGTTAACCAATGAATGGAAAGGCCCGGATCCTATTCTAATAAGATCCAGGGGAGCTGTTTGTGTTTTCCCACAGAATGAAGAAAACCCTTTCTGGGTCCCTGAAAGACTTACCAGGACAGTCATGGAGCAGAAGGATGCAGCAGACCAGACGCATGAAAAGGGGGAGCAAGCTGCTCCTCCTTGTGTTACTAATGATGATCAAAACCCCAGCTGTCCAGAGGGAGCCGCGTTGGGGAATCATGTCAACGTTCCCACTTCCGATGCCGGTGATGTATAATGCGCAGGTTTTTCCCCGATTTTTTGCCACTAATAAGGAGCTGGGCCTAGCTTTCCTGCCTAAAGACGAACAGATTCAGGATCTTGGTGAAAATAGAACTATTTCTCTTAAAGGAAGCCTTTGTTTCTCAGGAGTTGACCAAAGCGCTGCTGATATGCCTTGCATTTTATTAAGCAATCAATCCTCGGCATGGCTCAAGGAGACCACCTGGGGAACTGGAGGTATAGTTATGGCTAATGCCTCTGTAATTTATGGATGATGGCCACGCTTCCCAGTGGTAAACATCTCCACAGCTCCACCCCGTCAGCCAAAATTAGCCCCCTTTTGTAGAGGGGAGCCAACTGAAGAATTGACTTTACCCTGGACTGGGTGCCAGTCCAGGGTCTCTGCTTGGGCTATTGAAGGCTTCTTTTCCTTTTCCCCCAATATGGGTATGAGAATTAACTTCACATCCCTAGATCCTATGCGATCCAACCTTAACCCGTTTGACCAATGGCTGCTTTGTGGCATTAATGGAAGCTGCACTGACCTTACACCTATGGCAATGATTAAAGGGGGTAAAGGTGAAAAAGGGCAGCTGGAGTTTGACTGGAAAGGGTCTGTTGGCAGCGCCCTTCAGTCGGGCCATAGCTCTGGGTCATTCAGCTGGAAGGCCAGTGACATAAAATATCAATCCTTCATACATACAAATTATGATCCCACACTGGTGTGTGTTTGGCCTCCTTTTATTTGGATTGTGAGCAATAAGACTATTTGTTAAGGGAAGCTTTTTCCTTGAGAGAAGCCTTCCCGCCAGCCTGGTTCCAGAGCCGCATCAGTCCCAAATAAACACACAGGAGGCTATATTAATTATGAAGCTGTTGGCCTTGCTTGTTTCTAACTGGCTAGCTCTGACTTAAGTAATTACCCCATAATTGTTAATCTAAGTATGTCTCTTACCGGAGAGGTTTCCGGGCTTCCTACCCCAATGGCGTTACATCTCGACTCTCTTGTGTTTCTCCTTCCCAGAATCCTCCTAGACTCCTAGTCCCTCCTATCTAGGTTTCCTATTGGCTCAACAGTACTTTATTGACAAATGCACAGGACTTCCCCCAACAACTATTAATGAGAGTAATGGCTCTAAATTGGATTACAAATCAGGAGGGTGTTACTACACGTTGTATTGGGATGCTGTAAAATTCCCTTTAGCTGTAGTGACTTGCATGCCGCGGTTTGTACCTGCCCCTGTGGAAGCACCTAGTAGTATGACGCTTTTCAGACCAAAGAGAGATTTTGGGATTTCTGCAATAATTGTTGCCATCGTGGCCACTACTGCAGTCACGGCGGCGGTTACAGCTTCTGCCCTCGCATTGTCCAACTCGGTGCAAACGGCACAGGCTATCAATGGCTTATCGGCCACGGTGTCCGAAGCCCTGGACAAACAGGCCTCTGCAAACACCCAAATACAGGGTGGTTTGATGCTAGTAAACCAGCACATTGATTTAGTGCAGGAACAATTGGACATATTGTGGCAGATGGCCCAACTAGGCTGCGAGCAGAAACTCCCAGGCCTATGTATCACCTCCATCCAATATGAGAATTTTACCAAAGCAGCTAATTTGTCTAACAGTCGTTCTCAGTTCATGTTACAGAATTGGACTTCTGAGTCTGAGCAGACGCTTCGGGAGCTGAGAACCGCTATTATCCAGGTCAACTCCACGCGCTTGGATCTGTCTCTGACGGAGGGATTGTCATCTTGGATCGCCTCTGCTGTTTCCTACTTTAAAGAATGGGTGGGGGTGGGGTTATTTGGCGCAGCCATTTGCTGCGGACTGTTGTTGCTTCTTTGGCTGGTCTGTAGGCTCAGGGCTCAAAGTAAGAGGGACAAGGTGGTTATTGCCCAAGTGCTAGTAGCTTTGGAACAGGGGGCCTCCACAGACATTTGGCTTACAATGCTTAAGCAGTAGGCCGCCGGCCGGACAGCTCTTGCACACCCGGAGCGTAGGCTCATTGCATAGGGTAGAGTGTCCGGTCTGAGCAGCCCACGAGGGATGCTGAGCAAAGCATCGAACAGAGAGACACATGGCTCTCTGGGAGGCATGTTGTCCCGCATAAGGGTTGCCTGCCCTAGTCTCCCTTTCCCAGAAAAACGGCAGAGGACGGGTTGAGGTCACTTCGGGGTGAATTGACAGCCCCATAACGACTCTCACATATGGTATTGAATTTTGTTCTGGGAGGTACAACCTTTGTCTCTATCCCTCATTATGTGGGTGACCTACCATCTCATAGTGGGGAGCCTCGTTAACTTTGTTCCTATTTTTTGATTGTGTTCTTAAATAAATAAAAAAGGGGAAGTTGTAGGGAGCCACTCCTGCATTCTCCATTACAAGATGGCACCTGCATCCGGCAGGTACCGTTGGTAGACAAACAGAATACGCATGCGCTGGGTCCCTGCCTCTCCCATGGCGTTACATGGGCCGATGAGCAACAGCCAGTCATGGGGTGACATGTCCCAGGCGAAGGTTGCTGGCCTATATAAGGAAGGGGTTTTATGTGTTTGGGGTCTCCGCTCTGTAAGCTTATGCTCTCCCTCTCAGACTCATTAAAGCTTTACTGTAGAAGGATCCTGAGTGTGCCGTGTCGTTCTTGCTGGTGAGACGGTAGCGCGAGACACACAGTGGCTCAAAACCACCTACAGCTCCAGGCCCAGGGAATCTGACTTCTGACATCCAAGGGAACCAAGCGCCCATGCGGTCATGTACATGCATGCAGGAAAGACAAGTCACACAAACAAGTAAAACTAAATCTTTAAATAAGTAAAACAAAACAGCCAAATTAGAGAGTGCTTGAAGAAGCCTTAAGACATTGACTACTGTCCCTGACACGTATACACACACAGACATACAGACACACACACACACACACAGTGCAATAAAATGCTCCAGGAGAAAGAGTCCATTGCACCCACTGAAGTTAAACTTCACACAGTTCCTCAATTCCAGAGGCAGAAAAGGAAAGTCAATGCTTAGCCACGGAAGGTGTGGTGGCACCATCCAGTGACTCCCTGGAGGCTCCCAACAACCAAGCACCATCTTCAAATGAAGGGACAGACTGATGGGGTTCCCTTCACATGTAGGACTCCACTCTCAATGTAACAGAGACAAAACTGACCCCACTGAGAATTCTCTGCTTTATGCTGAAAGGGGCATGGCCTTTGGGTACTCTACAGTGACATGGATGGGCACAGATCCAGAGATCTGACCCAGGGAGTGGCTGCCACCCGCCAGCCAGCGGTGGACTGACTCTGGGGCTCAGGTGCACTACTCATCCTCTGTGAGTTTCAGGAACTGTTGAGACCTAATGCAAACGCGGTGTCTTCCTCCCAAGTTCACAGAACGACCTTACGGGGAGGCATTCGGGGACGGCACCCACACCGTGCTGACAGCTTTAACCTGTGATATGGGTTGAACTCTTCTTGTCACAGACGCAGCTGGGCTCTGTGACACAGAGGGCTCATTGTTCCATTCTCTACTATTGATTCTTTCCTCTGAGGTAATGGAATTCTGGCTTTTAACAGGCCATAATGCCAACGGGAAGAAGTACATTCCCCAGCATCCCTTGCTCCTGGGAATAGCCTGTGACTGACAGTGTAGCCATCAAGACTCACTTAGAGATCTTGTGATCTTGTGTGGGGTTTCTAGGATTTCTTCCTTCTCTATCTCCACCTTGCTCCTTGGAATGTGGATGGAATGTATAAAGCTACAACACCTCCAGGTCACGAGGCCATCTGTGAAGCAGGGCAGAGGGCTGGCTGGGAGTTCAAGGCCTATCTGCTCTGGAGTTCTCTTCCCACCCCAGATCTTTAAAGTTCAAGTCTTTTTTTTTAAGACTCCCATTCACTCCCCCAGTCCCCCACCTTCCCCACACCCATCTCTCATTGACCTGTACCTCACCGATTAGATAACAAGGCCTGGCCAGCCAGCCTCCCTGGGTCCACCTGTCTCCACCTCCAACAGTGTTGGGTCACGAAGTGCACTCCCTCACGCAGACAAGCTGGTTCTGGAGTTTTCACTCCCTCTGCATCAAGATCTTTACTGACCAAGCACCTCTGCAGCCCAGGTCCTGGCTTCTTTTAGTCTTGCTTGGCTTTGTCTCAGGCTTAGGATTATGAAGTCTTTCAAGCCCTTCATAGATCTACCCAGGGGCAAACACAGGTTGAAAATAAATACTAAACTTACAAATATCTGTGGGCACACACTAAAAAATAGACACTAAGCAAAGGGTCAGTGGCGCACACTCCAGGAAGGATCGTAAGAATCAGAATAAGACGTGGCCATCGCTTCTGAGTGCAGAGGAAACGGTCCACCATCTTAGGGGACCTGACAGAAGTAAAAGAATAAGTGAGAAGTAAGCTGGAGATGCGGTTTACGGCTTTGGCATGAGAGGAGAGACGGGATGTATGTGTCTGCTGAGCCTTGGGAATCGGCCAGTGAACCCTGGCACAAGCACTGAGGTCAGCAGTCCACAGAACAGACGACACCAACAGACCTGCTGTGAATTAATCAGGGAAACATCCCTCCCTTCCTGGGAATTGCTAATTTAATGTCAGCGTTTTTGGATATGTGTTTCACTAGTCACAGGTCAAGTATTCACAGCGATTTGTGCTGTAAGAAGTCGTTAACTGTCTTCCAGAATAGCAAATGAAAATCCAATGGAATCCCTAACAATCCCTTAGGTCAGGCTGGCCTGGGACTGTTTGGAAGCTGACTGACTGCTGTCTGTAACAACCAGAACATGTCAACATACCCATCTCTCAGAACATGTCAACATACCCATCTCTCAGAACATGCCAACATACCCATCTCTCAGAACATGCCAACATACCCATCTCTCAGAACATGCCAACATACCCATCTCTCAGAACATGCCAACATACCCATCTCTCAGAACATGCCAACATACCCATCTCTCAGAACATGCCAACATACCCATCTCTCAGAACATGTCAACATACCCATCTCTCAGAACATGCCAACATACCCATCTCTCAGAACATGCCAACATACCCATCTCTCAGAACATGTCAACATACCCATCTCTCAGAACATGCCAACATACCCATCTCTCAGAACATGCCAACATACCCATCTCTCAGAACATGCCAACATACCCATCTCTCAGAACATGTCAACATACCCATCTCTCAGAACATGCCAACATACCCATCTCTCAGAACATGCCAACATACTCATCTCTCAGAACATGCCAACATACCCATCTCTGCATTGTGCCCTATCCAGCACTCCAGTAACTGTTGAGCAGCTTCTAGACTACAAAACACATCTTTCATATGAAGCTGCTTTTTAGCTGTATTTTGAAGCTAGAAGGAATTGTTGATATTCATTCTATCTTCAAAGCAGTCCCTGGCTCAGGAAGATGTCAAGGTGAAAGTGGCCAGGACTGATATTTACCTACAAAAATTGTAAGCAAAATTATTTTACTGCAGATTCTGTAACTTAACATGGCACCAAGTTTCCAGAAGTTCCTCGTGTAAAATGACTCACGCTTTGAATGTCACTCACTTCTCATTCTGTTTTCCTCCTCCGGGCTGGCTGGAACTCATGGTCTCCTTCCTGTGCTTCCCCAGTGCTGGAATCACAGGGTACGTGCTGCCCTGTGTAGCTTGGAGTCTCTTCCTGTCCTCTCGCCTTCCCCCCCCATCCCCATCCCTCTCCCTCCCTTCCCTTCCCCTCTTGCCTTACTATCCCCCTTTCCTCTTTCTCTCATTTTCCCCTTCTTTTCTTGATTATTTATTTATTTGCTTTTATAGTGATAAGGGTTTATATTTCATGTTAGGCAAGTTTTCTACCAACTAAGGAATCACATTCCCAGCCATCCTACACCTTGGTAAAGCTATTCTGAAGCTATGATGGTCCAAATTGAGTTAATGAATTTGAACCTGAATAATAGGAAGAACAGAGGGAAGGTCATTTCCATATCTGGTTACTTTCATATAGTTAGTATTCTTATCTCTAGTGCATACATACACTCACAAATACACAGCCACCATTCAATTGTTGATGGTGAAAACCTCTTCCTATTATACTATACCCTGCTAGCTGGTGGTCCCTGACCCACACTTGTGTGGATGGGGTCTAAGAACAAATTCTGCCTGCACTGACGCCTCTGTAGATATGTGGAAACATTATGGGCATTAGCTGCAGCTGTGTTTTAGTGTGGAGACTATGCCTAGAGAAAGATAGTGCATAAAATGGTTTTAGTGTGGAGACTATGCCTAGAGAAAGATAGTGCATAAAATGGTTTTAGTGTGGAGACTATGCCTAGAGAAAGATAGTGCATAAAATGGGTATCTGTCTGCTTAGTGAATCACTACTTTACTATGCCATACACAGCACTCTCCTACACTTGGTAACAAACACATGTGACAGGTATCTTTATCCACTTTACGGATCAGTAACTGAGTTGCAAGAAAAAACATGAACAACAGCACAGTAGTCATAGAGTCACTTTCCAGAACTGGCCATGAACATGGGATGACCTAGAACTGGCCATGAGCATGGAATGACCTAGAACTGTCTGTGAACATGGGATGACCTAGAACTGGTCATGAGCATGGAGTGACCTAGAACCAGCCATGAACATGGGATGACCTAGAACTGGTCATGAGCATGGAATGACCTAGAACTTGCCATGAAAACTGGATGACTATCTATCTCCTGGACTTGTGCTCATTTGCTACCTATATGTCTAATCAAAGGAGAATTAATGTAACATCTCTCAACTAAGGAAATGGAAAGAAGCCACAGTAGCTGAGAATAGTTAAGCACCATTGTATAAGGTTAGTTAGTTCTCAGAGACTTCTTTAGTGCTGATTCAGGGATGACTGCATCTTGTTTTGTTGATGTGAGACATTATGCATTATGGGTGTGTGCTTTGAGGTAGTCCATGGTCCAGGCAAGAGTGAGGAATTAGTGCTATATTAAAGCAAATGGAAAATGTAAGTTTCAATTGCTAATTTTTAAAAAGCAAAGGTTGACCATCTTTGGTTCATACATATATATATGTTTGGGGGCTTACATTTTACATGTTCCTCAGATGGTTTGGCAAAGGAAAAATACAATCAGGAAAGGGATGAAGCCGTGGGGCCAGATGTTAATAGTTATATTAGCAAGGTTACATGTGCCAAAACACAAATTCTCGGTTAAATTTCAATGTCAAGTAATTCTTCAGTTTTCCCATGACTGATGACTGGAGTTCAACCCCCATGACCCACACGATGGAAGGAAAGAACTGACTCCTACAAGTTGTTCTCTGGCCTGCACTCATATGTCATATGTGTGTGCATGCCTACACGCATGCGCATGCACACCCCCACACACACACGTGCACCCACACAAATGAATGTAAAAGCTCAATAAGACACTAAAAATTACTTGATATTTAACTAGGATTCTTATATTTCATCTGCCATCTCTGCATCTTTTTAATTGGTCTAAGTAATAAAAACCCAGAGTCAGATATAGAGGAAAATTCTGAGAGATCAGAGAGAAGGAGCAAACTACCACCACACCTTACTTCCTTAGCATCTCAGCAGACAAGAGAGCGATTTCTTGTTTCTCCCTGCTTATATCCTGTTTCTTCCCAGCTACCTCATTTACTGTCTGTCTGTACAGACCTCTATGGTTAGCTAGTGGCAAGCTCCATTCTCTGACCTTCAGACAGGCCTTATTTGTACAAGCAAGATATCACCACACAACTTCACATGAAATATGTACTGGAATTATGTGATAAATAATTTAAATGACTTAATAGACATGCTTCAACAACTGAATACAAATTTTCTCTAAACAGGATACAAGGAATCTCTGCAAACATACAGTTCTCTTCAAGAAGGGACTGGTGGGTGCTTTCAGTCTCTGGAGTAAACACAGTGTCTATAAATGGCTACAAAGATGCGACTGGATCACTCAATCAGATATAAACAACAGAATAAAAGAGAGAATGTTTATGCAGACATCCAAGCTATGTGTGCTAGCATGGGATTTTTATTTTTAGACTAGTAGTGTGAAAAACAGAGCATACCTTCAAAGCTATGATAGCCTACATAATTCAATTCTTAGTAGCCGTAAGGCTTTGCCAAGAATTCAGCAACAACAGTCAGCTGTCAGCAGTCCAGTATCCAGAGCCCACAGTGCTGGGGCTTCCCAAACATTCTGCAGCAGATCCAAGACATCACAAAGACACACAAAGGACTCCATAAGTAATGCTTTAGCTTTTTGCAGACTAATGTCAAGTGGAAATGAGATGGTGGGAGTCAACGGCAATACGGACGCTGTCTAAGATGACACAGGCTAAGTTGAACGGGACAGCAATTTGCAATAGAGTCTTGCTTTTCAGTGTAATTGAGACCATACAGCCCCAGAAATGTCAATCAGTCTAGCAAGCACTGCATATTACTACATATGACCCTGTGGGAAGCATGAACTTGTATGTTTATACCTATGGCAGTCCATGGAGTATCATTACCACCATATGAAGAAATGGTTTAGACGTGGAATGTTCCCACAGGCTCCATGGTCTGAACACTTGGTACCCCGCTGACAGTGTCGTTTCGGGAGACTGTCGCGAGGTGGGGCCTGGCTACGGAACTGGGTCACTGGTGGAGGTGAGGGGTCTGGAAGGCTGTAATGCAGCCTTGCTTCCTGCTCACCTCCCTGCTTTGGCTCTGATGAGATGTGACCATGTAGCACATGTCTCTGATGCTATAGTTGAGCCCAGCCCATCATCACCCCACCTTTACCCCCGCGGTGGGCCCTATCCCCTCAGACTGCGAACAAACCACTCTCCCCTAAACTGCACCTCTGCAGGCATTTACCACCTGCTCATTATCTGCTCCACACAGGTGCCATCAGCCCATGACTGTGGCTCTTCCACCTCATGCAAGCCTTCACGTCAGGGCCCCCGATACGGCCAGCATTCGGATGTCACTTCCCCAGGCCCCTCACACTTTCCTCCGTGTAAACTTCCCTCTTAATCTTCCAGCTTGTCCCTCCCACCCCCAGCAGATCCCCTCGCAGGATGCTGACTTGGGAGAGCAGTCAGAACAGAAAGGGCACCCCTGCCTTCCTGCTGGTTCCTGGCTGAATCACCAGGGCCCTCTCAGCCATGCCTGGCCTGGTGTTTGGGAGCCTACCCTCAACTAGTCCAGGGCAGCCTCCAGGAATCTCTTGCCTTTCTCTTTTCTAAGGTCAATTCATCAGCATCCAGTCATTCTGTCCTTCGTTCTGCTGACACGGGAAGGCAAACCCGCCACCTTGTTCACACTTGCAATCTTCAGTTCTCATTAAGACTAACCGAAACAGGCTTTTGTTAGCTTTCACCATTAAAACACTCAGAGGTCAATACTAGCCTCACACTGCCAAGTTTAGTTCTTTGCTCTGAGTTAGACTCAGTGGGTTGCTATCCTGCTAGTGTGCTTTCCTCTGCTGGCTTGCAAAGCACACTGTTTTCTTCTGTGTCCCCTCACCTCTTTTCCTTGACCTCCGTTGGTGACTCTCATATATATATATATATATGTTTTTAATTTAAATTATTATTTTACATATCAATCCCAGTTCCCTCTCCCTCCCATCCTCCCATGCCCTCCACTGATACCCCCCATCTACTCCCTAGGGAGGGTGAGGCCTTTCAAGTCATTTGGGGCAGGGCCTAGGCGCTCCCCTGTGTATCTAGGCTAAGAGAGTATCCCTCCTTGGGGAATGGGCTCCCGAAGTCCATTCGTGCACTAGGGGCATTGAGTGGAGAGAGGAATAGAAGAGACCAAGAAGAGAGATATCAATAGAGGGTGCCACTATAGTTCTAAAGAGAAATCTGGCACTAGGGAATTATACAGAGATCCACAAGGATGACCCCAACTCGGGTCACTCTCTTGACACAAAAACAGATCAAAGTTTGGGTGTCCCTCTGTTACTCTTTCTTCCCTCATTCCTTCAGTGCTTTGTTTTCTGGGGACCCCTGGTTGCAAGTATCGTTTTTCTGGGATCGCTATCCAAATTCCTCCCTCCTCACCTCTCTCCTGAATTCTAAACTCTAGCATCAAACAAACTACATCCACTCTACTCCCTTTCCGTCTACCCAGCTGCCTATTTTCCCTTTTTCTCTTTAGGGGCAACTGGCTCACAGCTGAGTCTGTACTTCCAAAGCCCCTCCATATCGGCTCAACCGCTTCGCAGTGCAAGTGTGTTTGAGAGTAGCCCTAAGCTTCAGGTTCTCCACAACTGGCTGCAAATAGGTCAATTCATTTGGGAACGGACTTGGTGGCTTTATGGATTGCTTATCCCTCTATAACAGCATTTCACTGGAAACTGGCCCACTCCTCTCCCTTCCTTTAGCTTCCTGCCCCTCCCTAATACATTTCACTGGAGAGAAGCCCTGCCCTGGGTCTCTTCTAACCAACTGCAGGGGGTTACAAGCTCTCCATATCTCATCCTGTCAAGATCTTCCATTCCAAAATTTCCCATCTCTCCCTCCACATGCTATGGAAATGGAATGAGGGACTGACAGAGCAGAGATAACTGTGTCCATGGAGACCATATGTACTCTGTAACTATGAGGGCAGAACATGCCCAGAGCCTCAAAGTTATTAAGTTGGTTATTTCAGAGGAACATGTAGATATGAGGGATGCGTGCAGAGTTGGTTATGTCAGAGGAACATGCAGATATGAGGTATGCATGCAGAGCTTTTGCTCTCTCTCCTCCCATTCTTTCCCTTCATCTTTTACTGTTGCCCACCAGCCCATCCTTCCCATCAGGTTGTCACTGTCACAGCTGTCTTTGCCCAGTAGTTACAAGAGTTGGCTAATAATCAAAGAAAATGGGGGTGCTGCCCCTGGAGACTGACATCCAGATAACTTCACAAAGAAGAGAGATTCTGAAGAGAAAGCCCTTGTCCATCCCTAGCTGCAACCCTCTCTCGTCTCCTCAAAGCTCTCTGCACCCTTCAGCCTTTGCAGATAGAGATTGAAATCTCCATTGTTTTTGAGGTCATCCTTGAATAAGCCTATTTCCTTCCAGGGACTTCTGGATGTTGGTAAAGAAAAACAGTGCAGACCTCAGACTGTGGTAACACTCCTGGGTAGATCTACTAGTCACAGCACTAATGCTAAGAGCAAGGATGAGGGTGCACTGCTAAGTGACACCTCATCTTCAGGGTGTGGAAGTCATTATCTTGAGTCTTCTCAGCCTGCCACCCCAACTCCATGAGGCAAAGAATGAGAAACTGAAGTATTAGTATTCCTAAAGGCATAATGCCCATCAGGCCCCTTCCCATCCCACGAGTGGGAGATGGGAGGCAAAGAAATCCCATTTCATTCATGCACTGAAACAGCCCAGTCATGGGTAACTGGAGTTGTGTCTCTGTGGAGGCGGGCTTTGAGCTTTCACATGTGCTCAAGCCATGTCCAGTGTCTCAGTTCACTTCCTGTTGCCTGCAGATCACGATGCAGACCTCTCAGCTCTTTTCCCAGTATCGTGTATCCTTACAATGTCTTCATGCTTCCTGCCATGATGATCATGGACTCAGCTTCTGAAGCTGTAATGAAACGCTTTCCTTTGTAAGAGTTTCTGTGATCACGGTTGTAGGAGGAAGCCTGTATGCCGCCATTAACCATGTGACTTACTAGAGGCACATACAGATGAGGTTTACCACACTGCTAACCACACCCACTTTAGGCATGACTAAAGACATATACGTACGTAGGCAGTGAACTACATCACTAGCCAGGCCCACTTTTGGGCATGGCTAGGGGGCGGTACGGGGGAAGGCATAAAAGACTGCACAAAGGAAGTCTTGGTCTCTTTTCCCGGATTTCGGCTTCCAGTTCAGCAGAGGAAAACTACTGGGCTCATCTGGGTGACTTGTTTGGTACCTTGTGAGTAATTTCTACAATACTTAGTTTTACTTTCAGTAAGTATGCCGTTTATCGTTACAGCGTCATTTGGAGCCTCATTTGGTGTCAGGAGTTTTGGAACCCGGATCCAGATGCCCAGAAAAGTGGCTGCTCCTCGGCCTGACCAGGCACGCGTGGACTCTCATTTCGCTAAGTTCCCCAGCACTTCGCTCACTTGGCAAGGCACGATTCCTGCCGCCAGGAACCAGCACCTTCTACCTGCTGGTAAGGTTAGGTGATATTAAGAGATTTCTCTCGCGGCCACGTGCTCTTTTATTGACGGCCTGCTGACTTCGGCCACGTGCTCTTTTGCTGGCAGCCTGCTGATCTCAGCCTGAATTAAACTCCACTGGTAACAAAATTAACTGCTTTATACAATGTCAGCTAACATTACGATGCAGGATGTTAAGAATTTTCTTGTTTTTTGTATGGATGGGATTTTAGAAAGGGTTGAGGACCTACCTGAAAAGTACTTCCTACACACAATGGTGATTATTAGTTTCATAATCAATATAATTTTGCTAAAGAAATGGCTCAAAAGTAGGGCAAAACTTATACAGGTCATATGGTCATCGCAGGATAGTTTTGAAATCCTAGTACAAAGAATTCAGGAAATGCAAAATTCCTTGCAGGATAGTAAGGAATGTTTGGTAGAAAATATTCAGTATATTAAAAATGATAATGTAGGTCTGACAAACAGTTTTAAAGAGACGGAACACAAAATTGAATTACTTTCAAGTAAAATGTGTTCAACAGATAGAATAGAAAAAGTAGAACATAATGTTGAAACATTTAACCAAAAAAACTGGTCCATGTTTGATGATTTCGCTAGTAAACTACAAAGACTGGAACATAAGATTCAAATGCTAACAGAAAAGAATTGTTCCATGTCTGAGAGCAATGACAAACTAACTGATAGAATGTCATTTGTGGAAGGCAGTTTACATGCCATTGAGGTACTTTCTAAGGATGAGAATATTAAGTATTTGGAATCACATGTAAATGATGAATGCAAAAAATGAAAAATTCCATGAAGTCCTTAGAAAATTATTTGTCCCAAGAACTTCAAGAGCTCAGAGAGACAATGATGAATAGACTGCAGGTTTTAGAAGACATTCAATCTGATACTTCAGAATCAGACATACAGGCAACAGGTCAGGACAGGAGTTTCCCAACACCTCTCAAATGCCGGAAAGATCTCCCTAAGGTTGCTATGCATTCACCTATGGTTTCCCAGTATCTGTAACAGGAAAACCAGCAACAATAAAACAATCAAATGGTCCCATTGCTTATCACTGGGAGCCTATACAGATGAAGGATCTAAAGAATATTAAGGAGGCCATTGTTTCGTATGGTCTTCATTCTCCCTTTGGCAGAGAGCTCCTAACCTCATGGGCTAATGTAAATAAAGTAACTCCAAAAGACTGGGCCCAATTAGCCTCAGCAGTGCTCGAAAATTCTTTTCAAATTCAATGGAGAGCTTTATGGAGGCAAGAAGCAAAAGCCTTAGAGATTCAGGAATTAAAGAACAGTCATGAAGTACCCCAAGACAAGATTCTTGGGGAGGGTCCTTACGCTGACACACAGGTTCAGTCTGCATATGACGAGCACATGTTGTCTTTTTGCCGTACAGCTGCTTTAAATGCCTTGGATAAGGTTTGTGAAACAGGAGAGATAATGCAACCCTACACCAAGGTATTACAGGGCCCAAGGGAAAGGTTCACTGAATTTTTAGGGAGATTATCCAGAGCAATAGAAGTACAGGTAGCAAATCCAGAATCCAGGCGACTCCTTATAGAATCTTTGGCATATGAGAACACAAATCCTCAATGCAGGTAGGTAATTTGGCCATTAAAAATAAGATCAGCGCCATTGGAGGAATGGGTCCTACATACAGCGATCCTGGAATGTAAAAGTCAGGATACGGGAGCTTGGGTAGGTGAAGCTATTTCTACAGGCTTGAGGATGCACCAGGATACCAAATACTCTACCCGTGATGATATAGAGGCCTGGATAGGGAAGGCAATCTCCAAGAATTTTTTTTTTTGGTTTTTACGAGACAGGGTTTCTCTGTATTATTTTGGAGGCTGTTGGTCCAGCCTGGCCTCGAACTCACAGAGATCCACCTGCCTCTGCCTCCCGAGTGCTGGGATTAAAGGCATGCACCACCACCACCCAGCAATCTCCAAGAATTTTAATAGACATAAAGATGCCACGTGCTTTAACTGCAGTAAAATAGGACATCTTAGTAGGAACTGTAGACAACGCATTCCTAGAAATAATGCTTTCACCAGGAATGCATCAAACAGAAGGCCTCAGCCTCCTGGTCTCTGCAGGAGGTGTGGAAAGGGTAAACATTGGACTGACGAATGCTGGTCCACAAGAGATAGACAAGGTAGATATTTAAAGCTGGGAAAAGGGGTCGGGGGCTCAAGCAGGCCCTAGAAAGAAAGATTATCTGGTCATTCCCAGTGACAGTGGAGGACAGCCTCTCCCAGGACAATTAGAAGATCCACTGCCCATTGTAAATAATACGGCACTGGATAATACATTAGCTCCAGAGGATGAATCAATTATATCAGGAGGAGATACAAAACACATATTTTGGCAAATTTCTATACAATATCATAGACCCACGTTACCAATTAAGGTAAATAATATGGTGATTAATGGCATTTTAGACACCAGAGGTGACATCACTATCATTAATCAGAAGTCCTGGCCCCCCAATTGGGCTTTAAAAGAGGTTAACGTTCAATTCTTAGGGATTGGAACCCTATCTGAAGTTAACAGAGTGTTAGATGGATTGACTTTATTGGGCCAGAAGGACAGAGAGGAAGGTTAAAGCCATATGTTGTAGATATTGCTATAAACCTCTGGGGTCGTAATCTACTCCAGCAATGGAATACGCAGATTAACATTCCTCCTGTATCAGCTAGGAATTATAGACAAGCTTTTAGTGGTAGAAAGAATATAGTAAGGCAGTACAGAAAACAGATGCCAAATGTACAGGCTGTACAGAAGCAGGATGCTAGTGCCAAACCTACAGAGCAACCAAAAGCTCTACCCCTTTTCCCTCTGCCTGACATTTGAGCCTCCCATTCTAGTTCTCCCATTCACTCATAATATCTATTCCCCTTTTATGATGAGAGCCTTATGACCCTCTGAGTCCCTTACTCTATATCTAACCTCTGCGGGTCTATGGATTATACCTGGGTTATCACTGACTTAACAACTAATATCAACACTTAAGTGAATACATACCATATTTGTCTTTCTGGGTCTGTTATAACTCACTCTGGATAATTTTTCTGGTTCCATACATTTACCTGTGAATTTCATGATTTCATTTTTTAATACCTAGTAATGCCCCAATATATAAAGGTACTACATTTTTTACCCATTCTTCTGTTGAAGAACATATAGGCTTTTTTTGATTTCTGATTATTATGAATAGATCAGCAGTGAACATGATTGAGCAAGTGTATGAGGAAGCCTTTGGGTATATACCCAAGAGTGGCATAGTTGATTCTTTGGATAAATAAAATTCTCACCTTCCTAAGAAACCACCATACTGATTTCCATAGTGGTTGCATAAGCTTACAATCTCACTAGCAATGGATGAATGCTCCCTTACTCAATATCCTCACCAGCATGAAGTGTACCTTGTGTAATTGATCTTAGCCATTCTGGCTGGTGTAAGATGGAATCTTGAAGTAGTTTTGAGTTGCATTTCCCTGATGACTAAGGATTTGAATATTTCTTTACGTGTTTCTCAGTCATTTGGGTTTCCTCTTCTGTGAATTTTGTTTAGATCTGTACTATAACGTGTACTCTACCTGCCTGCCGCCTGGGTCTTATTGAGCTGTTTGAACCCCCAAAGAACACATAGGACACTATATTAATTATGAAGCTGTTGGCCATTTATTATTGTTTCTCATTGGCTAGCTCTGACTTAATTATTGACCCATAATTACTAATATATATTTGTATAAGGACTTATCTTTCAGGGAACGCAGACTTGTGTCTCCTCTTCCCAGGAATCACACAGCAATGGCTACCTCACTACATTTCCCAGAATCCTCCTAGGCTCCTAGTCCCACCTATCTTGCTTCCTGATTGGCCAACAGTGCTTTATTTACATATACACAGAAGGACTTCCCCCATCACTGTACCCCTTTTTATATTTATTTGTTTTCTTGGTGTTCACTTTTTATTTATATATTTTTGATATTAGCCCTCTATCAGATGCGTTGATAAGAGTCTTTTCTGAGAGTGTCCATTGTCATGCAGAAGCCATTCAGCTTTGTGCAATCCCATTTATTAATTGTTGAACACTGCCAACAGCGTTCTGTTTGTGAAGTACTGTACTGTGCCAATGAATTCAAGGCTATCCTTCACTTTCTCTTCTATCAGACTTACTGTATCTGGTTTTATGTTGAGGTCTTTAATTCCCTTGGTGTGGAGTTTTGTACCAGGTGATGAATATGGATTTATTTGTATTCTTCTACATGTAGCTGTCCAGTTTCACCAGCACCATTTGTTGAAGATGCTGTCTTTTCTCCAGGGTGTATTTCTGGCTTCTTTTTTTTTATGAACATCAGGTGTCAATAAGTGTGTGAATTTTTGTCTGAGTTTTAATCTGATTCCATTTGATCAATGTGTCAATTTTTTTACCAATACCATGCTGTTTTTTTTTACACTATAACTTCGTAATACAACTTGAAATCAGGAATAGCAATACCTCCTGTAGTTCTTTTATTATTCAGGATGTTTTGGTTATCCTGGCTATTTTGTTTTCCCATATGAAGCTGAAAATCATCCTTTCAAAACCTATGATGAATTGTGTTAGAATTTTTCTGGGGGTTGTATTAAATCTGTAGATGGTTTTTTGCAGGATGGCCATTTTTACTATATTAATCCTACCAATTCATGAGCATGGGAGATCGTTCCATCTTCTGATACCATCTTCAATTTTTTTCTTCAAATACTTGAAGTTTTTATCATATAAGTCTTTCACTTGTTTCACTATAGTTTAAGCTATTTTATATTATTTAAGGCTATTGTGAAAAGTGCTATTTCCATGATTCTATTCCTCAGGCCATTTGTCATTTGTATATTGGAGGGTTACTGATTTTGTGAGTTAATTTTTTTTAATTCAGCTACTTTGCTTCAAGTTTTTATCAGCTATATGAGTTCCCCAGTGGAATTTTTGGGGTTGCTTATGAACACTATCATACCACCTGCAAATAAAGATACCTTGACTTTGTCCATTGAAATTTGTATCCCCTTGATCACCTTCAGTTGCCTTACTGCTCTAGCTAAGACATTAAGTACTATACTGAATAGCTATGGAGAAAATGGACAACTTTGTCTTCTTTCTGATTTTAGTGGAATCTCTTCAAGCTTCTCTCCATTTTAGTTGATGTTAGCTATGGGCTTGTTATAAACTTCCCTTATTTTGTTGAGTTATGTTCCTTGTATCCCTAATCTTTCCAGTGCTTTTATTATGGAGAGGTATTGAGATTTGATTTTGTCAAGTCTTTACTGAATCTAATGAGATCATATGGTTTTTGTCTTTCACCCCAATCTCTTAAAAAATCATGGAGTATCTTCCTGTGCACTTTGTTCTTTGAGAAAGGGTCTCCCATAGCCTAAATTGACTTCAAATTCTTCAAGTAGCAGTGGATAATCTTAAAATCTTCATCTTCCTGCCTTCCACCCCTAATGTGATGGGATTATAGGTATTTACCAACATACAAGGACTATTAATCCCTTTTTTCCATGTTCCCTTTCCTGAACACAGAAGAATGCAGTTCTGGGCATTATACTTGAAGGAATGGATGAGGTTGTATACACATGACTCCAGAACTTGAAAGACTCAGGAGGACCAGAAATTCACAGCCATCCTTATTTACATAGCCAGCCAAGGCTATAAGGAGCTACAGGAAAACCTATCTCAAAAACAAACAAATAAGAAAAAAGAAACTAACATTTCCCCTCACAACACAGAATTACTCAAACATTTTGATAGCTGTGAATATGCTAGAGGGCTGCTAAACAAAATGGGATCAATAGTCAAAGAACCAAGCTGCCTGTGTTCTGCTCTCTGACAGATCTCTTTCCTCTTTCCTCTCTCCCTCCCAACCATTTTCTCCCCATCTCTCCCTTCCCCTCACCTTCTTCCTCTGCTGTCTTTCCTTCTCTCCTTTAGTACATATAGCTACTGAATAATTTTTCAAGGACTTAAGACTTGATGTGGATTGCTGTTGTGAATACCACTATGGCCCACTTTCTCCTGCCTGTTTTTCATGTTCTTTGATTGTTGATTGTGGGAATGATTAAGGAATCCTAATTTACCTTAGATCACAACACATTAGCAGCTGACTTCACAGTGATGTTTCTAACTGACACAGAACTCTGCCCTCTCTGTGCACAAGTCTGAAACTTAGAGCTAAGGGTCTATCACTGACTGTCCATTTGGTTTGGGTTTCCTTTAAGGACTGGCTTCATAACAGATGTTTAGAGAGAGAGAGAGAGAGAGAGAGAGAGAGACAGACAGACAGACAGACAGACAGACAGAGACAGAGACAGAGACACAGAGACAGAGAGAATCAACAATAGTGACTCAGACATCAGTGACACCAAGAGAGAAAAGGAACAAAGTGGATCCTAAGTACAATCCAGGCAGATGAATGACTAGCTGTGGAGGGACTTCCTCTAATCAAGCCTCACAGACTTGCTTTTAATAGGTTGGGCAGATGCCAGAGTAGCTGAGATACAGCAGCTGAATGTCTGGATTTGCATAGCAAATATATAAATAACAAGTAGTGTACAAAGAGATAGGGGATGAAAACATGGCCCTAACCCAATTAAAACTAGCTGGAATGAGGCCCACTTCTAGTATGAACTATCTTCTTGTATCAGAACCCATTTCCAAAACAGTTCAATGCACACAGACCTTGCCTGAGCAGCACAGTCCAGGAATCCTCAAGAGCTGTTGTCCTCTAGGGAACTTCTCTCCATTGTTCTATTACAACCACAACAGGTGCTATGTGACCTTTCCTGGGGAGACTATTCCTATTTATGCCAGATAGTGAGGACAATGATGGACCAAAGAAACAATTTCATCTCAGTCCAGTTGATGAACCAATCAATTTATCGGGGTTATATAAGAGAGACATACATGGATCCCCTGGGAAGGGGAAATCAACAAGATCTCCTGAGAAAATTGGGAGAGGTGGGTGAGGGTGAAAGGGGAGAGGGAGAGAGAAGAGGAGTGGGGAGAAGACATGAGAACAGGATGGTCGAGATGGGGGAAAGACAGAGAGGGAGAGCAAGGAAAGAGACATCTTGATAGAGGGAGCCATTATGGGGCTATTGAGAACCTGGCACTAGGGAGATTCCCAGGAATCCACAGGGTGACCCCAGCTAAGACCCTAAGCATTAGTGGAGAGAATGCCTGAACTGACCTACCCCTGTCATCAGATTGATGGCTACCTGAATTATCATCCTAGAACCTTCATCCAGCAACTGATGGAAGCAGATGCAGAGATCCACAGTTAAGCACTGGGCCAAGCTTCCAGAGTGCAGCTGAAGAGAGGGAAGAGGGATTACATAAGCAAAGGAGTTAAGACCATTTGGGGGATACCCACAGAAACAGCTGACCTGAGCTAGTGAGAGCTTGCTAACTCTGGACCAAACTAGGCCCTCTGGATGTGGGTGACAGTTGTATTGCTTGGTCAGTCTTCGAGACCACTGGCAGTAGAACCAGACTATATCCCTAGTGCTTGAATTGGCTTTTTGGAGCCCATTCCCTATGGAGGGATACCTTGCTCTGCAGAGATATAAGGGGGAAGGCCTCAAAGTGATGTGCCACACCTTGTTGACTCCCCATGGGAAGCCTTACCCTCTCTGAGGAGTAGATGGTGGTGGGAAGGGGGAAGGGATTGGTATGTTAAACAAGAAAATATTGCTTTAAAAAAGAAAACAACAAGAGCACGAGTTACTCAAAAACAGCTGTGGCACCAAAAAGACCCACATATCAGAATAAGTGACAGCTCAGGGAAGCTGCCTCGCTGGAGCTCCCTGCACAACCTACAGGCAGCTCCACTGAAGAGTCTCCTCTCCTCTGATACATAACTTGGCAGTGGGGGCAGGTGAGGCTTCTGGGTCTCTTGTGGCTTCACGAGCCTGGCATACACCGTAACCCTTTCCTCCAGGAGGGCATGTTTTAATGGGGAGGAACAGCAACATAGCATAGCAACAGGTCAGACTGGCTCAGCTAACACCTGGGCTATGATCTGTTAGGGACAAAAGGCGTTACTAAAGGACTTTACCACTTAGAGTGAAAGGTGTTGTAGGACATTTGTACATTGTGGGAAGGTGCATTTCTGTATTGGTTAGTGAAATAAAAAGCTAAATGAGGAAATGTGTAGATTGGAGCCCTGAGGACAGAGAAAGAGGAGGCGGCATCTGGGTTCGAGGGACATGCAAGAAAACATGGAGGAAGGAAGTCGGGCAGTGTGTGACAGAATGCAGATTAATAAGTTGGTTAATTTAACTTATAAGTGCTAGCTAAAACAAGCCTAAGCTAAAGCCAAGTATTGAGAGAAGCCTTTTCCTTGCCAGTAGCTTTGGTTTTTCCCCACCAGGCGCCTGGGCTCTGCCACGTTGTAGTCCCCAAATAACACACAAGATGCTGTATTAATTACAAAGCTGTTGGCCGTTTGTTTGTTTCTTTCTGGCTAGCTCTGACTTAAGTATTTAACCCATCTAAGTATTTCTCTTACCAGAGAAAGGGTCCAGACCTCTTACTTGTATGGCAGCTACATGATGACTCTCTGTGTTTCTCCTCCCCAGAATCCTCTTCAAATCCTAGTCCCACCTATCTTGCTTCCCTATTGGCCAACAGTGCTTTTTTGACATATACACGGGACTTCCCCATCAGCCAAGCTTTCATAATTAATAAGTCTCCTCGTCACTATTTGGGAGCCGGGTAGTTGGACAGTGTCACACCTGCTGTGCGGCCTGCATCCGAGAATGTAGCAAGGTGGTCGGGATAGATGACACAGAGACCAGTCGGTTGCTTTAAGAAAACTTTATGCTTCCCAAGTCAGCTTAGGAGAGAGAAGTCTGCTTAGGAGGAGACCCCAAGTCCGTTTAGAAGAGAAGTCTCTCAGGAGAAGTCTCTCCAAGAAAAAAGAGCTTCCCTTTTTAAGGACTTCTGTCATCCATCTACATACAATTCTTTCCAGACTTCTCACCCTCTTGGCTGGTGGTTTAATCTCCGGCCCCAGAATCAGGGAGACACTGCAGGGGGGACAGGAAGAGGCATCTAGCCGTAGGGGTTGTGAAAGTCATGGTATCTCAGTGAGCGAGCCCTTATCTGAGCCCTATCAAGAGCTTTATAGCACTGAATTGTTTTCAGTAAACATTACACAGCTGCCTGCTCCCAGGCCGAAGGGGAAGTGGGTTTCTGCTCAAGGTCTGGTGTCCCCACAGGACAGAAAAAGAACCGTTACAGAGAGGAGATGAGTAAGCAGGAAGTGTTCTATAATGTAAGACATGTTTGTACTGAAAGCTGTGAGAGCCCAGAGATGAGGTGCCCAGGAGTAAGAGGGTACATTCTTACCCCAAGTAAAATAATGGAAGGCAGCTGTATTATCTGTGCGAATCCATGATAGTTGAGCAGCCTGGGTGTGGCAGTTAGTTCAGGACTTACATTGATCTACACAGCTGCCCCACCCCCATTGTATAGAACTGCTACATTCTGACTAACCTATAGGAAGACAATCCAAGAAACAGCCCCACAGTCTCATGCAGGATCCGCCATGGAGCCATGCCCCCCAGCATTGGTCTGGGGCAGCCCAGACCTCCTGGAACTCTGGAAACCAGATGCCGGGCTTAGTCATTTCCTTCTTTTCACTTTTTTCCATTTATTTTCTTTTGGTTTTTTTGTATTTTACTTTGTTTGGCTTCGAGACATGGTCTTGCTATTACATGACCCAGGCTGGCTTTAAACTCAAAGTGATCTTCCTCTCTCTCTCAAGAGCTGGCATAATAGTTAGGTGCCTCATGAGAACTTCGTCTGTCCGCTAAGTGGTTACACAAGAAGAGTTGTCCAGTTACAGAAAGCGAAATGGGGTTGTGATCCTTACATTACGAGGTTTATTTGTCAGGCTCAGCAAATAGTCACTGAGCCATGCCATGTGTGGCACTGGAGGTAGACAACAGTCCTCAGGTAAGATCTCACCTGAAAGGGCTATGAGGGAAGGTGAGCAGTGAGAGACAGACACCAAGCCACAACACCTGGGCTGCAACCTTCGCCCCACCTTTGGCAGGGGACCACACCTGGAAGAATGCTGGGCTCTCCTCAGCCCAGTAAAGGCTATTACTGTGGAGATGGAAATTCTGCTCCCACACAAGGCACTCAGGCTACTTTTAAATGCAGTTCAAAGCCAACCAAACTAAATCTGAACCGAGTTATAACCAAATTGGTTCTCGCTTCATGTTAAAGGCTCTGGATTGTATTTAAATTAGGACACAACCACTCTAGAACGGTCATATAATTTATCATCTCCCAGTATACTTGAAAGTGTAATATGGGCTTATTTATAATAAGTGCAGAAAAGTAAGTCATGACTGTCCTGGACACAGAAGGAACCAATTAAGGCAAGGACTTAAGAGTTTAGTTAAATGAGGCTTGAAGATGTTAATTACTAACTTTAATCAAACAAATTCATAATGAGAGGCATTGCAGTGTTTTTCACAACAGCCAAGATACAAAAAACAAGTATTCTGTGATGACTGGAGGAATAAAGAAAATGAAATATGACTCATCCATGGAAAACAAGCGGACCTTTCATTTATGACAAGATGGATAAAGCATGAGGACATTGTGATAAGTGGCATAAGGCAGAGACAGGAACTGTGGGCACTCAGCTGAATCAGCATCTTTGAAGTCACTCTCAGCAGACAGGGTGATCACAAGCAAGCCTTCTGAGGCGTAAGGCCAAGGGTCTGACAGGAACATGGTCAACAGAGTCAAAGACACTGGACTGTTCACTTGAGATCTGTTGTGAGGTCAGATCTTAAATGTCTTTACCACCAAACACAAGTACCCTGCCAGGTAAGGAGTGTGATCGTTAATGAGCATGCTTACACTTCTGTGTAACACACGTCTGGTCATGGAGCGAAAAGCTCATTCTGCCTCCTGTGCAGAGATAGGATTGTAGGGGCCACAGGAAAGGCAGGAGACATTTGACAGGTCGTTCAAAGACTAAAGTATGGTACAAGAAATGTTTGAAGCCAAGAGGAGCAAGGAAGGTGGAGAAGGATCCCACCAATAGACAAGGAGTGGGTGGAGCCAGCAGGACTAACCAATAGAAGAGAATGTGGGAAGAGGAAGTCCACCCACATGGGCTAGTGGGCAGATGACATTGCTGAGATGAAAATATTCCTTGTGTCTGTGTCAGCAGAAAGATGGCATCATTAAACAATAATGATAATAAAAACCAGTTTCTTTTGATTGTCTCTGGTGTGTCAGGTAATAGTCTCAGCATCATGTATTTGTTAATCTAATGTTCCTAGCAGCCCTGTGTAGTAGGAACTACCATCTTCAATGGTTTCTGTAAGCATGCAAGCTACAGTGCAAAGAGATTAAGTTGCCAAGATTCAGTCAGCAAGAAGAACTAGGGTCAATCAGGCTTTATTAATTGAAGTGTAGTGGTTTCAGAGTCTGCCTCTTCATGCCAAGCCATGCTGCTTGTGAATTAGTTTGACTCTGTGGCCCTAGTCCACAGCTCAGTTCTACTTCCTTCCACATGTAAGTGACTGGTGTTGGAAACAGGGTACTCAGGTGGTAGGGTATGAATAGGCTCAACCTGGAACATGCCCTGCGATTAGAACACACGCCAAGATGCTGAGGAAGAATTAGACATCAAAGGGTTATACATTCACCCTAAATGAGCATTCGTTTCTGTATGCTGTATTTTATGAGTGAGAAAGGGGAGTCTTCCTTGGTTTGAAGTCATGGGTAATATCTGGGAGGAGACTCATGCCATGGCTGAAAGTATTGCTCTGGTATTACACTCCTGGCTTCAGATTCTTTCTTACCACCTGCTGCCAGGGTAACTTCTGAGTTATGTAGCCTCTTTATAGCTGCTTCCCTGTCAGTGAAGGGGATGTAGTGACACTACCAAAGACTGGCAAGCTTCTCACTAAAACCAATCACTTTCCTTTTAACACAAAGCTCAACTGTACTCTCCAGTTTCCACCAGTGTATCATGACCAGGTAGCTCTGGCCACTGGGATAAGAGCAAAGGCAATGGGCACTACCTTCAGATCTGGTCCACAAGTACCTGGAAGATGGCATCCCACACCCTTCTTCCCCTCCCATGGGTCAGCAGAGGACCCAGATGATCCAGAGAGGACTCTCAGCATCCCTCACTCTTCTTCCCCTCCCATGGATCAGCACAGAGGATTCAGGGAGGACTCATGGCATCCCTCACTCTTCTTCCCCTCCTATGGATCTGAATAAGTACAGAGGACCCAGGGGAGGATTCAAACCCTGGGGTCGGCCGAGCCCCAGATGTAAGCGGCCTGGGGCTGTATGCACAGGTGATGATCACCTGTTGAGGAAGGTAATCCTCTCTCACCTGTGTGGGCCAATGGTGAGTGTCCTTCCTGTTAGATCTAGAGCTGAGGGCTCCCTTAGCAGAGAGATTTCATCAGGGATCCGCTGGTGTGAGCATCTACCTTCAGGGTTCATCCTCACCGTCTCCTATCCGGACCTGGATTTCCCAAGGACCAGCTGTGTCGGTGAGGTGATCCACAGAGGTTAAACTGAAGAGGGAAAAATCTACCCTGAATGTGGGCTGGGATCCCAGATCAAGGGAGAGCAAAAAGCTCTCCTCCCTGGGTGTTCTGGTGCAGAAATGTCAGAAGTCCAGCCACGCGTCCCCACCACCGTGAACCCTGCCATTCCTTCCCCACCGGTGGATTGCAGCCCTGAGACTGTCAGCCAGAATCACTGCTGCCTCCCACAAGATGCTCATATTGGGTATTCTGTCACAGTGCCAGAAAAATAACTATCACTTTATTTATGTAAATAAAGGGTTATTAAATAATCTATAAAATAGTATCCAGATAAATATGCTTCAAGAACATCAAGAAAATCCATTTCCACACCTCTCTGGGAATAATAAGGATTCATCCGAAAGCATGATTTTCAAGAAAGGAATCTTTACTATGATTAACAGCATTGCCAATTCAAATACAAAAACAGCTACGAACAGATTGTAGAACTCCTGTTATACACTACAGGAAACACAGTGCCAGGGCCCAAGAGAAAGCGGGAGGCTGTTGCTGTCATCTTCCGTGCTAGCTATGCCTGAAGACGCTCATTAAGAAACAGAAGTTGCGGATTGACGGATTCTGCACCATCATCAATGCTGGAGGCTTTGATCAAGCACTTGCCTTCTGCTCCCAAGATGGCTGCTCATTCCTGTTCAGGGGACAAGACATTGGGTCCTGGCTTAAGGGGAGGGAAGGAAAGTTAATTCCCACAGCCCTTTCTCAGAGTGGCTTATGTCTTCACTGCTTCAGTGAAGGCATCAACAAAACTAATTGGAGGAGGACACATTCAGCTGTGCTCCAGGACCTTCTCTGGCCCCATGCGGAGTGACAGGAACAATCAGGAGTGTGGGGTCCCAGGAGGAATAAATATAGCCTTGCCGAAGATTTTAGTCAAGGGCTTTATTACAAGACAGGGCCTCTCTTTTGGGAAATTCTGTTTCATCTAGAGAATTCTGTTCCTTTTATATAAAGTGCATAAGAGTAAGGGCTTTAAAGATGAGAATGAATTCTACCATACAGGATCCAGGATGTGTGCCCAGAAACAGAAACGGCTCTTCCTAAGAGATGCTCGGAAGTTACTTTGAATAGCTTTATTTATTACGCCAAAACAAACAAACTCAGTAAGAGTGAAGACTACTGTCCAGGGTTGACACTTTGCACCAAAAGGAAACGTTAAGCCCCTTGCTAACTCATTTGTCTATTCACGTGTTTCTCTACACTTGCCAAGGTGTCTCCAGGCTTACACTGGCAAATGAGTCTCTTAAAGCCTGATTTTATATGTTTTGGTTCAGCTCCAGGCTTTTAAGATGTGGCACTATACCATCACTCTGCATCTTAACTTTGGAGCATCACAAATCTTATTTTCAGATATAGGGTGCCAGAGACACACAGGCGCAAAGATATTGGTGTGCTCACAGGAACTTCTCATCGGCAGAATTCTCCAGTGCACAAACAGACAGGACACCATGCCCATGGTAACAGATCATAGCCACTGTGCAGATGAAATGCCAAGGAAGTGCCCATCCCACAGCCACGCAGACAGGATGTCCAGTGTTTATATACACATCTCAACATCCTTGAAGAGGATGCACGAATGTAACCAGCAGCATGCTAGGAGTCTTTCTCTGGTTCACAAGGCTGAGCCCTGGCGAGGCCCACCTTCTGTCCTTGAGTTTCCGTCCGACAGCTGGGTTTCCTTATGAGGTTCTTCATGTCCTCCCAGCAAGGGTCAAGGCTCACCTACAGCTCTGTGCATGTAGCATCCCAAGGGGCTCCATATTGCTCTGCCACAAATCCATCTCCTTTGCCTTTAGTCTATCTAAAATTTTGCATCACAAAATTGCCTGGAAAGGGTGGTGCTTTCTTCCAAGCTCAAGAATGAGACACCAAACTGGACAATTCCTTGTTTGTCACCACTGTGGCCCCATTTCACTTGTGAAGCACCGTGACACCGCAAACTCTACACACAGGCTCATTTCCAGTGCTCAAGCCCAAAAGGCCTGCTTTGTGGGAAACGAAGACAGCCCCTTGCTTCTGACAAGCCACCTCTCCAGGGCTGCACACAGTGGAGGGAGCATCAGAGATCCTCCTCTGTCACCTAAGGAGAATAGCAGCCTACTCTTCTGTTGGAACTAAACAGACATGGCTGATCTGTGACATTCAACCACACTTCCACCATGTGCAAAGGCTTCTGTGAACAGATTCTGAGAGGAAGAGTCATCTGGCTTGTAAAAAAGAGACGTAAGCAAAACAAAAGTATTCTCACCCTAGACGAAACATTTACTGTCAACAATCTGTCTTCTGTGTGTGCCAAGAAAAGCAGCGTTCTCAAACATTTGTGACACGCACACTTTCACAGGAAAACCTGCTGTCATTAACGGTTACCATGAGTGATGCTGCTTCTACTTTCATGTTAGATGCCTCACAAATGAGCACCTGGATTAAGAGGGCCTCCCCACGTAGAGGAGGCCACAGGCCACTTATGTTGACTTTTAAAAAGAGAAGGAAAAGGGATTATTTCCCCACCACTTACTATGATCATTATATAGCTCATTATTTCCATAAATGGGTTAGCCAAAAACTAACCATCTACAGTCTCAAAGTGTCACCTGAGAGGAGACCCCGCCTGGTCTTCATTGCAAATGTGCTGATAGCCTTCTTGTGAAAAAGCTCTTGCTCTGTGCTCATAAGAAACTAGAATGACTCATCTCCACAGCCATCAGCTTCAACAGACAACTGTGCTGTCCCATTCAAGTGATAACCAAATGCTGGGCGACTTGGGGTTAAAATGATTTCTTCCTCTTCCTCCTCCTTTTTTATGTGACGATATAATGGCAAAGACCAAATAGTTTTCTGAACACTCGATGGAACGTGTTTTCATTCCTAAGCTTTTAGCAGCTCCAAGGAAGAAAGTCTAACCTACAAAATACTAGGGTTTTCTTTTCCTATTTAAGAAGCTGTTATTGTAATTGATAATTGTGGCTATTTTGGTTTAGATCTTGTGTAAATCAGGAAACAGAAAAGACTAGTAAATCATCTTTGTAAGCATTGCTTTAACTTTTCTGCTTTCCAGTAGTTCCAGGCTGGCCTCAAACTCACAGAGATCCGCCTGCCTCTGCCTCCCAAGTGCTGGGATTAAAGGCGTGTGCCACCACCATATGGCTTTCCAGTAACTTAATACAGCATCCTAAATCTCACTAACTCCTAATAATGTAACATGAAAAGGAGACGTCTAATTATTAAAAAGCCATCCTGTATCACATTTAAAAGAAACATTAATTATTTATCATAGTTAATATCAATACCCAATTTTCTAGATTTTTATTCCTGATTGACTTGTGTCCAAGACTGGTAGAGGCGCCCGCTGCCCTGGAGCGGGGGGAACATGGCGAGGAGTGTGGGTACGTGGGCAGCGAGTGCTCTTGGCCACCCTGTTGTTGCTCAGCCCCAGTGATGTCTGCACACGCCGGTTTCCTGTCTCTCGTTTCCCATTCTCTACCTCACTAAGTGGAGAGAAACAGAGACATTTTTCCTTTCCTCAGTTCTAGTCAAAATTAAATAAATCCACTTCCCCTGACCAGTTCCATTGCCTGTTTTATTCATCAAGCAGCGAGCTAAGAGCCCAAAAGTGCAGTTTAATAAATGAACACAGTTTGATTCATGCATACATAAGTATGTACACTGGATTACTGGATATTATATATTTCCTTATTTAGGCAAGAATTGGTAACCTCGCTGAGAAAGTGATTAAATGAGAGATGCATCTGTCATGCCGATCTTGCTCTCATCACTCAGCACCCTCTACATTCTGGAACATTTAATAATAACCTCAAGTTTTTATGTCCAAAAGGTCAAAACTGGGAGAGAGAAAAGACACAGCAGACAAAGTGGCTAAAACAGTAAATGAAAAACGGTGCTGCAAGCAGAGTCTAAGAGCTTGAACACTTGACACTGGGCATGTTGTTCAACATTATCATCTTCAACACACACAAACTTTGCAAAGGAGACATTCACGGTGGCATGAATGTGGACTGTGCCCACAGGCTAGTGTGAACACTTGGTGGCCAGATGGTGGCGCTCTTTCAAGAGGTTGTAGGGCCTTCAAGGGGTGGAGCCTTGCTGGAGGAAGTAGGTCCCTAGGGGAGATCTTGTGGTTGATTATAAAGCCTGATTCTGGGTCCTGTTCTCTGCTGCCGACTGCCCAGGCACATGCTGGTTGGCAGGGCCCCGCCACATGCCTTCAACACCATGACAGACGACAGTGCTTTCTGGAGCGATGAGCCAAGATAACTGCTACTCTCTTCAGTTGATTCTTGTCACATCCATGAGAAAAGTTACACACCCCCAATGACACATTCCACGTTGAAGTGGCAGTGTGGACTTCTACGGTAATGGAACACAAGCCACAGATAAGCATGCACTAGATACACCAGTGAGAGCATGAGCAGGCAGTTGCAGCAAAGCAGGAAATCTATGCATTTCCAGTGCTGGTGCCATTCTTAGCTTTTGGATTGGCAGAAGCTAGTGGCTAAGACTCCAAAATGCACTTAATTGCACAATGCTGCAGACTCAGATGCACAGACTGATGATAAGTGGTTGTTCAAGGGACTAAAAACAGCCCGTGATGATTTTGGCTCATCATTTGCAACATTTCCACTCTCTGCAATCACCAAGTTCTCATCAGTCAGTCTGTAGTTTCTTCAGTACAGACATGGCTATCTCAGGGAGCTCTAGCCTTCACCTCTTTACATATAGAGCTTTATTGGTTACTTGGATATTTTTAAGCTGCATAAGACTTAGAAAAAATTTCTTTTTTTGAGACAAGGTTTCTCTGTGTAGTCCTGGCTGTCTTGGAACTCACTCCAGCTGACCTGGAACTCACTGAGATCCACCTGCCTCTTCTTACCAAGTGCTGGGATTAAAGGCACGTGCCACCACTACCCAGTTAGAAGGAAGGAATTTTTTGAAGCTGTTAAACTGGTAATTTTCTTCATACGATATTTGACAGCTTGTTGTTGACATGAGATCTTCTCACTCCCAAATACTTTCTTGTATATTTCCCAAGTGAGGGTGTATTCTTCTATATGCACACAGTAAACCATTCAGCCAGGAAATTAATACTGCACATTACTGAGCAACTCATTCTGAGACATCATTGGGGTCTTCAAGCTGTCCTAACTCTGCTTTTCATAGAAAGATCCTATGATAGCTAATCTTGGGTGGCAACTTGACTACCTCTGGAATCATCTAGAACCCAAGCCACTGGGCACACCTGTAAGGAGTATTCTTGAGTGGATGGTTTGAGGTGGGAAGACTCACCCTAAATCCGGGCCACAGCTCCTGGCAGCAGCCCACAAGAACAGTCATGGAAGAAGGAACCATTCATTTTCTGCCTGCTTTCCTCATTCTCACCGGCAAGTTCATCATCCTGTGGCTCAGACATCCCTTTAACACACTGGTGTTTAAACCTTCTTCTTTGGGATTCCAAAATTTACTAAAGACTACCAAATCTCCAGGAATCCTCTGTGACTCCAGCACTGTGCTGAACTGCTGAGATAATGTTATCGACTGACAACTACTGGTTCTTTGGCCTCCAACTGGGAGACATCCATTGTTGGACTACTTGGACTAGAGCCTGTAAACCACGCTAATAAATCTCCTTACATACACACACACACACACACACACTATACATAAGTATATTTATTATACACATATATATTCTCTAAAGGAACAGAATATATATACTTACATATATTCTGCATATATATGTGTATATATATATATGTATTCCGTTCCCTATCTATCTTATCTATCTATCTATTTATCTATCTTCTGTTCCTTTAGAGACAGCTAATACAGCTCCAGTCCATAATCACCAGACACACAGAGTAGCCTTGTCACCTAGAACCGCCTCAGTCCCTTTGGCACTTGGATGGACAGAAGGTGGTGAGTTACATTGCAGAGGGCGCCTCATCTGGGTTTTTCCACTGTCGCTGTGATTGTCCTCGGATTCTGAGCAAACGTCCCTGGAGTGCTGCCAGGTTCTCTGCAGCCGTCACTCTTCAGCTGCTCTGTTTCTGTTTCTGTCGTCACTTCACTTGATGGAGGTGTTTTCCAGGCCTCACCACTGGGAAGCAACTTCTCTTACCTTCTAGTATTTGAGAAATTATTTTTAAACTATGTAAAGGTCCTCATCAGGTGGCCATTCACTTGAAGCAGTTTGGGCTTACAAATCTGTTTTGATCCGCGTCTGTAATCGCTTGTCTAAATGTTCACACTGTCCCAGATTTGGGCCTGGGAGATTCTCTAGTGTGGCCCTTCTGTCCCCTTGGCACATGGCCCTCATGCTTTAAAAACACTTCATTCTGGCACAAAGTCATGTCCCAGAGTCACTGTTAATTCTTCTGCTGTAAACCTGGGACAAGATGTTTTCCAAGATGCTCGGGTCCCCTTCAGCAAAAGCTGTTTTCCAAAATAGAGCCCTTGGTGCAAAGTATGTGAATACATATACCCGTTTATTTCTGTATCTTACTGTATAATGTGAAAACCTTGAGTTCAAACAGGCAATCCTGACATAATCCTGCAGGAGAGACTCGCTCTAGCAATGTTCATTCTGTAGCCCTTGACCTTCATAGTAAGGACACTCGTCCCTCATTTTCACTAAAATGCATTTTTTGGGCAGCACTCCACAGACAGCAACCTTCACTGCCCTTCCTTCTTGTACATGTGGAGAGAGACATTCTCCTCAATCCAAAACTCAAGCTGGGCAGATTCCCTTCACATTTCTCTCAAGTGGCAAAGTCATGCTACAGTCACTTTATCCCAACTCTTGACCCCCCCCCATCTCGGTGAGCCCAATTTAATGACTGTTCTGAAAGAAGAAAAGTGACAGTTATATCAAGCCATGCAATTCTTTTTTATTTGTGGGCTTAGTGAAGAATCATTAGAAGTTCTAAGTCATTCTCAACTAGAATCAATTGGGTCCATTCTGGAGTAGGAGAAATTGACTTCATTCCCTTTGTAATTTCATCAGGTAAAACTTTCAGTGGCATCTAACGTCACCCCTGAAGATGGCCCACAAGACTCACCAGAAGGCATAAGTACCAATCACAATCATGGTTCTTAAATACTTCTGAAGTGATGATTCTAAGTTTTTCATTTCAAGTTTTGAAGAAAACAATGTAAGTCCTGAGGCTAATGAGATGCTCAGTAGGTGAAAGTTTGGCATGTCCAGGGACCAGAGTTCAGATCCCCATGACCTGTGTGATTACTGAGTCCAAATGGGTACCCACCTGTCCTGCATATGGTACATGGAGACAGGGGCATCCCCAGAGCAAGCTGGCTAGCTACATTAGCCAAGCAGGCAAGCTCTGGCTTCAAGTGAGACATATTCTGCCTGAATGTAGATGGTAAAGAGGAATGGAGGAAGATACCTAGCCTCAACCTCTGGCTTCCACATGCACCACACACATGTGCACCCCATTTTCCCTGAAATAGTCATAGACCTCTGTGCCCAGAATCTTGACCTGGGCGTTTATTATTGGGTTGACAGTGATTGCTCTGTTGTGTAAATAACTGAAGACAATATTTTAAAGTAATATCAGATGGATCATTAGCAAACTTTTATAAACGCCTTCATAAAAACACTGTGGAGGCCTCCAAGACAACTCCATGTTATGAGGGTGTCTACCAAATTCAGTGGGAACAGCTTCATATTGAGTCTGTCACGCTAAGCACAAGTCAAGTTTTAAAACATTGGAAGCTGAATCAGTGATGGGCAATAATTATGAAAATATGTTTGACCTCATGAGCAAGGCATCTTAAAACCAAAACAGGAGACCATTACCCTCCCAATGGTGCAGAAAAATAGCACATGGGACAGAGCCTGTTTTAGCAAGATTTCACAGCGGAGGACAGTAGGGAAACTAGCCCTGCCTGGGAGTGCACAATCTAGAGCCAATCTCAAAAATGATTTACTGTGTTAAAAGTCTCTCCCCCTCCCCCTCTCTCTTCCCGTCTCCCCCTCCCCCTCCCTCTCTCCCTCTTCCTCCTTCCCACCCCTTCTCTCTCTGTGACACAAACTCAGAATTTTGGCAGTGGAGACAGAAAAACAAGAATACGAAACATACATAGGAACATGTTTGCATGTTGAGAACAATGGAAGCCGACCCAGAGTGCCATGTGGTACAAGAACTGGAAGCCGGCGTAGCCACACGCTCAGGCAGCCCAGGTGCAGAAGGAAGGCCGGCTGACAGCTACACAAAGCGTAACAGCCTCACCAATATTCAAACAATTAAAAGCCATTAACATAAACGTCCCCAAAACTAAAATATATCTCTCAGAATGTTTGCATGTATAGCAAAAAAAAAAATCCCAAATTTAGGACAATAGTTACCTTTGGGGACAACAGCTGGGATGGAAATGGATAGAAGTCCCTAGAACCTCAAAGGTATCTGGAATGTAATTTATATCCTGACTTCCTGGAAAACACACACATGCCAATTCTTATCGTTACTCTTTGAAAATACTTTCATTAATTCTTTGAGAATTTCAGATAGTAATTTGAACATTTTCACTCTCCTTAACTTTCCCCCTTAATATTTAAAAATACGTAAGATTTTTTCATTAAGTATTTGGTTTTTAACCATTTATTTTTGTGCATATGATCTGTCTGTGTGTGTGTCACCTGTCTGCGTGTGTCACCTGTGTCTGTGTGTCACCTGTGTGTGTCACCTGTGTGTCACCTGTCTGTGTGTCACCTGTCTGTGTGTGTGTGTGACCTGTCTGCATGTGTCACCTGTCAGCTGGTGCTTGCAAAGCCAGAGGAAGGCATCCGATGCCCTACAGCTGCAGTGACAGGTGGTGTGGGCCACCTGATTTCGGAACCAAATTCTGATCCTCTGTAATAGCAGCAAGAACTCTCAACCTCCGAGCCATCAATCCATCCCCAAGTATTTCACTTTTTAAAAATGTAAAGAGTCAGCTGTCTTCGTGAGGCTGTCTGTACAATGAGACTCTAGAACTGATTGGTTTTGCTGAAGGGGGGACTTCTGAGGAGACTGAAAACAATATTCTTGCCTCACTTCTGAGGTGAGTACTTTGCCCCCAGCTACAGGATAAGTAAGAAGGTTCACACTGTATAAAGCAGATCTGTCCCAGCATCCTCTGGCTGAGAAGTGGGGTGAGAATCCAAACCTGGTTCCTGGGAGAGGACTCTTCATGCCCCTTCAATGTCCATACAAATTCCTTCTTTGTAGCTCCAGTAACTCAGGGGGCACAGCTGCATGTTCTCATCCATGTGTGGGTTTTTTTCTGGGTGTGGAGTCGGGGCAGTCTCAACTGTAAACCAGGCTAGCCTAAAACTCACCATGGAGCCCAGGCTGCCCTTGACCTGGCAGAAATCTGTCAGCTTCAGCCTTCTGGGTACTGAGGTCAAAGGACTGACCCTGGTTCACATCTCCCTACGAGGAGGAGGTCCTGCAAGGGCCGATGGTTTTCCAAGGTCACAGCATTCAAGAAGGGACATCCAAATCTTCTGACTCCAAAATTCACTGACTTATCAACCAACTGTATCACCATTGTCCCAGTGAAACATCACAGATCTGCCACGTGATGGAGGTGATAGAGCCACCAGAGACCTTATGAAAATCTTATCAACTCTCCCCCATATAAATAATCAAAAAGGCATTTACAAAGAATCGTTTCTCCATTCTGGTAGCACCAAATGTGCTGACTAGTTTTTCTGGTTCCCTGTTTGCTAGCTCCTGCTGCTCAGAGTCAGGGACACGTTGTGACAAGTTCCTCTTTAGCACACAGGTTGACACTATTGTCTGAGCTGACTTTACTGGGAAGGTAAATCCCATTTGTTTCTTCTGATCCATCTCAAACTTTTGCTTATTTTCTTTCCCCCATGTGGCTCCTGGGTGGTTTGTTCTGTCGTCATAAACCGTTGATCCCTCAAGAACAGAGAGAGAGTCAAGGATACGCAATGTTCTCTTTACACCCTCTACCCTGGAATGTTATTTTAGTTCCACTTAAGCAGTGAGATGCCACAAAGGTTGTTGACTTTGGTGCCAATTGCTTTTTGATGATTTTTTTTAAAACAAAAATTCATGTTAAAAAATTAATGCATTCTATCCTGGAGTAGAGATGGTTATGGAAATTGTTATTGCTCTCTGGAACACTGGTCACTTCAAATCAGTAAATAAAACAGCAACTTGGTCTTTTTGAGCTGGTAAATGATGAAATTTCAAATACAACATATTTGGATCCCAGTTTCTTTTTAATACGTTTTCTTATTTTTGAAATTATTATTACATCATTTCTCTACCCTTTCCTCCTTCCAAGACTTCTCCTCCCATGTACACCCTCCCCTGCTCTCTCTCAAATTTATGGCCTCCTTGTCTTTCATTGTTGTTACACACTCAACACACACACACATGCTCTAGGAGCCGAGAAGGGCATCTCGTGGAGTCTGAAATACAGAAATATAAGATAGGAGAGGCAGTAACTTGGAGGCATTGCAGTTGCTTGAGGGTGCCACAGCATGTGAGCCTGCTTGTTAACTGGCTCGAATGCTGTTACACAGACAGGCGAGCATCTATGTGCAGAGGACAGCTACAGAGGAAGTGACAGCCTTGCCAGCTGAGCGCAGACGCCAGCTGAGGAAGCCAACCTGATGTGCACACCGCGCTTTATTTTACATGTCTGAGGAGAGGCCTGAGCTCTTATACTAAGGTTAAATGGCAAATACTCGGTGCCGTCTAAGCACGTGATTCCCTCACGTGGTGCTTACAGGAAACGAGTGCTGCCCTTGATCACATTCCCATTTGTTCTGCAATACAGTCTGAACTCCAGGGTCGGTGCCCAAAGTCGCGGCGCTGAGAGGATTAGAGCACACTTGAGTACACTCCCTTCTGTCTCGGCGGATGCTCCTCCTCAGGGCGCATTGCTCTGCCCCACACAGCCCCAACCATCTACAGCAGCAGCTAGAACTCCACGTCTGTTTTCAGTGGCCTAAGCTTTTCTTGTCTTCAAAGTGGAGTAACTTGTACTCTGTGTTTGCTGGGAAAGAAGAGCTGTGCTGGAGAAAGAACAGACCTGCCTCTGAGACACTGCTGAGGAATCGTCCACGCAGAACCTTGAAGACAGTAAAAGCCAGACCCAACCCATTCCCGTGAGGCAGGATGGGGTGCAGTGGAGGGGAAGCCTGTGCTCTACACAGTGGCTTCTGCTTTGTGTCCTCTACGGCGTGAGCACACAGAACAGCACAGTTAGCCAGCAGATGTGGGCTTCCCTGTGTGCTAGCTTTCCACTCTTCAGGGAACACCAAAGGCACCTTTCTAGTTCAAGAGAACAAAACCAGCCTCAGGGGCTGTGACCCTGTTAAAGGCACTGTGATGGGTTCAAAAGGTGTGGGGGGGAGGAAGGGAGGGAAGGAGAGAGAGGGGGGGAAGAGAGAGAGAGAGAGAGAGAGAGAGAGAGAGAGAGAGAGAGAGAGAGAGAGAAGGAAGGCACTGTGACAGGTTCAAAAGGTGGTGTTGGTATTGAAAATAAGGAACCTCTAAAGCTCTGTCCTGATACTTGCAAACTTCTTCCTACAAGACACCAAACTCCAGGCAAGCCGGAAGCCCTGGGACAGGCAACGGGAGACCGAGTCCAAACAAACCTTCCCTTCTTCTAAGCTGATTCAGCACAGAGATTTGTCATAGTGACAGGAAACATAGATGCGTGTAAGTATGTTTTATTAGGTGATTGATATCAGTGCTCATAGGGAGACAGAGTGGGGTAAGGGAAAGTGGAGGGAAGAAGGGACAGAGCTCAGGAAGTCCCCCCTCAGCTCTACTGGAGTCTCACCTAAGCCCTGGGGTCTGGGAAAACGAGGGAGTGACAGTGTGAAGCCACTTAACATGGCCAATGGTTAAGTCTGAGTCCTGATCCTAATGTCTTCCCCTCCACTTACTGGAATGCAGCAAGTCTAACCCTCCCTCTGAGAAATATCCAGGGTTGATTGTCCAGGACATTGTCATCTGCTGGCAACTTAGGTATGGCCACTGGCTTAATATCTGATATGCAAATATCACCAGAATTGATCATTAAAACTTGGTTTGGTTTTGGTTTCTTGAAACAGGGTTTCTCTGTGTAGCTTTGGAGCCTGTTCTGGAACTCACTCTGTAGACCAGGCTGGCCTTGAACTAACAGAGATCCTCCTACCTCTGCCTCCCGAGTGCTGGGATTAACTGAGTGCTGGACCACTCCCAGCTACATTTTTCAATTTCTACTATGAATATGTTTCTTTCTCTGCTTGTTAGTCATTTTCCTAGAAGTTCAATGAACAGAAATCTATCACTTCTTTTTTATTTTTTATATTTTTAATTATGTATACATGCATGTGTATATGAGTGTAGGTTCCTTGGAGCCCAGAAGGGGGCATCAGAGGTCCTGGAGTCGATGTCATAAGTGTTGTGTACTGCCCAATGGGGTGCTGGGAACTGAACATGGGTGCTTTGAAAGTGTTCTTAGCTTCCAGGCCATCTTTGGCCCCAGTTCTCATTTCTTAGGTGTAAGGAGGCTACTATATTATATAATATTATATTACTTTATACATAACTGAAAAGCTCAGGGCTTCCACCAGGATTTCAACTGTTCCAAGCTGCTGTGATGGGACATGTATACAATTCAAAACTACTTTAAGAGAATAACTTTATTTTTGAGGTTTTTCTATTCTCAGTTTTACTTCATGCTTCTATTTAAAGCAACAGTGTTTAAATGATCCTAATTTGTGTCTCCATCAATGATTCACATAATGCATTCGTAAGAGTTACTATCCAAGGCTGTTTTTATAAACTTTCTTCCAGCTTGTCTCTTTTGTTCTCCACTCCTCTTGGTCTCCTTAAGCTACCTGTGTGGTGTTTCTTCCTGCCCTGGGTGAAAACTGAAGAGGCTCCACAAGTCACAGGAAAAATCATAGTTACTTCAAGTTCAGAAAAAAAACCAAATAGCACTTACTCTAAAATGCTCAATTTCATATAATCAAAACACTAATCTCACTTAAAATGATATTTAATAATTTATTTACTTAAAAGCAGTTATACTGTATTTTGTGAATGCTTTAAGAGCCATCTTCAGAGAGACTTCAGATTACTGCTAATTACTGCCTTGCTGGGAGCTGTAGATTTCTGTCTTTTTAAATAAGAAGTGGCTGCCCTACACCTAAAACCCTGGAGACAAATCCAGTCAGAGATCTCTGGTCAGAGTGAGAGGAGACTGATCCAATCAGAAATCCCTCATTTGAATAAGCAGGAGCATCCCTTGAACATGCACACAGCTCCCTGGAGGGTGTGTGTTTTATTCCTGTGAAGTCTTGATGCTGCTACCGTCCTTCCACAGAGTCCTTCACACCTCAGACGCCACAGTGTGCATGCATACTGAATGTGAGCAATAGCACTTCTAAATCTGGGCTGTCAACGCCAGACAACTGGCCCTTGACAGGATCCCCAACCTTCTCCTTGAATACAGAGCACTTCCCCCTTTGCACCTGACCTAAATTCTGCATTCAGCATCTTTCTTCCCTAGGGCCACCCTTTTAACCAGCAGATGTGGATGTATTTGGCATAAGAGAATGTACCCTTGGTGTCCAACTGAAACCCAGAAGGTGCTTTTGTCCCTCTATTTCAATATCCCAGACAGACTTTGTTTGCACAGGAGGAAGTTGCTAGAACTTGACAGAAACAGCAGTCACCTGTTTCTGTGTTCCTCACCTTCAGATAAGGACCATGTCTACAGGTAGCCGTCGCATTCCAATGGGCAGCAAGAGGAGGTGATCTCTGGGTTTTGTCTCATTTGCAATGATTCACAGCATGAGACGAGGGAACGATCCTTTTCTAGGGAATTACAGGAGCTGCCAGGAGACTGGGGTGAAGCAGAAAGACCTCTGATGGCAGACAGCTACCGAGCAGCTCAGTCTCACTCACTTGCAGGGGTGAGGCAGACTTGAGTCCACCATGGCAGAGAATGTAATAGGCAGGAGCCGCTCCCTCAGTGTTCAGAGTATGCACACAGTACTCACAGCACAGCGGGCCAGGAGGCAGCTCTGCGTCCTCTGCGCTACTAGAACAAGGGACAGAGGCCTGCCTGTAGTGGCCTACCCACCCCAACCCAGTCAGATCCACCTCTTAAGACAGGACCAGAAGCTGGAGATCAGCCATTCAAAGCATGAACCTAGATGGTATTATCTTTCAGGGACCAACCCTGACACTCCCTTTAGTCTGGTGCCGCAGTCAGCTTCAGAAAGAGACAGACCTGGGGCACTGGTCAAGGGGGCAAAGTCTTTAAGAGCGCAGGAGAGAAGGGTGTGGTGCAGAGGAGGAACTCTGGAGCATGGCACAGGTCCCTTGAAGTCTTCAGTTGATTTCAAGGGGGAAACTGTCTAAGCTGTGGCAACAGCCCATAGAAAGACCAAGAATGTTGTCATAGTTCAGAGGGCAGCCCATGCTCAACTCTACTGCCCCAGTGGGAGCTTCACGGTTCCCACAGCAGCAGTCAGAACCCTGAGAAGTACCTCAGTTGTAAGGAAAATCATTATCACAGATTAAACACTACTCTAGTGCCTGTTTAAGATCCAAGAGTAACACATCCCAGAAGAAAACCTCAGGAATCGTCACAGAAACACAAAAGTAGTCAACATACGAGAGGCAAATACAGAGTATCTAGGAGCCAGTAAGACAACAGAGTATGTCATGGAAGAGGCAAATAAAACATACAATGAGAAGAAAATCAGAATCAAAATGGTCCAGAAATACAGGAAGCAAGAGACAGTAGACAACAGCATAAATCAGTTATAATAACTATAGCACATACCAGATACATTACAGAGATGCCAATGCTAAGAGGCAGCCAATAATTGCATACTTAGAGATGGAAGATACAGTATGGGCATAAGGAGTAGTTGATAAATTAAGAATGACTTACATGTCTCAGAAGAAAAGATCTGTGAAGCCCAAGATAAAACTGTGAAACTTCCAAAGTTAAACACCGGGAATAAAGAAAAGCATTGCCTTTATTAAGGGGCAGTTTCAAGAAGTCATGGTAAGCGGGATGAGAGTCTCAGTAGAACTGGGGAAGACAGGGGAAAGTATGGAACCAATCATATCCAAAGGTTTCTCAATTTGCTAAAAGCTGTAAACACAAAGAGATGATTATGAAAAACTCCTACCAGAACCAATGAGAAGAAAACAATACCAAGATACATCATAATACAAGACCAAAGATGAAGAGAAACATGGTAAGAATTAGGAGGGGAGGGAGAGGGAGCCAGGACTGACATGTGAAACAAGATTGTTTCTAACCTAAATATATATATATATATATAAACAAAATTATACTAAAAATATTATAAGGCAGATTACAGACAGAGATTCTAGAAAAAAAAGAATTGTCTGGAACTGTGAATGTAGCCTACAGATGAGTAAGTACAGCACTAACAATGGATTTCCTGTTGGAATGATTCAGACTAAAGATAGTGACATGACACCTGTAAAATGCTGAAAGAACCAATAAACCACCCTAAAAACTGTTACTCAGTGAGCGTCTTTAAAAACAATGATAAAATAAACACTTTCCACAAGCAACAGAGTTAACTAGACAAAAGAACATGAAATATGTTAGCAGAAATATTTTAAGCAGAATGATAAAATTTGAACCAAAATAACAACAAAAGAGAGGAGAGATGAGCCCTGGAAATAGTGACTTGGTAAGTGTAAACACCACTAGGAATCAGGTCAGGCATAGGGAGGCGGGGGATGGATGCCATTGCTGGTAAGCATGAGGATCTGAGTTTGGCCCCACACACTGGTAAACTCTGGGCATGGAGTCCATGCCTGTGACCCTGAGAGAGCATACCTGTACACGTAAGTACACACAGACATGTAACACTCACGTACCACATGTGCATGTATGCATACAAAGAAAGATACAAGAAAACCCAACATTTTCTAAGTAGGTCCCTCAGAATTAACATCCTACAAGTCAAAAAAGTTCTTTTTCACAAAGTGGGTTTCAGTAATTGAAATAGCTATTAAAATACTTCATCAATTTCCTTTAGATAGGATGTCTGAGACATTCCAATAGGTAGTAGTATTCAGAATTTCTTTAATGTGATAATATTTCTTCTAAGACAATTTTATACAAAATTTTAATTTAGAAGCTGTTATCATAAGAAATTATAGTGATTTAACAGTGAGTTTTAATACAGTAGGAAATTTAAAAAATTATATTGATATGTGGCACAGGAGGGTACTGGTATGGGTGTGTGTGTTCTCGGGTACATGAGGAGATCAGAGGGTAACTGTGGGCATTGATTCTTCTCCCTGTACCAGGTGGGGCTGCAGACCCAACTCAGCCCCTTAGGTTTGGTAATAAGCACCTTTAGAGACTGAGTCACCAGAACTCTCTTCTCATGAACCACTAAATATGTGATTGGTGACAGGGCTGGAGTCCAGCAGTAGAATGCTGGCCAAGCACATGTGAAACCCTAGGTTTCAAAATCCCAGCACTACAAAACTATAAGTAGACAATGTGGCCACTATATGTGTCTGACCATGTAAACAGTCCTCCCTCTCTCCCCCACACCCCTGCCAACACCTGACCCTTTCTCACTAATCTCTGTAGCTCGACCCTTTAAACTACAGTGGAATAAGGCAGTGTGTAGCCTTTTAAGATTGGCTTCTTCCATTTAGCAACATGCCCTCAATATTCCTCCACATACACTCATGCCCTGCTAGCTTAAAAAACAAAACAAAAACATTCCAGTGTTGTGTATCACCTCCATTCACTCATCTACTGAGGAACAAGTTAGTGCTCACCGAGTGTAGGCAATATTGACAACGCTTCTATAAACATTTCTATGCAGAGCTTTTAGGTCATTTAAGTAGATGCCAAAGAGCTAATGATCACATGAGAATATCTTTATTTTTGTTAAGGAACTTCAGGCTCTCTTAGATGGCATCTGTAATACTTTTTATTCCCACCAGCAATGAGTGAGAATTCCTATTCTAGTTCCAGTTAAATACACAGTGCTGTGGGCTGTAGATAATTTTTAGGCACTGTTATTCCTTAATATTTTCACTTGCAATTACCTAATGACATAGGATGGTAAACGCCGTTTTATCGGGTAGGATATGAACAAACACTGTGGACTGAGTAACTCACACTTCACTGTCTTCACAGAGCTGCAGCATCTTGTACAAAGCACTTCACCCACAGGGCGAGCATCGTGTAAGCACGGTGTTTCACCTCTTCATTGTAACACCAACGGGGTCCTTTGATTCAGCCTTGTCTCTTGAATGGGTGTGCCTAGATTGATGTATCTTGTTAAGTCCCAGGTTTACCACTGTATTTCAGTAAACAGCACAGAGATTCCTTCTAGACTAGTATGCACTTCTCCATAAGCCTAGTAATACACAACAAGAATACATTTCCCCATGATCCTCAGCTGACAGAACTGTCGATGACAGATGATGACACTGTCATGATGGACTGCAATGCACCTGTGTGTGCTCTGACTCGGGAATCACATCCTCTTGTCCCCGAGTGTTTGCAAATAAGAGCTGTGCATATTAAAAATGGTCCAATGTTGTTGAAAAAAGTGTCACTGCCAAGAGTGCAGATACACAGCAGCAAAGGCATCCCCAAAAGGCGTCGCTGTAAGGGCACGGCAGCAACGGCGTCACTGTAAGGGCACGGCAGCAACGGCGTCACTGTAAGGGTACAGGCGCACAGCAGCAAAGGCGTCCCTGGACTGGAAAGGAGAGTAACTTATCAGCAGACTTCTGTTTGAACTAGTGACAATAACAGCCAGTTTAAAAATGTGCAGACATATTTTCCAAGACATCTCTGCAGATTCCACAGCACTTAACAGTGGAGACAAAGCAAAGCAGATAAGTGGCTGGCACTCTCTCAAGCTGTTGTTCTCTTCCTGTCGGAGCTTTCAAGTCTCTTAGGTATCACAAAAGCATGCATCTCATAAATACCAGCTGTGTATCACGGGCCTGGAGGAAAACGCTAATTCTGAACCTTTCTCCTGGCATCTCATCTCTTCTGACAGAGAGAAAAGCTGTTCTCTTTACAGCTTGGTTAGCAATCAAGCATCTTACACTTTCAAAGTAGTGAAGAACTGGCCATCTTGAGAGAGGAGATATACCAGGAACGGCCTTTCCATCTCTCAGAAAAGTGAGGGCTGAGGGAGAAGGCGTTCTCGAGTCTGTAAGACAGACTGTGTTTCCCCATTGGTCCTTCCGGGACCCTCAGCTCCATCCTGCACTCCAATCCTGCACAACCTGTAAAATGGCTTCTTCCCAGCACATCAGATGTGCGTGCTTGTCAACATGGGTGACTGAACGTTCCATGGTCCACATGTATGATCAGACGTTCCACAGTCTACACATGTGTGACTGGACCCTCCATGGTCTACATATGTGTGATTGGGCCCTCCATTGTCCATGGTCTACACACATGTAACTAGACCCTCCACAGTCTACACATGCATGGCTGGACCCTCCACAGTCTACACACATGTGACAGGACCCGCCATGGTCTACACATGTATGAACACATCCTCCATGGTCTGCATATGTATGAATGGATCCTAAACAGTCTACACATGTGTGACATGATCCTCCATGGTCTAAACATGTGTGAGTGGACCCTCCACGATCTACTACAGAGATGGATAGTATGTGTTTAAGTTCAGTTGAAAAGGAGCTGGATAAACAATGCATTTGAATGCTTTTTGAAATGTAATTCAAAGTCAGTTTCAGTGCTTTGAGGATACCTTGATTTCTACATTTTTCAACTTGGAATTTTCTTCCAAATTTGGTCTCTGGTTTTTCAGAAAGAGAATTCTAGTCCGGGACCCAATATCAGCAGGCACTGTATGGGTAGCCATCATGCCAGATGTTCACCAGGTTGGTGCCTGACAAACGGCAGGCTGCGCTAAGGTCTCCTTCTTGTCTGCCACAGTGCCCCCTACACTCCTTCAAGACTTCCAGTCACCTCTAGTCACACCGTCTGCTCAAGGAACCTCTTCTTTGGAGTGACAGCCACTCCTACCATCGTGCTCAACTGTGAACCGCACAGAGATAACATCTCGTGCTTGTGAGTGTGATCAGAAAGCCACAGCTCAGTGCCGTCAATCTTAACTCTATACGAGGAACTTGAAGCTCAGAAAGAGTCGACAGTTGTCCTTAGTAAGAATCTGTTTCCCACTTTTTAAATAATTGCTTATATTTAAATTAAAAATAAAACATTTAAATTAATTATTTAAAATACTTGAACAGATTTACCACATGCATGCAATTGAAAACGCTGACCACAGATTCATACTTTGGCCAACTCTTGTGCAGCGAGAAAATTCTACTTCTTGCTGCTTTTTATTTCATTGGTGTCCATGTTACACATTCTACTGAGAAACATTTTTGAGTAATGAAGCACACTGCCTGTATTTCACTGATTTTACAAATACTCTATATGACTTAGTTATTTATTTGTATGAGCGTTTTGCCTGCGCATCTGCACATCTGCAGGCCTGGGGAAGGCGAGAAGGAGTCAAAGCCCCTGGAACTGGAGTTTCAGACAGTTGCGGGGCACCATGTAGGTGTTGGGAACTGAACTTGCATACTTTGCAAAAGCAGTAAGTGTTCTTAGCCAGTGTGCTGTGGTGACATATTATCATTGATTAAAGCCACTGGAGATGAAAACAGCAAAGCAGCCACACTAGTTGACCAGAGAGGCCAGGCATTGGTGACACACCTTTAACCCCAGGACTCAGGAGACAGAGGCAGATGTATCTCTCTGAGTTCAAGGCCACCCAGGGCTACATGAGAGTGAATCAGTCTAAAAGAGTAACAGAGCTCATGTCTTTAATCCCAGAGCTCATGAGAGGTTTTTAAGACAGGAACAGGGTCTCAGAGCTGGCATTCATTCTCCAGCCACATTGAGGACAGGAAGGCACTGAATTCTCCAGCCACACTGAGGAGAGGCAGCTGTCTGAGGCTTGGTGAGAGCTCATGGAGACAGGATCACCTTTACAGCCTGAGGTAGAGGTAAGAGCTAGTGGCTTGGTTGCATTGCTTTTCTGATCTTCAGCCTGAAGCTTGAACCCCAGTATGTCTCTGGGTTTTTATTATTCATGCTACAGTGGACCGTCTCTCCACCTTCTATAATACTCCCTCTGTACATCATCTCATTTAATCTAATTATAGCAAAGCTGTTAAGAGATGCATATATCCCATCATTTCTGGGCTAACATTGAGCACAGTGCTCTGGCCTTCTAGTATGGGTGGCAAGCAAACCTGTCTCAGACACATGTAGAGAAGAGAGTGGCTTGTGGCACATCGAAGGGAAAAGGTCTCAAATCACCCAGGATGACTTTAGTGCAAGCAACAAAGTCCATGAAACTTTCATTATGAAAATGATGCTGGAGGCTGGGAGCATCACATAGCTGGTGGAGAGCTTGCTTAGCATGCATGAAGTCCTGAGCTCAAATCCCACTGCCACGTAAAACCAGATGTGGCCGTACATGTGTACAACCCCAGCATACGCCTGTTGTACTTAGTAGTTTCTGTCAACATGACACAAACCTAGACCTATCTAGGAAGAAGGAATCTCAATCACGGAATTACCTCCATCAGACTGTTTTGTGGACATGTCTATGGGGAATTTTCTTACTTAAGATTGATGTGGCTGGTCCCACCCAAGAGCAAATGGTCCCGGACTGTATAAGAGAGCAAGCTGGGCCAGTGGCCAGGAACAAGCCAGTAAGTGGTATTTTTCACATGGCTCCTGCCTCTTCTCCTGCTGGAGTCCTTGCCCTGACTTCCCTCAGTGACACTGTGATCAGGACCAGTGAGTCAGGTAACCCCTTCCCTCCCCAAGCTGCCTTTGCTCGTGGTGTTTATCGCAGCAGTGAAAGCACCCTAGGGCACTTGTCCTCCTGGTACTTGGAAGGTGGAAGCAGGAAGATCAAGAGTTCAAGGCCAGTCTCAGCTATACAGAAAGTTGGAGGCCAGTCTGAGCAACAGAGGTTCTGTCTCAGAAACAAACAAACAAATGAACACAATGGAGATGGAGGTGGCAGGCAGCCTAGATTCAGAGACTGAACTGGGAACTGGCTCTGTGGCTGGCAAGAAGAACCCTCTGTGTTTGGAAATACAGCATTGTAAATGCAGGAGGTGGGCAGTGAGTCCCTGGCGAAGACTAGGGGAAGGACCAGATCTTTGCACACCATCTGCCCCAGCCCTAACACAGAGTCCTATAACTCAGTTCTGACAAAACATTCTACAAGGGCTCTGAGCTAAGGTGCAGCGAGGAAGAAGAAGAGGAACAGCCTGGGGATCACAGACAGAGGCCTTTGGTCCTGAGGGCAAAGCCTGGGTGACAGGGAAAGCAGAGAGGAGGCGCCACCTGCCACTGCTGCTGAAGGAGGTTCCGGTGAAATGGCTGGCTTTTAAGACAGTTCCTGGGTACTAGGAGAGCCTGGACTCACTTTGTCTGGTGACCTGGGGTCAGCACAACTGTCCTCACCCTGACGTCTCTGTTACCTCTGCTGGTCAGACTGGGGTACCGTTCGTCCAGATGAGGTGTTGCTATAACACCTAACTCCCCTGAAAGTTAGGGAAAATACAATGGAAAAAGATTATGTATCATGGAAATCTCCCAGGATGCCTTTCTCTGAAGTTAATTTTCTAGCTTTTCAGACCATATCAGTTCTAGCCCTGATGATCTGGGAGATGGTCCCAGAAGATCAAAGCACTCACTCCTTCCCCCATGGGAGCGCATTGTTCCAATCCAGTCTTGTAGGACATTCTCCCTAACAACAGTGATTTTGTTTGTGTTAGCAACCCAGCAAGACTGCATGGCCACTTTGTGGGCTTTAAAGAGGTGTGCAGACAATGAATGCTGTGAGCTAACCCTTAAGAGTGTCCTATTACACAGAAAAGGTTGGCCAAAATTTTAAAGGCATACACTTAACATTGTGGAGTTTCTCAAGCAGCTAACTCCACAGTTAGCCAAAGTATCAACGATAATCAGAGAAGGGGGTGGGAGACATCAGACTCCAGCTGTCACCCCCACACTGTGCATGTACTTTAAGGGCGCTAGCGTAGAGAGGATGGTAAACGGTTGCAGACGGGAACCCTGACCGGTTCCGACGGGGCTTTCTTATGTGTATGATTATTTGAGTAACTGATAGTCTTCCACATTATGTATGGAGCAATTTATTGGAATTGTTTTGCCAGAATAAAGATAGCCTTAAATGTCTAAATGATACTCAAGCCCTAGTGGCAATTGTCTTTGAATTACAGTATTTCCTGGCAAGAAAAGAGATGTGTCTATTTCTCTGGGGATGTTTTCTTTCCAGTTATTAGGATCAATAGAATCAAAAGATGGAATGGAGTGGGGGAGGGGAGAGTGTGTGGCTTTCCACATCTCCCTGGGTCTGCATGTGGGTCCCTTCCCACATGGGAGAGGCGTGCCAGCTAATGCTGTGGGAGTGGTCTGCTCTGTATCCCTCAGGTACTGTCAGCCTGCTGTGCCAGGACCCCAGGGTCTGCCGGGAAACTTCAGGGCTGAGGTATAGGGAGGAGCCCTGTGGACTCCATCATCTGACTCTTAATTCCCAGCAGGACTCCTTCCTCTCTGAGGAAAACCTCAGCCTGTGGACACTTTCCAGTTTATGGCTGTATCTGCTGACTGGTGAGCTACATGAGAAAATCCACAGCAAGCCTTCCTTAGCAACACTGAATCCACCCAGCATAACAACACTCTTTCTATCTGGAATTTCTCTAACACTGCTTAGGATCCCAGCATCTCGTCCCTGCAGCCCTCTCTATGACAAAGTGCCTGTTCTGCAAAGTGCCAGAGGCCTGTGCTCACTGAAGAAAATACATCTGACGGTGTCTGTAATTATTCCCATTGTCAGCCAACCAGCATTTACTGAGCTGAGAAACACCCATGAGCTCGGTGAGTGCCCGGCTCCTCGGGTGCTTTTCAGAGTGACTCAGCAGATCTTACAACTGGCACTGAAGAAAGAGGACATGAGACTCTACTCTCAGTGCTCTCTGTGAAGAGGACATGAGACTCTACCCTCAGTGCCGTATGTGAGGACATGAGACTCTACCCTCAGTGCCGTATGTGAGGACATGAGACTCTACCCTCAGTGCTGTCTGTGAAGAGGACGTGAGACTCTACCCTCAGTGCTGTATGTGAGGACATGAGACTCTACCCTCAGTGCTGTCTGTGAAGAGGACATGAGACTCTACCCTCAGTGCTCTCTGTGAAGAGGACATGAGACTCTACCCTCAGTGCTCTCTGTGAAGAGGACATGAGACTCTACCCTCAGTGCTGTCTGTGAAGAGGACATGAGACTCTACCCTCAGTGCTGTATGTGAGGACGTGAGACTCTACCCTCAGTGCTCTCTGTGAAGAGGACATGAGACTCTACCCTCAGTGCTGTATGTGAGGACGTGAGACTCTACCCTCAGTGCCGTCTGTGAGGACGTGAGACTCTACCCTCAGTGCTCTCTGTGAAGAGGACGTGAGACTCTACCCTCAGTGCTGTATGTGAGGACATGAGACTCTACCCTCAGTGCCGTATGTGAGGACGTGAGACTCTACCCTCAGTGCTCTCTGTGAAGAGGACATGAGACTCTACCCTCAGTGCTGTATGTGAGGACGTGAGACTCTACCCTCAGTGCTGTATGTGAGGACGTGAGACTCTACCCTCAGTGCTGTATGTGAGGACGTGAGCCTCCACTCGCAGTGCTGTCTGTGGTGGAAGCGATGTGTGGCTTCTTTGCTTGCTGTGTGCCGCTGTGACAAACGCCATGGCCACAGGCAGTGTGGGGAGGACATTCCATCTGACAGCTTCCCTCCCATCATGGAGGGAGCCAAGGCAGGAGCCTGCAGCAGAAACAGATAAACACTGCTCCCTGGCTTGCTCCCTCTGGCTCCTGCTCATCCTGCTTTCTTATGCAGCCAGGACCTCTATTAGGGAAGGCACTGTCCACAGTGCACGGGCCCTCCCACATCAGTCAACAAGCAAGACAATTCCCAAAAAGTCAGTCTGAACAATCATCCAATTGAAACTCCCTTCTCAGGTGACTTAGGCTATGTCAAATAAAAATAACTAGGATATTTCTTATCTGTGTCATGCCACTTCTGTTTAAACATCCATTTCTCAGGGTTGGGAAAATGGATCTGTGAGTGAAGTGTTTGTTTAAGAAAGCATGAGGGCCTGAGTTCAGATTCCTAGCACCCACTCACCCATGTAAAAAGTCAGATGTGGTGACATGTGTCTACAATCCAGCCCTGAGGAAGCAGGGATAAAAGGATCCCTGGAGCTCTCCCATAGGCCAGGGCAACTCATCAGCGGGCGAGCTCTGGGTTGATGAGAGACCCTGTCTCAAAGAACAGGGGAGGTGCTACAGGGGAAGTCCAAGCGATGAACTCTGGGCCTCACGGGCACAGTTATATGTAGGAACATACACACACCCCAGCCCCCACAACCCCCACTTCCTCTCTGGGCAGAGACACGGAGGAGGACATGATCGAGGTACAAGGGAGAAGCCATCAAGACGTGGGACAAGTCAGACACACAGAACGGGAGAATGGCAAAAGCCATGCGGTAGAATGTGGATTAATAAAATATGGGTTGATCCTAAGAGCTAATGGGCCAAGCCTGACCTTTCATAACCAGCAATAAGTCTCCGTGTCATTATTTGTGAGTTGGCAATAGAAAGGAATGTCTGATCACAGCACAGTCCGTCCTGGTGGCCAGGCACACATGGTGGTGAGTCACTCAAAGTTGTGGCAGAGGGAGTGGGAGGACTTCTGTCCAAATCTCCATGGTCCAGGACAGGAAGGAGGACACACTATATATCTCAAGACCACTCCCTAGTCACCCACTTTCTTCAGCCAGATTCCACCTCCCAAGGATCCCACATCTTCCCCAAAACAGCTCCACCAGCTGAGACTAGGTTCTCATACACACACACACACACACACACACACACACAGAGGGACATTTAACATCTAAACTGTGACCTAGGTCGGATGTATTTCCGATATATTTCCTAATGTTCACAAGATTTCCAGAAACTTCAGTGTCTACTATAAGCCTTCTAATTGTTGGTGGGCTGGCTATCTGGTTTGAGTTTAAGGCTACCCACATTTTTACCTCTGGGGGACGTTGGCATCTGTGGATTATAAGATGCAGGGTCCAGGAAGGGCTCTAATGGCACAGAGTGAACTGGTTCTGACTTGCACTGGCCAGGGGGTGTGGCCCTCAGGCAGGGTGCATGCTGCCCTGGCCCGCCCCTGCTTACACTCTGGCTGGATTCCTGCGTAGATTCCAAGAGCCCAGTGGACTGCGGGGTCCAGCATGTAGCGGTATGCTCAGAAATGTCTCCCGTGGAGAGCAGCCAGGCATTTGGAGGGAGGCAGCTTTGCCTCACACTGACTGATTTAAATCCCGCCCTACCACTTCATCTTCAGAAGCACCTTGGGCAGGTCATTTCACAGGTCCCTGACTTCCTGAGAGAAAACTAGCCACCCAGAGCGGCAGCTGGGCTCAGAGCCCCTGGCTGGGCAGCCATCAGAAAAGGGGAGGCCTCCTGACTCCAGTCTTGCAGTAGCTCCTGCACCTCAGGCTGGTCTGGTCTTAAGTTCCTAGCATGGGTAGGTACGTCCTAGAATCCATTACCTCCCCCATACTCCGGTAGAGTCGGATACCACAAGGCCACAGTTACCGTAGGGCAAAGCATGGAGAGAAACATGGGCTAAGGTATCCGGGAAAATGTGCTTTCTTACTCAGCTCCACAGATAGTTTTGTGTGTGTGTGTGTGTGTGTGTGTGTGTGTGTGTACAAGTGTGCATGTAAATGCACATGAGTGCACGTGTGTGGAGGCCAGAGGGCGCCATGAGTCCTCAATCTCTGCACTTTTTTGAGATGCTTTCTCTTATGGAGCCTAGAACCTGTGGACTCCGCTAGGCTGGCTGGTCAATATGGTCTAGAGAGCTACCAGTCACTGTCCCTCCCTTGCAGCGGTTACAGGCACACATCACTGCACCTGTCTTTCACGAGAAGACGGGGAGATCTGAACTCAGGTCCTCATGCTGTGTGGCAGGCACTTTACTGACTGAAACACCTCTACAGCCAAACAGGTAACGTTTTAGGCTCCTAAAAATTATTTATATTATGGACATTTCTGATCCTATAGGAATGTATTCTAGAAAAAGAAAGTGCCTCATTTAGTTTTCTACCTAAATATCGGTGTTTATTTTAGACTGAATCAGCTGTGGCTGATGTAAACACTTAGCAATCAGGGTACCTTAAAAATGTTTTCTATTTTCATTGAATGTTTATCCTAAGGAGAAATGTGTAATGTCTTCGGTATTGCTTCATGGTGATGCATATTTATGATTTAATAGACTACCACTTTTGGAACTTTTTTACATTTAAATTCTGAAAAATGATATTTACATAATTTTCCCTCAGGCATTTGAGTAATCCTCTAATGTACTCTTTCATGATTTTACGTATACACATCTCTTTCACCTTCTAATGGTGGATTTGTTTATCTTCTCAGTCAGGTTTTTTAGATGAATATTGAAATAATTATTGGCTTTTAAAAGCTAGTGTAATCAACAGCTGGATATGTATATTTCATCAGTTAAAATGCACTTGTTTTTACAGAAAACCCCATACAGATGTCTCTTAAAACTATTTTGATATATATTTATAAATAAAGGTGGCTTAATTCTGTTATTAAAGACATTTTAATGTCATATTCCCAACTTTGGAATGTGAAAGACATTTCTACTTACTGTTGGTACATAATGTATGTGTGTGCATATGTATCAACACATTACACAAGAATACATATTTAATATATGAAATTACCTGCAGGGCTACTACTACATATCTAGGCCAGCTTTCCTTTACCTGTCCTCTAGTCATCTGCTCCAAATTCCCCCTTTGGTTGTTATCACTGAACATGACTACTGAGCCATCCAAGCCAGCTCCATAATCATGAAAACATTTGGAGAATTCTGTACTGCACTTCCTCCTCATAGTCCTTCCACTCTCCCTGTCACCATCTGCATCTAACACCAACGTGCACAGACACACACACACACAGAGACACACAGACACAGACACACGCACAGAGAAACACACACAGATACACACACACAGACACACACACATAGAGACACACACACAGAGAAACACACACAGAGACACACACACAGAGAAACACACACAGATACACACACAGAGACACACACACAGAGACATACAAAGACACACACCCACACGCACACACGCGCACACAGAGACATACACAGACAGAGACACACACACATACACAGACACACACAGAGACACACGCACACACACACAGAGACATACACATACACAGACATACACACAGACACACAGACACACACACAGACATAAACACATACACAGACATACACAGAGACACAGACACACACAGAGACACACACAGACACAGATACACAGAGACATACACATACACAGACATACACATAGACACACACACAGACACACACACAGAGACACACACAGAGAAACACACACAGATACACACACAGACACACACCCACACGCACACACGCACACACACAGAGACATACACACAAAAACACGCACACAGACACACACAGAGACACACACACACAGACACACACACAGAGACACACACACAGACACACACACAGAGAGACACACGCACACATAGACACACACATCTCCCAAAGGCCCACATACTACAGGCATGGTTTCCACTCTGTAACCTCACTGGGAGCTAGTGGAACCTTGGAGGGACAGAGCTTACTAGAAGGATGTTGGGTCACTGGGGACACTCTCTGGAAGGGAATACTGAGCATCCAGCCTGACCCGCTCCTTCTCTTTGCTTCTGAGCTTCCACGGGGAGAGAATCTTCACTCCACAATGCACATCCCCCATGATGCTCTACCTCATCACAGGATCAAAGTCAAAAGGCCAACTGACTGTCAAATTCCAAAACTGTGAGTCAAAATAAACTTTCCCCGTAGTAGATTATCTCATGTGTTCTGTCGTAACAATGGAAAGCTATGGCTGTAACAGAAAAGCCCACAGTTAACAGCGATGGTTGCCTCGACCATATTCCTTAAATACACATGTGGATTTCTACTGTTTGTACATAGGTAAATATGAAACAAAACAAAATTAGCTTACATATTATTGTATATGTAGACACTAGTTTTATTTCCTTCTCTTTGGTCAGAGACCTCAGCGCTCTTTTTAATGACCCCACAGTGGTTTACAGCTGCCTCCTCCTTGTGTGTGGTTTTCTAAAGCATGCCTGAGAGCACGGCAGCAGTCAGCACACAGGCCCTTGGCATTTCTTTACGTATTCAGCCGACACCCACAGTTAAGAGAATGGGACACTTTTCTCCACTGCGTTTAAATCATGTCTAAAGGAGTCAGGACTAACAGGCCAGCTGTGAACAGCTGCTTTCTTTATGAACTCAAATCGGGAGTCCACTCCCTCCTAGTTCAGCACACAAAACAGGCATGCAAAAACACAGATTGATGGAGTAAAGCACAGTCCCCTTTCTCCTCACATGGATGTTACAAGGACAGTCCCCTTTCCCCTGCACACGGGTGTTACAAGGACAGTCCCCTTTCCCCTGCACTCGGGTGTTACAAGGACACCAAGGGGCCTGGCTGAGCGGCACCCTAGCCCTTCCCTTTTACTTTTGTGTGTGTGTGTGTGACAGCAACTCACTAAATTGCCCCAGCTTGCCTGGAACTTGCAGTGATCCTCCCGCCTCAGCCTCCACAGCAGCTAAGACTGCCAGCTCGCACTACCAGGAACAACTGTGGTTTTGATTCGAGTAGAAGTAAAAGGCAGAGAGGAAGAAGTTTCTTCCGTTTTCTGGGATGTGAGGCTACATACTTGGAACACTCTAAAGAGAACCTGGCAGCCTAGAACATGGTGATCAAGAGCAACGGGGTGTGACAAGGGCTCCACCAGCCAATCAGTCACACTTTGGCTACACAATGTGACTGAGATCATCCAGGAAGTTCAGGGAGGTCACCAACTCTGACGTCAAGCTAATCCTTGGGCGACAGGTTTGCAAACCAACAAAAAAATCTAACAAAAACCTTAAGCTCACAATGTGGCCTTAGTCAGCCCACACAGGAAGCCCCAAGACTGAAAGAATATGCATAAAGGCATCTTAAGGATAAACTGGTATAATCAATGGTCTACTGATCATCGTGAGCCCACTGAATTGGTAATGGCTTGGGGTAAGTGCCTAAATCCAATAGAACGCCTTCCATGTACAAACCCTACTGAAAGCCACTGCCACCTTTAAAATAAGTGTCACCCCAAATGTAATTTTCTTCATTGCTTTTTTGGAAGTAGGTGGTCATTTAAGATTGTCTAGATGAAGAATGTGTAGGGTGTCATTGGCAAGGAAAGGGTCCAGGAGACAGAAATCCAGCTAACTTACTCTCTCCATCTCAGAATTTCTGGGATGTTTGTATAATCCCACCCAATCTAATTCCCTTTAACTTTGAGATAACGATATGGCAAGTTGGGATACACAGCATGTTTCATGCATTTTAATGTCTTAATATTTGCTAACTTGGAGAGAAACAAAGTGTACCCAGAGTTGGCACCCAAGAAAGCTAAATGCCTTGGCCATCTGCTCCTTCCTAGCTATGACATCTCCGTTCCCTTCTGCTTTTACTCTAACTGCCACTTTTATGCTGGTGGCACAGATCTGAGCCCCTTCTTAAGTCATCTCCATCCCCCTCCTGCCCTCAGCTCATCTGAGGCGATGTCTTGGAATCTTTGCTTTCACACTTACATTTGAGCTCCGGGGTTGACTCCCTGGGCAATGCACTCCCACTTTCTTAATCTCATCTCTGGTTTCCCTTTTCATCAGCTCCCCGAGTCTGCATCTTGGTCCTCAGAACTGTGCAGTTTTTGTGATGCCTCGCTCTCCTGTCCAACATAGTTATCAGTCACGTTATTTCATCACACATCACAGCTCTGCCTTCACACTGCTGCCCACTCTGTCTAATGAAATAATTTGTTGACACGCTCAGATTTCTGTTTACTCTAGCACAGGAGTTCCAGCCAAGACAGTTTCACTCGGGGGCTTCGGGACTTGCCCGTGACAAAATGTTGAAGTAGGAAAGAGGTGTCTGAGTGACCTTGTGTCCAGGGTTCCTCTTTCCTCTCCCTCTTTATTCACAACATTTAAAGGGATTATCCATTTTTGGCTCTTACCATCTATTCTTTGTATTAAATTCTTTCCCAGCAGTCCCTAAACCTGATTATAAGTCTCTATGAATATTAGCCAAATTCCAAGCCTACTGTTCCCACTAAAATATGAACAAGTCTCAGTCCTTATGTACATTGCGAGTTCAACTCTGTTGAAATATAAGGTACCTACTAAGAGCTAGGCGTGCTTACAGCACACAGTAGGTATTATAGATGCAGGGGAGAATAAGGCACCAAAGCCAGAACCTCACCTTCCAGATGATAAAAGGCAGGGGGTTAGCCTGTTGTCCCCCACCAGACAGGCAGGGCTGGAATTACTTAGTGTGACTACACAGCAGAACTTTTCAAGAGAACTTTCAATGGCAACCAAAATAATCCCTATCTGTGCTATTCATCACAGTGACCACTTGTCACTCTGGGTTATCAGGACTTGAAATGTGGCTTTGTACAGGCAAGAGTCAGAAGTTTCAATTTCATTTAATACTTGGGTATATGCGTGTTCATATATGTGCCCAGTGCATGTGAGTGGTGTATAGTGCAGGTATGTGTGTTCACATGTGTGGTATGTGTGAATGTGTTAGGAATGCAGGGTTGCCTGGCATAAGTGTGGGTTGCTATGCTTTTCATGGGGGGAGGGAACAAAGGTCTGTTAACACAGCTTCCTCCTTAACACTCAAAATCCCAAAAGAAGCCTGCTGTGATGAGGCATTAAGTGTCCCCTGACTGTCACATAATTTATCTGACTGCCATTAGCAGAAGTCCTTCCAGGGTCATATGTCAGTGTGGGTGGAGTACTTCTTTATTTATTTATTTATGCACTTTCCTAACAGACTTTCCATTGGCATCTTCAAATATCAAGTGTTATAAACACTTACCTACCAGGTAATAATAGCAAATGTGATAGTTATGTCTAATGGTGTGTAAGCACTGGGTTAATGGTGTGTGAGCACTGGGTTAATGGTGTGTGAGCACTGGGTTAATGGTGTGTGAGCACTGGGTTAATGGTGTGTGAGCACTGGGTTGATGGTGTGTGAGCACTGGGTGGATGGTGTGTGAGCACTGGGTGGATGGTGTGTGAGCACTGGGTTAATGGTGTGTGAGCACTGGGTTAATGGTGTGTGAGCACTGGGTGAACGGTGAGCACTGGGTGAATGGTGTGTGAGCACTGGGTGGATGGTGTGTGAGCACTGGGTGAATGGTGTGTGAGCACTGGGTGAATGGTGTGTGAGCACTGGGTTAATGGTGTGTGAGCACTGGGTGGATGGTGTGTGAGCACTGGGTGGATGGTGTGTGAGCACTGGGTAAACGGTGTGTGAGCACTGGGTTAATGGTGTGTGAGCACTGGGTGGATGGTGTGTGAGCACTGGGTGGATGGTGTGTGAGCACTGGGTGGATGGTGTGTGAGCACTGGGTGGATGGTGTGTGAGCACTGGGTTAATGGTGTGTGAGCACTGGGTGGATGGTGCTTATAGATTGTTTCATTAACCCTCAAAGTGCAAGAGTAATGGAGTCAGGTGTGCTGTCAGACCTGCTCCAAAAAAGCACAGAATGTTAACCCCCAGTTCCCGTGACACTGCCTAGGAATAGCCCTCAGCTGTCACTTAGCTCAGGCCTCCATCCCTGGTTGGCTGATAGAAGGATTTAAATACTTCAAGAAGGGCAGTCCTAAGGCCCAGGAGCACCCTGGTTCAGGTCACTGTTACTGTGATGACTAAAGACCTAGGAGCATCCTGGTTTGGGTCACCACTACTGTGATGAAACATCAAGGCCAAAGCTCACGCTTCCACACCATAGTCATCAAATGAAAACCAGGACAGGAACTCAAGCAGAGCAGCAACATGGAGGCAGGAAGCTGATGCAGAAGCCATGGAGGATGCTGCTTACTTACTGGCTTGCTCCTTATGGCTTTCTCAGCCTGCTTTCTTACCGCAGTTAAGACCACCAGCCCAGGGGCGGCGCCACCCACATGGGTTGGGCCCTCCCACGCCAGTCACTAATTAAGAAAGTGCTCTCCAGTGCTGCTGCCTACAGCCTGATGTTATGGATGCATTTTCTCAATTGACATTCCTTCCTCTATGATGACTAGCTTTTGACGAGTTGACAAAGAACTAGCCAGAACACCTAGTGTTAGCTTTCAGGCTCTTTGTGGGATCAACCATGGCATCTGGGGGCCTGCAAGAGTTCAACTCCTCTCTCACTTATCCTACTTCCTTCAAGATGTCCACAGTACACTGGGCAGTGGTGTCGCACGCCTTTAATCTCAGTGCTAGGGGGGCAGAGGCAGGCGATCTCTGTGAGTCCAAGGCCAGCCTGGTCTACAGAGTGAGTTCCAGGACAGCCAGGACTGTTTCAAAGAGAAACCCTACCTTGAAAGCAAAAAAAAAAAAAGTCCACAATAATTCCCTACATGCAAATCTGCCAGACACAGCAAGCTCCTGTGTCTGGACATCTGATGGTGGTGTTTGGGGAAGCTGTGAAGACTTCAGGAAGCAGAGCCTCGCTAGATGAAGGCTGACTGTGAGATTTTACAGCTGAACCCACTCCCTGTTTTCTTTCATCCTGAAACCTAGTGCTGACATTACTCCGTTCCCCACCCTTGAGGTCTCTACCAAATGAATCCAAAAGGGACACACAGTGTAGCATGCAAGCCGGGCAGGTTCTTTACAGAGTGGGGTGGGCTGCCTCCCAAGGGGGGGAGGGGTTAATGACCACAGGGATCACTGCAGAGGAAAACATGACAGGGTAAGAATGGACAATGGCCACGGGACCCTGCAGGGCAGCACACTCTCCAGGCGTGGTGGTGAGCACTGAAAGGAGACACAGTTGTGCGCAGCTCAGTCTGAGGCAGGCTTCGTGGTAGTTCTCTACAACACAGCTCCTGAGGGAACTTCGTGCCAGGTGATTGGCGGACGGGCCCACTGGATGAAATCTTAGGGTAAGCGACAATGACGTTTTTAGTCTTCACTGGAAAGCTTCTGCTGGTCAGCAATCACGTGGCTATTCAGCAGCTCAGAATGTCATGCCTCCACCCTGGGCCACAGACAGGACTCAAGCCCCATTCTTGTGACCAGTAATCAGGTAAAAAACTCAGATGAAAAGGGTTCAGAGGGCCTCTCATCTGGGGTTGTTGGGGCTTGTCCCTGTCGGAGGCAGGGTCTTCTGAAGACAGGACAAGAGCACCGGGGTTTCTGGGATGTCCCTGATGATTCCTTGCAAGGGTCCGCATGTCCTTCCCACCCACCCCTCTCTACTGCCGCCCCCCGCGCTGGTGTCACTACGACTTCAGCAGCCTCATTTCTTTTAAAACTGCAAAGTTATCCAGCTTCAGAAAGGAGGGTCAGGGTGACCCTTTTTTCTTATATGAGATGGGGTATCACTGTGTAGCCCAGGCTAGCCTCTAATTCACAGAAATCCTCCTCCCTTCGGTCTCCTGGATGCTGGAGTTTCAAACACACGCCACAGTGCCTGGCTCTACTGAACTCTTTTTAGAAGACAAAGAATTCACTGGTAAGAATGGTGCTCAGGCGCCTTCACACAAACCTGCCTGAGCAGAGGAGCCAGCTGTGAATGTCCACACGTACAGCCTAAGACGACACGAGAAACAGCGTCCTGGCTACGAGGAAAGCTGAGCATGTGAATGCATGAAGTTATCTCAGAATCTTCCCCGAGTGGAATGACAACCACGGGAGTCAATGGAGCATTTGTGGAAGACTGTAAATCCCTAGTGCAGACTTAGACTCTCTGCATGTCCTGCAGGACAACCGTCTTCAGGACTTGGAAACATCTAGAGTGTCACTGTGGGTGGTTTCCCAAGCTCATGGTTCATTCCAGTGCTGGGAGATGCAGACAGGCGGGTCCCTCCGCTTGCAGGCAGCCTGCCTAATGATCTGGCCTCCGTCCCAGGGTGAGAATGGGGGTGCCTGTGAGACTCGACACATAAAACCCTCTTCTGGCCTGAATATCATATGCACATGTGACATGTGCCCCTGCCACATACACAAAATGACAGGATGGAGCAATAGACTTCTCTTTTCTATCTCTTGTATACTATTTATTTGAAGTGCTGTGGATTGAACCCAGGACCTAGGGCATTCTGGGTAAATACTGCACCACTAAACTAAAAACCCCACCCCCAATATCTTTATTGTTTTAATTTATCCTTTGTTAATGTTTGAATATGGTTAAACATTTCATTTAACCTAAGAGGTAGCTAGATATTATAAATGTAAGAGGAAAAAGTATACTTTACAAAACCCAAATGATTCAAAGTAAATATTGCTGGCTACTATGTTTCTAAAGTTTTGTATATGTGCATGCTTATGTATGTATGAGAGACAGAAAGAGATAGACAGACGGATGGAAAGACAGACAGAGCACAATAAACTTTACTTAACATTTTTTCTAGCAAATACATTGAGATCCAGAATTCGGGTGCAGTTTGGGCCCAAATCAGAAGAGCAGAGCGGGAAGGCGGCGGGAGGCTGACAGCCACCTACGAAAGGTTTGGGACAGTGACGGTGGGCAAAGCGTTTGCCACACCAGTGAGGACGGACATCTGGCACCCATCAACAGCCAGGCAGGAACAGCAGTGGCCTCCATGCCCAAGACAGCGTGAAAAGATGGGACCCTGGCGGCAAACTGGCTAGGTAGACCAGCTGGGTGAGCTTCTAGTGAAGGCACTCTCTCAATAAATAAAGCAGGGAACAAGCAAGGTGGACACTGACATCAACTTAGGGCCCTCACATGCAACACCATGTACACTGCACACCACGTACACTGCACACACCATGTACACTGCACACCACGTACACTACACACACCACGTACACTGTACACACCATGTACGCATACACACACCATGTACACATGCACACACCACGTACACTGCACACACCACATACACTGCACACACACGTACGCTGCAAACACCATGTACACAGCACACACCACGTACACTGCACACACCACGTACACTGCACACACCACGTACACTGCACACACCATGTACACTGCACACACCACGTACACTGTACACACCATGTACGCATACACACACCATGTACACATGCACACACCACGTACACTGCACACACACGTACGCTGCAAACACCATGTACACAGCACACACCACATACACTGCACACACCATGTACACTGCACACACCACGTACACTGCACACACCATGTACACTGCACACACCACGTACACTGTACACACCATGTACGCATACACACACCATGTACGCATACATACACCATGTACACATGCACACACCACGTACACTGCACACACCACGTACACTGCATACACACACCATGTACGCATACACACACCATGTACACATGCACACACCACGTACACTGCACACACCACGTACACTGCACACACCACGTACACTGCACACACCACATACACTGCACACACCACGTACACATGCACACACCATGTACACACACGCACACACCATGTATACATGCACACCAAAACCAATAAAATATTTATGAGCAAAGTTGTAGGGGACTCTATAAAGATGCTGACTCTCTGGTATTTGTGTATTTTGCCCTTATGTGTTTTGTTAATATCACACATGAGTCTGTCCTCTTTTACTAAACCATTTCATAACATTAAGATGCTGTTTTAGATGTGGAGAACACATCTTGGGTTGGAATCTGCTTCCCTACTTCTGACAGCCAGAAATACTGTTCACCATTCATATTCATCCATCTGCTAGAAGACACTATAACACAGGCACAAAGACAAGCATCAGCAGGTCACCAGCCACAATACTGCCAGCGAAGGAGCACAGGTCACAACACCCTGCAGAGCTCTGCCCTATCTCCAGGAAGCACCTGGACTCGCAGGGCTGGCGTCCATACTGAGTTCAGGAAGCCAGAAACCAGCCTAGTGCAGCCCAGTGTTCCAAAGTTTTAAATATTCATCAAACATTGAATTTCATTATATTGTTTATCTATTACAGTGTTAGGGGAAGTTTCATGTAGCCCAGGCGGGCCTCCAACTTGCTATGAAGCCAAGGATGATCTCGCACTCCTGATCCTGCCCTCCCTTTCCCCAGGGCTTGGGTTACAAGCATGGACCACCATGCCCAGTTTTATGTGGTGTTAGGGGTTGGACCGAGGACTTCATGCATGCTCTAGGCAGGCATCCTACCAACTGAGTACATCAGCATTTTTATGAGAATCCTAACATACCGATCTTTTATTTGAAATGCATTTTTAAAAAGACAACCAATTCAAAAGCTTGTTGGGAGTCCCAACACGTGTCTTCCCGATGGAAAACAATCCACTAGGGACCAGTTTCAGCTTGGGGACAGTTCGGTGAGACTCTGGGACAAGCTGTCTCTAAGGTCTTTTTCTACTTAAGTAGTTTTATGATTTTCATTAGGCTATGCTGAGGTTTAAATCACAGCGGCACAAATCCAATTAAAATCACAGCTGCAAATACCAGAATAAAGTCTCCAAGTCACGTGCACCTGGGCAAAAACAGGTCCTGAGAGAAAGCCGTTCATTGTGTTTAATAAAGTAGCTGGTAGCAACAAGTAAGAAGACCATTAAATCAGGGAATGGAGACAGTCAGGGCCTGGGCATAACTCTCTTGAGACTACGGGGAGACAGGCATACGATGTCGGTTGCCATTAGCGACTGGGAGTTGCTTTCTCTTTCTGAAATGGACAGCTCACTTGGGCGCTGGTGATACACAACCTTACATCCCAGAGAGAAAAGTGCCAGCCCATTAGGGACTTCACCAAGTCCTGCCAAGTCGCTGGTCCCATGGCTTCCACTGCCACACGACGCACAACTGTGACTGCCGTTTTCAGGTATCTCAAAGCATCCCCTGGGACCTAGCAAGAAAGATCCAGAAAACATGAACTCACACTGGATGATTATTCACTGAGTGACTTTTCTGAGTTTACTTTTCACGTAAAATACAAAAGTTGTTGAGAGGATTAATCAAAACTTCACATGCAAAAGGCTGATGTAAAAAAGATACAGTAAAAGCTGATTAAGAAAGTGAATGATGGTGGTAGTGCACGCCTTTAATCCCAGCACTCAGGAGGCGGAGGCAGGCGGATCTCTGTGAGTTCGAGGCCAGCCTAGTCTACAGAGTGAGTTCCAGAACTATTTCACAGAGAAAACGGTGGAAGACAAATTAGGGTTTTTTGTTTTTGTTCCCCCCAGTCCCCCAAAATCCCACAGGCTAGGGAGATAGCCCAGTTAGGAAAATACAGCTCCAGTGTGAGGACCTGCGTTCTATTCTCAGCACCTAGAAAACCAGGGCATGGTGACTCGGGAAACAGAGACAGGAAGATCCCTGTGACTCACTGGCCAGCTGGCCTAGCCCACTAGAAAATTCCAGACCAGTGGTAGACACTGAGAAAAGAAAGAGGAATGACATCAGAGGCTGTAGTCTCATCTCCACACGTGTGCGTGGACACATGAACAAAAACACACCTCCTCCCTCCCTCCCCCTCCCTCCCTCCCTCCCCCCCTCCCTCCCTCCCTCCTCTCTCTCTCTCTCTCTCTCTCTCTCTCTCTCTCTCTCTCTCTCTCTCTCTCTCTCTCCCTCCTCTCTCAAAAATCCAAGTCAGATTCTTAGCACAACACGTAAGATACAAGGGGTTGGTACCAGTCATGGGCTGGAGTCGGCCTTGGGATAGGAAACTGCACACAACGAAGCCTCTCTGAGCTGTGCTGCAGTCAGCTCCACAGATTGACTGACACCACGATGCTGAGACTTGTGAACACACGATGCTGAGACTTGTGAACACACGATGCTGAGACTTGTGAACACATCATGCAGTAACTCGATACTCAAGCATACGTCTCATGTGCACAGAGATGTGTTATCTTACTGCTCATGCCGGGTTTGTGCATCAGTTCACCACAAGTGTCCAAACAAGACAGGAGCCACTCCTCTCTGCAGCGCCGTCAGGGTAGAAATGAAAGCCATAAGCAACAAGGCAGCACATGCTGCCCCAGCTCAGCCCAGCCAAGAATTTAGTTTATAGAGATGGCACACTGTGCTTGTCACAGCTGCTGAACCCGCGAGACCTTCACTGATGCCTCCATGAAGATGACAACCAGACACCAGACTTCCAAATAATAACCAAAACAGATGTAAGAACATTTTTCTAGAAGACAATTAAGGGCACCCTGCCACTTTGTTTTGGTGAGGGAGAATCCTTTCAAAATGAGCAGTCATTTAAAACTTCAGACACTGTGCATTAATGTTTCTGTTCATGAATCATTTTTTATTTGGGATATGAACAATTCTATACAGAATATGAGTTTTTAAGTCAGACATCTGGCTTGGAATATTGTTCTGTGAGTAAAGAACTAGCCTTGCACAAACGAGGGCATAAATTCAATCCAGAACCAACATTAAAAAGTCAAGCATGGTGGTCCATGCGTATAATCCCAGCACTGAGAGGCAGAGACGGTTGGATCCTGGGAGGCCACCAGCCAGCTGACATAGACAATCTACCTGCTGATTTCCAAGCCATGGAGACCCTGTCTCAAAAATAAGGTGACTGATGAATGACTTCCAAGGTTGTCTTCTGGCTTCAACAGCATAGGATGCATGGTCCCCACCCTCAATCATTAAATAAATACAAAAAAGGCATGCACCTAACCTTCAGCCCATTTTCTCTCTCTCTCTCTCTCTCTCTCTCTCTCACACACACACACACACACACACACGCACACTCACACACGTGCACACACACACACGTCTAGAAGATGGTGAGCAGACTGCTTGGGATACAGCTGTGGTTTTTTTTTTGGCAACACTTTGATATAGGTCTTGGCAGATGGAATACTAGCTTGCAAACTCCCGTGAAGTTCTTTGGGAGTTTATAATTGGTGTTTAGGGACTTTTCAAATAGAAAAAAGAAGTCGTTCATGTTTTCATCGGCAGTTGTGAACCCCAAACTGTGTCAATATGACCAGCCCCTGCTTATGAATTGCCAAGGTGGAATCACATAAGCAGAAGAGGACAACGGGACTCTACCCAGGGAATACACACAAGAGGACAACGGGACTCTACCCAGGGAATACACACAAGAGGACAACGGGACTCTACCCAGGGAATACACACAAGAGGACAACGGGACTCTACCCAGGGAATACACACAAGAGGACAACGGGACTCTACCCAGGGAATACACTCAAGAGGACAACGGGACTCTACCCAGGGAATACACACAAGAGGACAACGGGACTCTACCCAGGGAATACACTCAAGAGGACAACGGGACTCTACCCAGGGAATACACTCAAGAGGACAACGGGACTCTACCCAGGGAATACACACAAGAGGACAACGGGACTCTACCCAGGGAATACACTCAAGAGGACAACGGGACTCTACCCAGGGAATACACACAAGAGGACAACGGGACTCTACCCAGGGAATACACACAAGAGGACAACGGGACTCTACCCAGGGAATACACACAAGAGGACAACGGGACTCTACCCAGGGAATACACTCAAGAGGACAACGGGACTCTACCCAGGGAATACACACAAGAGGACAACGGGACTCTACCCAGGGAATACACACAAGAGGACAACGGGACTCTACCCAGGGAATACACACAAGAGGACAACGGGACTCTACCCAGGGAATACACTCAAGAGGACAACGGGACTCTACCCAGGGAATACACACAAGAGGACAACGGGACTCTACCCAGGGAATACACTCAAGAGGACAACGGGACTCTACCCAGGGAATACACTCAAGAGGACAACGGGACTCTACCCAGGGAATACACACAAGAGGACAACGGGACTCTACCCAGGGAATACACTCAAGAGGACAACGGGACTCTACCCAGGGAATACACACAAGAGGACAACGGGACTCTACCCAGGGAATACACACAAGAGGACAACGGGACTCTACCCAGGGAATACACACAAGAGGACAACGGGACTCTACCCAGGGAATACACTCAAGAGGACAACGGGACTCTACCCAGGGAATACACACAAGAGGACAACGGGACTCTACCCAGGGAATACACACAAGAGGACAACGGGACTCTACCCAGGGAATACACACAAGAGGACAACGGGACTCTACCCAGGGAATACACACAAGAGGACAACGGGACTCTACCCAGGGAATACACACAAGAGGACAACGGGACTCTACCCAGGGAATACACTCAAGAGGACAACGGGACTCTACCCAGGGAATACACACAAGAGGACAACGGGACTCTACCCAGGGAATACACTCAAGAGGACAACGGGACTCTACCCAGGGAATACACACAAGAGGACAACGGGACTCTACCCAGGGAATACACACAAGAGGACAACGGGACTCTACCCAGGGAATACACACAAGAGGACAACGGGACTCTACCCAGGGAATACACACAAGAGGACAACGGGACTCTACCCAGGGAATACACACAAGAGGACAACGGGACTCTACCTAGGGAATACACACAAGAATTTTGCTATAATTCTGTAAGTTTATACCACAAGATATGGTATTTTTTAGCCCCTTGGAAATAGTGAACATAGTTTTGATAATAAACATGTAAAGCCTGGAGAATTAGAATTTCAAATGGTTGCCATAAAAATACTCTGTATGGACTTAGTAGACGCCCTAGGGGAGGCCTCACCCTCTCCATGGAGCAGATGGGGGGAGGAGGGGAGAAGGGGGAGGGGAGGGAGGGGGAACTGGGATTGGAATGTAAAAAATAAATTAATAAAAAATGAACAAAAGGAAAAGAAGAAGACAAGACTCTGTATCCCTCGCTTGCTAAGCCACCTCTCAGATGAGTTCAGCCCATGGCACGCTCAGTAAGTCTGTCCATGTTGCCACCGGTCACCGTGATGGGGGGGGGGACTTCCTTTTCACTGTTTAAGCAGCTGGGACAGGGAGGCTACATGGCCAAGGGCCACATGGGAATTCATCAGCCCCACACAGGCTTCCAGGCCTAGCGTCTCAGCAGCCATTCGTTTGTGCCTTAAGCCATGGAGGAGGGTGCATGCTGCACAATATCAGACCCAGGCAGGTGTAGGAGCATTGAGATTACAAAAGCCACACAGTTTGTAGTGAAACTTTTACAGCCAAGGGCTGGGGAGGCAGCACAGAGGCCACACGCCATCCAGCATGTGTCAGGCCCTCGACTCCAGCCTCAGCACGCAGAAAGTCATGAAGTTCACATGTGAGTGAACTCCCATACAGCATCCAAGAGGTTAAACCAACAACAGCAAAACCCTAACACCACGGGTTGGTTTGCAGCAGACGCTGGTCACAAGGGTAAGTTCTAAGGAGCTGAAGAGACAGGAGCTGTAGCTAAGCAGGGAGGGGTCTGCTACACAACTCAAAACACCCTGGGCTTTTTAACTCCATGGCTCAGGTTGTTATCATGTACTTTGAGAACCAAACAACTGGGTGGATGGGTGGACGGATGGACGGACGGATAGGCTGTGTGTGCTAAGTCAGTTTCTTACAGAAACCCTGGGACACGGCCCACACAGCCACCACAAAGCATGGAGTACTGTGGGGATTTAAGAAGAGGAGCTCAGTGTCTCTCTACAAGAGTCTTTCATCCCTGACATAACAAACTCGCCCAAAGCACGTAACCAATACCTCAGGGTGCAACAAACAACTTTCTAGAAAAGCACTGAAAGCCACTGCAAACTCCTGGTTCTGTGAAACTGTATTATTCATGGGCTTTGCTTAGATTTATGGTGAGGTGGACAAAATGTTCTTTTCCACAGAACCAGAATGTGGAAGATGCTGTGACTGTTCTGTTTCCTCCCCTGTTCTACACATCTTGCAAGGGTATAATACTTGATTTAATGGCTCAATAGTCATAAGCATTGTAAAGGTAAATGCATTAAACAAGAGAAAGTCATTAACATCGTATTCTTGTAACAGATAACTTCCAATGTAAATTGACTGAATTTGTAATCACCTAGGAGACAAACCATTGAGCATGTCTGTGACGGCATCTCAGAGAGGGTTAGCAGGAGAGGGAAGACACACTTGAATACGGGCAACACCGTTCCAGAGGCTGACAGAGGAGTGCAGCCAGCAAGACGGCTCCTCGGGGAAAACCCCTTGCCACAAAGGCCTGAGGACCTGAGTTCACTCTTGGATCTCCTGTAAAAGTGAAATGAGGGAGACAACTCCCCGGGGTTGTCCTCTAACATACACACACCCTATGCACACACAACATACTATGGCATGCCCACACCTGTATGCACCGCATCTCACACACACACACACATTACATACACACACATTACATACACACACACATTGCACACACACATTACATACACACACTGCATACACACACATTACATACACATTACATACACATTACATACACACACCTTACATACACATTACATACACACATGCATTATATACACACATGCATACACACATGCATTATATACACACACTGCATACACATTACATACACACACTGCATACACATTACATACACACACACATTATATACACACACTACATACACACACATTACATACACACACATTACATACACACATGCATTATATACACACACTGCATACACATTACATACACACACACATTATATACACACACTACATACACACACATTACATACACACACATTACATACACATACACATTATATACACATTACATACACACTGCATATACACATACATTACATACACACACTACATACACATTACATACACACATTACATACACACACACACACACATTACATACACACATCCATACCCACACCAACCCCGTACACGCATACATACAATGGTAACTTTAAGAGGAGGGAAACAAGCTGGGTGGCAGCCCTGATCTGTTTCCTGACTCAGACTCGCGGGAACCAGCTGCCTAGCCTAAGTTGCTTTTGTGAGGTATCTTCCAAAAGCAAAGCAAAGCCACTACTCCACACACCTTTTGTTTCATCTGGTAAAAGTGACACAACGGCCATGTCAACTTTTCTCCTCAGAGGGCTCTAATTTCAGAGCATGTT